>NC_063060.1:4979532-5313032 GCF_018812025.1 Megalobrama amblycephala | reverse complement strand
TTCATTTTGCAGATTTACCCACTTTTCAACTTTTCACATTATTAGCATTATTTTAAAAGCATACCAGAGTATTTATACCAACAGGTACCAAACATGTTTTCAAAATGAAAGGGTTATTTTAACCAAAAAATACAAATTAAGATATTTTTGATGAAATCCGAGAGCTTTCTGACCCCCAATAGCCAGTTATTTAATTACCACTTTCAGGCTCAAAAAGGTAGTAAAGACATTATTAAAATAGTCCAACTTGACTACAATAATTAAACCTTAATTTTATGAAGCTACGAGAAATTGTCCATGTGACTAGTGATTCAACCATCAACACAACAAGGCCCAGAAAGGTATTAAATACATTGTTTAAAATAGTCCATAGTCCATTACAGTGATTCAACCTTAATGTTATGAAGCGACGAGAATGCTATTTGTGTGCAAAGATAACGACTTTATTCAACAATTTCTTCTCTTCCGTGTCAATCTCTGACACTGTTCACACGAGCACCATGACACTGAGCTGTCATTCTAACAGAATCTGGAAGCAATGAACTGCGTTTACAACGTCTATAGCATCAGAGACAGACACTGAAGAGAAGTGATTGTTGAATTTAAGTCGTAATTTTTGTGCACAAAAAGTATTCTCGTCACTTCATAACATTAAGGTTGAATCACTGTAATCACATTGACTATTTTAAATTATGTCTTAAATACCTTTCTGGGCCTTTGTTGCATTGCTGGCTATTGGGGTCAGAAAGCTCTCGGATTTCATCAAAAATATCTTAATTTGTGTTCTGAAGATGAATGAAGGTCTTACGGGTGTGGAGTGACATGAGAGTAATTAATGACAGAACTTTCAATTTTTGGGTGAACTAACCCTTTCCTATTGCAATTTTCATGCCAAAAAATGTCTTATTCATTCTCACAATTTTACGTCAGTTGGAATCAAAATGAGGTCTGTTTATATATTTTATTTATGCATCAAACTATATGTATACACATTATAGTTGGCCAAAACATTAGAATGTCTCATTATACAGAATGAAACAATTTTGATTCAGGTTAATCTAAAAAAAACAATCCTACAGCTACAACTATTCCTTTGACATTTAATATTGCTTTCTAACATACAAACAGGTTTTTACTGTTTCAAAGGGGTCATGAACTGTGTTGTTTTATTGTTTTATAATGTTTCCTGGGGTGCACATATAATGTTAATATGACATTTACATCAAAAATGGTCATAATTTAGAAATAAAAGGCACTTTTCCTACCCTGATTTTATCCCTCTGATTTGAACGCTCTGTTTTAAGGGGCGTGTCTTTGTGAGACTTCAGTGTAAACGCCCACTGCTGTGATTGGCTGACATCTTTCCATTTGAAATAGCTAAGAAGTTACTCTCTCAAAACTTTTATCACATTTTCACTATTACAGCTCTCAAAGTTAACTAATCATGTAAAGTTTTGATTATATTTAGATCTATATCATTTTATATATTGTGGCATGAAAGGTTGCAGTGATGAATATTGTGGTCGATCACAGACATGTTGTTGAGCTCATGAAAGCAGTGATCTCGTCATTGCAACTCAATTTCTGCACACTAACTAATGCTTTTATCATAACTAACAGTGTATACGCAATATAACTAAGAGATTTGTTGCAATAAAACTGGAGTTTTGTGCGTCAGTCACTGATAAACTCACGAATGTTTGATTGACAGCTCCAGCGATTGCAAAGGGAGCGTTCTTTGATCGCTTTCTATATATAATTTAATCACCGTTTAAATAAGATTATTTTCATCCTACTAAGCGAAATGAGAAGTTAACAGTTGGTTTGATTTACTGACTCACAGACAAAGATCATCTGACTGTACATGAATCATTAATATCAGATCAGGCATTAGAATGAACACAGTTACTGACATGTTGTTGCATTACTGTCGAGTCCATATCGTAAAAGTCTGAAATGCGATTGATTTACCAAAGAATCCACAGTGAAATGTACCGAATACAAATAAATAAAGCTCAACTGAGACATTCACATTGTTGAAAATAAATAACCATATTCTTAGCATTAGGATCCTTTGAAAGGTAATGTTATTTTAGTCCTGTATCGCTGTTCTCTCCTCCTCATCTCACTAACACACCAGTGGGCGGGGCTAATGTTGCAATGATGAAGTAGGGCGTTGATTTCTTCTGCAGGAGGCGGAGTTTCATCTATCAATAGACACATTCCAGGATCAGTCATTCACTGGGTCTGGTGTTAATAAATTTTATTGGACTAACTAGGAAGTTTTCAGTTCTGAAACTTACAGGATATTCTTATAGTACAATGACCTCTTATATGTCAAAAGCTCAAGGAAAAGTTAATTTCTCAATTCATGACCCCTTTAAAAGACATGTATATACAAGTGTATACCAACTGGAAAATAAATTTGGATAAACGTTAAAAAACATTGTCAAACACATTAGCACATCTTGTCTTTTTTTTTTTTTTTTTTTTTTTTAATAACTCTTGTTAAATTTGGCTAAATTCTTTATTTAGTTGAAGAACATTACTATATCATCATTTTAAAGAGGCATATAAGAAGTTCATCAAACAAACTACCCCAGTTATCTCTTGCTAGTTAAACGAGACCAAATCCACTATTTACAGATTGTAGGCACATTACCATATCCATTTTGAATGCGGCATAGCTCTGATAGTGACAGGGAAGGCTCAAGCTTTTGAAACACGTGTGTGCAACAGGGTATCTGGCAGTCACCACTTCCAAAACCAGGTCTTCTTCTGGCACCTCCCATCCCACCCAGAACTTCATTAGGTCACTCAGCATGTTTGGTGATGCTATGAAAGAGTAATTAGAGAAATCATACATTTAATTATAAAAATGTATTCTAGATGCTTTATGTAAATGGTATTAAACCACACAGATATTTTTAACTAAATTTGCAACTCACATTGCATAAATAAAACCATACCTTCTTCGAATGAAACCTTCGCATATAGCTTGTGATGACGCACTTTGTCTCAACAGAAATAGAGTCATTGTCCTTTGGCCATTCAATTTTTTGAAGGACTGTCTATAAAGGTTTGAATAAGAATGTTAAAACATTTCCTGAACTTTATTTTATTTTATTTTTCAAATGCAAGTATACTTACCTGTGATGTAATGTTCCATAACTGAATCCCTTGGGAAAACTATGCGTTGCATGTCGTGTCTCTGGGATAGAAGTGGCCAGATACCAGTTTCTTTGATACCTTTTCTCAAATCCTTAATCTGGCTTTTAACACGTCCAATTACCTGAAAGCAAAATGTACAAAAACAAAGTTTAATTTTGAACAGCATAAAAAAAGGTTTAAATAATTCATATTTTTAGAAACAGTGAGCTGAGTCAACAATATTCATTTAGTAGATGTCATGATCATTACTGGGAGTGCCCTTGTCTGCCACTAGAGGGCACTCCAACCCGGACTGTGTCTCACCCCACTTGTGAACTTCATTACCCATAATGCACTTCCCAGACTCATTATCCCATGTCATTGCACCCAGCTGTTTTGTGTTTCCTCATCTGTGTTGTCTATTTATACCCTGTTTGTTTCTGCTTTTGTCATGGAGGTTTCAGTTCAGATTACCAGTTTCTTTGTGTGTTTTCTTGTTCTCTGTTTTGACTGCTTTATTGGATTTTGACCCTTGCTTGTTTCTGGACTACGATTTTGGATTTCCCATTAAATTAACCCTGCACTTGGATCTGTCTGTTCGTCTCTGTGATTTGCCGTGACAGTAGATTGATATATTAAATTCAAGGTAAATAGAGCTGAATTTTTTTTTTTTTTTTAACGACTCTTGTCACAGTATCATTATAAAACAAAATAGCAAGACTTACTGCATGTGACAACAGCTGTTGAAACAGCCAGTCACGAATTAGTGGAAGACGGAACAGGGAGATCCCAGAAAAGGCAAAGTTCAGACAATCTAGTCCTTTCTTCTTCAGTGAGTTTTGTTTTCTTGAGCTGCAAGAACATCAAATACTTTCAAATCATTAAAAAAATGATTCAGTGACATGTTTATTCAAAAAGAAAAAAAATCTTGTACTGAAGTACTTACAATACATTGCAAGTACTTACCAAACGAATGGTTTCCCGGTGGTCTAAGTCGGGGCAATCCTGCAGTGTCAGAGCTGAAGCCGCACTGTCAGCACTTCCTCCTGTTAGAAGTATTACCACCGGTAAGCTCAGTCCAGAAAGACAAGGACCTCCATGTATAAAAGAATGACCTATCATTCGACCAGCCATCTTGGAATAGGTTGCTGTCACGTAGTACAACAGATGCAGATGGGACACGGTGGTTTTTTTCTCCCTCAAAAAGTGTTGTGGCAGCAGAACCTTCAGAAAAACATGAACCTTAGCTTATTCAGTTACAGTCAAAGCGCCAACCTGTTGGCAGCAGGAAGTGTGGCACTTTGAAATGACTTTGCCATAATTCTCCTGTATTTATGTATTTACTCGCTAACATGCATGTCGACCACTATTCACTGTTTTCCTAAGGCCACCGGGTGCGAGGGCCCTTTCATCGCTGCTTGCAGCTTTACTTCTAATTGTAAATACTGATTAAAAATAAGACATTTCTCAGGCAGTAAATGTGGATCTTTCAGATGAATTTGAGTAGTGCTAGTCTGGTCTTGGTCTTGATTCGGTATCGACTTGCCTTGGTCTTGATCTTGTCATGGTCTCAACCCCCCAAAGGGTCTCGACACACAATGGTTTTGGTCTCGACTTGGTCTCGGTTTAGGTGATCTTGACTACAACACTACCAGGAGCTTCAGTTAATGTTTGCAACCATCAGGATGAGAAGAAAAAGTGATCTTCAATGATCAATCGTCCAAAATTGTTGGTAGCAGATTGATTGGTTTGAGTCCATCTGTAACAGGTGACCTCCTGGCAAATCAGTGTGTAGGGAGGGGGGGATGTTGATTTAACACATTAATTTAATTAGTTATTTATGGATCAATAACACGATCAAAAATGATTTAACGCACCCGCTTCACTCCACACCTACAGCTTACATTTCATACAGTTCATTGGTGACGAACATGAAGCAGGGACAACAACTTGCGCATGTTGTAGCTACTTTCACGATCATATTTTAAATAACTATGTGTTTGTGAAATAGAATTGCAACTGATTACATACCCAAATTTAAAGAGAAGCCAGTCTTCAGTTTTTGCATAATCATTGAAAAGATATGACGGTTGACTCCTGTGCCAACAGCTTCATCTCCTAAAAAGAAATACTAAATAACAATCTCAAGTACATTTCACAAATTGTACAAACAATGGTTGCTTCAAATAATGTTAGCGCGTAATACCTATCAAACTACATCTCAATGGAGCTGACCAGTTAGTACTGTTCTTTTTATAAAATGAAATCAGCGTTCTGTCCTGCTCATCCACAGTATCAAATTGGTTGATCATTAGTGACATAGATGGACAGAATCTATTTTCGGAAAGCAATTCCGCACGGAACATTTGAGATGCTTTCAGAGGGTCAGTTTCATATTTCCATGCTGAAAAAGAAATTCACAAGTTACACTTTTCACAAATATAGTTGTACAAAAAATCTAGGGCTAAAAACAATGCCACAGTACAGAAAAAGTTTAAATTTTTACACATAGATGCACTTGTTTCATAGCAGTACAACAGCACTAACCAAGCAGAAAGTGTGGTGCACAACCTGCTGATAGTGATGTGTATGATTGTGCCATTGAGGGTCCTGGTAGTTCATGTCTTGTAGAAGTGCTTGGAGAATCACTGTCACTGAAACTCCTTTCCCTAAAATATGCACGGCACATTAAACTTTATCCAACCACACAGTAAAATCCACAGAGTTAAATCAACATATGGTCCCTCTCTAAATAGTGTTAAAGTAACACTGAAGCAGAGTTAAAGTTAATGAGATAATTAAGCAATTAATAAGGCTGTGACTGAAGTCAGTTGTACTTCTTGTGTTTCTCTTTTCTTCAGTGATTCTGCTTGTTAACAGCAGGTGTTCATCACTAATGCACAATAATCACTTAATTAATTGTTTAATTATCTCATTAACTTTAACTCTGCTTCAATGTTATTTTAACACTATTTAGAGAGGGACCATATGTACTCTGAGCAGAGCTGATTTAACTCTGGAGATTTTGCTGTGCAGTGTAGAAATTCTTGCACATTAAATGAAAAAAAAGAGACATCCATTTTAAACAGACAAAATAAAGTCTTTATAGCTAAAGATTTATAGCTAAAGATGTCTTTTATGGAATGAATTAAAAGATTTGTCCACCCAAGAATCAATTCACCTCCATTCTATCTCAAATGTTGACTTTTGGTGTTCATGTTTGTCTACTTTAAGGTATTTATTTTACAGGCACACTATGTCGTTTTTCGCCACTAGAGGTCGCCTAGTCAAAACAAGGGTGTAGCTTGATGATGCCGAAATTGATTCATTGGATATGTCGTCTTCACCTCAACGCTGGTGGAAAAGAATCCAACGGGACTCGGGCAAAAATCATGTTCATGAATGAGATTATCAACGTCACTGTCACATGAGGCAGAGCAGGGTGAGTGCTGTGCAAGCTGAATGAGGCTTCTGGTGCAATTGCTAATGAGAGACAAGCGCTACATACACCTCTAGACCAGCAGAACTTTTATTCCACAGTCGCCGCTTCTGCTTCTTCTGGTCAAGCATATGTGTAAATATCGTTCACAAATCTGTCTAAATCTGTGTTAGTGAGCACTTCTCCAGAAGCCATTGAATGTGAGCATTTGCCCATTCAAGTCGGTTGCGTCGACGAACTGCAGTCAGGTCGAGACCCCGATGAGGACGACGAGCATGCAGATGAGCTTCCCTGAGAAGGTTTCTGACAGTTTGTGCAGAAATTCTTTGGTTATGCAAACCGATTGTTGCAGCAGCTGTCCGGGTGGCTGGTCTCAGACGATCTTGGAGGTGAAGATGCTGGATGTGAAGGTCCTGGGCTGGTGTGGTTACACGTGGTCTGCGGTTGTGAGGCCGGTTGGATGTACTGCCAAATTCTCTGAAACGCCTTTGGAGACGGCTTATGGTAGAGAAATGAACATTCAATTCACGGGCAACAGCTCTGGTGGACACTCCTGCAGTCAGCATGCCATTGCACGCTCCCTCAAAACTTGCAACATCTGTGGGATTGTGGTGTGTGATAAAACTGCACATTTTAGAGTGGCCTTCTATTGTGTCCAGCCTAAGGCACACCTGTGCAATAATCAAGCTGTGTAATCAGCATCATGATATGCCACACCTGTGAGGTGGATGGATTATCTCGGCAAAGGAGAAGTGCTCACTAACACAGATTTAGACAGATTTGTGAACAATATTTGAGAGAAATAGGCTTTTTGTGTACATAGAAAAAGTTCAGCTCATGAAAAATGGGGGCAAAAACAAAAATGTTGCATTTATAATTTTGTTCAGTGTAATTCAACATCTTTAACAAACAATGTCTTTAACAACATAGATCACTCACCTTTTATTTAAAACATTTTGATTACAGATATGTCTCTTCAGAAGACTTTGAGTGACTGGACTAATGAGGAATAATAGTTTGCTTTATAAATGTGACTGCTAAACTTTCAGATTGTTGGTTCCTGTCTTCCTTCCTCCCTGTGAATAAATAATAAATATCTTTAATTTGACTAAGATGAACAAAAGTCCCCAACAGCTGAGATGGAATGGAGGTCAGTAGGTTATGAGAGAAATATCAACTTTGGGTGGACTAATTCTTTAAGGTATTCTATGTATTGTAGCATAACTTTACCCTTCACCACACATGCTTGCATGATATGGCAAGACATCGGCTGGGAAAGAAATCTGGCAAATGGGACAAATCTGTAAAGATAAATGTACGAAAACCTTTTAAGTTTCTCATTTGTTTCTGGCACAAGTAAAGAAAAGTGCTAGCTTAATAAACATTTCTTTCAATATAGATTTGTTGAACACTGTATTTGCTATCTTAGACAGAAAATGATGCTGAAGGCATTAAAAGTTGCATATCAGTCTCATCGAATTTCAGAATAGCCTCAGCAGTTTTGCTGAACAAAATACATTTCCGCATTTGTCAGAAAATGAATTTTGATCAAATACCTCAGATGGTTCTTCTAATTCTGTGTAAATTGGGCTTGGCTGGTCAGTGGCTCCACTAACAATTTCATCATCAAGTTCCTCATGCAAAATCATATCATTTACAGATTCCTATCAAATTAATGGAAATAGATTTGAACTGGAACCATTAAGAAAGCATTATAGATCTAAACATTTCTTTCAATATAAATTTGTTGAACACTATGTATTTGCTACCTTAGACAGAAAATTATGCTGAAGGCATTAAAAGTTGCATATCAGTCTCATCGAATTTCAGAATAGCCTCACAGAGTAGTTACCTGAGTGCATATTTTGCTGAACAAAATACATTTACGCATTTGTTAGAGAATGAATTTTGATCAAATACCTCAGATGGTTCTTCTAATTCTTTGTAAAGTGGGCTTGGCTGGTCAGTGGCTCCACTAACAATTTCATCATCATGTTCCTCATGCAAAATCACATCATTTACAGATTCCTATCAAATTAATGGAAATAGATTTGAACTGGAACCATTAAGAAAGCATTATAGATCTAACAAATAAAAAAGGCAAAAACAATGCAAGTACAGAACCTACAGTTTCAGTTGTGTTGCACTCTTCAATATGCAAGGGCAACAATGGCAGTGGTATTTTCTTGCCACATTTCATACAGTTTGACAGTGGCATCTTTGCAAACTCCACAGCATCATAGGGAAGTGGTTCAATGGAAAGCTGCTCTTGTAGTGGAACTGCAAAGAGCATGTTCTTCCCATTTTTCGACACTGACTTCAGGAGCCGAGTTGAGTATCCATCAGAGTCAGTGGGAATTAAAGTTAGCTTACGCCGCCCACTATTTCCTGACAATAAAATCAGAGGACAATCAAGAAAGCACTGAATTACTTTTTTACCTACAGCACCAGTAATATCCATAATTAGCAATGCAACCATTTATATTGGACATGCAAATTATAAATACCTGTAGATTTGTAAAACATCCAGCCCCCCTGAAGAGTTTTTAATTTAGGAAATTCTTCCTCAAGCAGTGTGACAATCTTAAGCAAGCATACAACACCACATTCACCATTAAAGTCAAGGGGGGGAAAACATCATTAATTCACATTTACTTGTGTTATGTTTATGTTTGCAAATACCTCACTGTGTTTAAAATTGTCTGGAAAACTTAACAGCCTTTTCCCAAGCCCAGCATGTAAAAGTTCTAGGTCTTCATCTTTTTTTGGAGTAAACAGGGTTTGTTTGGAGAGAACATCTATTTGAAAATCTGTCTTTTTCACATTGACAGGTTTGGCCAAAGAGAAAGGTTTTTTGCCCCTAGGCTGGTCACTTTCAGTCCTAAACATACTTGAGAATTGCCTACAGTCAGAGTGACAAAAATACAAATTTATAAACAGTGTTTCATCAGAAGGTTAGAAAGAGACAAGAAGAGTAATGTTTCTCAGATGTTTTGAAGGGGACCTATTATGCCCCATTTTACAAGATGTAAAATTAGTCTCTGATGTCCCCAGAGTGTGTATGTGAAGTTTTTAAAGTCTCAAAATACCTCACAGATAATTTTTTTATATCATGTTAAAATGGCCACTTTTTGTGGTTGACCAAAAACATGCCATTTCAGTGCGGTCCCTTTAAATGCAAATGAGCTGCTGCTCTTGGCCTAAGAGGGCGGAGCTTTAAGAGCTGATTCTCCCCTGTCAGGAGTCAGTCACGACGCACTATAATGTCAGAAATTTTATTTTAATTACGGTTATATTTTTATCCACTATATTACTACAAGCTTGTTGTACCTTCTGAATGATGGCCAAAACTTTACAGATGATTTTTATGACGTTTATTGTACTTCACACAAAAGATGAAGTGTCCATTTTTAGTCTGGAAAATTTCTGTAAGAGCTTTATAAAACACTGCAAGTGTGCATTAAAATATTACCTATAAACTCTCTCTCTCCCTTGCATTATCATCAACATACACAGCGAAGAACACAGAAACACTCGTTACAACTGCTTAATAAACTTGTAAACTTTATATTCATAAATCAACTCCGATGAACTGTAACAAAGTGCTCTCACCTTCATTACTGCTGTATCCAGTATCACTCTGGAGACTGTATGTTTTGTATTGTCCCTTTGTATTGACATTCGTTCTCAAAGCAGTCCGGTGTGAAATGATTCGCGCAGACATAAACGAATTCCATCCAGCTACAGAACACCTAAAACTCTTGCGCTTGGGAGACATTCTCGTCAGTGCAGCAATGGCGGACTCTGTATAGCTCACTCCGGGCGGTTCTATGTTCAAACAGCAGTGTCTGTCAACATTTGTGGGCGGGGCCTGTGGCTAATGTGACATCACACTGCCAGGAACCTGACAACGGCTTGTTCTGAGATACTGCTTATGATTTATGCGGATTAAAAAAAAAAGGAGTGGGGGGATTTTTATCACTATAGGGTGGTTGTGTTCACACACTGCCAATACACATTTATGTCCAAATTTTGCATAATAAGTACCCTTTAAAGTGTCATTACCATCTTTTTAATTATTTTATTAATACTAAATATTTAAATTGTAAACCCATAAAATTACCTTTTCAATGCCTGCCTCACCCTATTTTCTGGTTCCGGCAGAGTGGGCAAAGGAGTATTGTCACTTGCCTCGCTCAATCGCACATTTTCTCTTGTTGAAGATGTGCCACCTGATGAAGATGCAGCCAGGCCCCTGGCTAACACCTCAATAAGAGCCCTTGCAGCTGATTCCACTTCTGATGATGATGCCTGTCAAACAAAAATTTTACTTAAAGAACCTTACATGAGTTAATGTTAAACCAACAATTTTATGTGTTATAATATACTGTATACTATTGGCTATAGTAAATCCAGGGACACACCAAGCTGACGATCGGCCATTGGAAGAATGTTTGTAACCAAGCAGATCTCACCCCCATTGACTACCATAGTAGGGAAAAATCTAAATGATAGTCAATGGGGGCCAAGATCTGCTTGAGCAGGGGTAAATGATTACAGAATTTTCATTTTTGGTGAACTATCCCTTTAATGCAGTAGGCAATTTGGTGTATTGTATTTCTTTTTCTTTATTCAGGTTTTGGTGCGTATGGTTAATTTGCGTTTGTATTTTGTTTGTGCTCTTGTTAGGAGAGCGGCTGTGTTCACAGTTGCTTCCGTAGTGTTTCTTCACTGTGTGCTGTGGTTTTTGGCGTGCACTGTGTTTCTTTTTTTTCTTTTTTTTTTTCTTTTTTTGTATTGTTTGACTGATACCTGCGTCTCCATGTTTTGCTTGCCACTGGGTAGGAAACTTGTGTAAAGTCTCATAGGTAGATTCTTTGGGTGGCATAGTTAGGCATTATTTCTTAATTTATTATTTTTGCTGATTTTGGTCAATTTCACAGCTGGGCCACCCTGAATATAAAAAATATAACAGACGGCAGTACAAGGAGAACGCTGACAGGTAAGTCTCAAAAATACACACACAATTAATACTATACATACTATACACACTTAAATACTATACACACAAAGGCTATTCACACGCGAATGACGATTTGCACATTCCTATTCAAGGATAAACTCATAAATTTTAAACATTTTTGTGCACTGTTGTATATCTATGAATTGTGTTTTAAGTTTCGTATACAAGAATTGTTTGTGTGTGTGTGTGTGTGTGTGTGTTCATTAGGTTTCAATCATGTGAAATTGGCAATGCATGTGTGCATCATGTTTTTTGTGTGAATTATTAATGAGACTGATCTGCTTCCATACACAACTGGCAACAAAACTCACCTTTCTAAGCTCCACTGAGTGTTCGCTCTCTTGATTCTCCTTCATTTTGTCCTGGATCATCTGCTGCTTGTCTGTCTGAACCAGCTGATGATAGATACAGAGAAAAACACATTAATCATGGAATTTGTAGCTTATTTGAATAATGAATAATAGACCCCATGAATTCAAAATGTTAGTCTTTTAGTCCATGTCTGTCAACTTTAAAGGTAACATATGATGCATTCTGACAAATTGACAAAATTAACTTTTAGCTGATTTTTATAAAAAAAAAAAAAAAAAAAAAAAAAAGTGACAAGCATTTCATAATGACCTACACCAACATCAACACACAGGAAAACGTCTACTTTTCAGTAGCATGTTTACCCACAAGGCAAAGCATGCAATTGTGTGGGTCCCCGTGGGAGCAGCGATTGCGGTTTCCAGAGGGAGACTATACAGATACTACAGAGGGTACTGCTGGCAATGGAGCCAGTGGCGGAACAAAAACAGAACTGAACATAGGATTCTCCACCCAGCCCTCCTCCAGGGGAGGGAGTGGTATAATCACCATCTCCCGAAGAGCTGTTTCCTCCACCACTGGGTTGCTTGGCGGGACAGGCTGGAGTTGAGACGGGCTGTGGTGTCTTCCTGTGGCTGGCTCTGCGCTGACACCTGTTTGGTGGAGACTGCTGCTGAGGCCTGGAAATCAGGGAGTCGAGAAAGTGTGTTCTGTTGAACTCCCTCATATTTGCAAGGTTCAGCCACAGATGGCATTCCTGGAACACCAGAGAGCGCATCGTCTGACCCAGGGAGCGGCAGTGACTTTCATGCACAGCTCCTGCAGCAAGTCTGGATCTGAACTATGCTCTTGCAGCTGTTTAACCCTCTGGAGTCTGAGGCTGATTTGGGGCCTGGAGAAGTTTTGACATGCCCTGACATTTGTGCTTTTTTCAGTTGTTCATAAACGTATTAATGACAAAAGTGTCATTACACTGTATTCAGCACAAACTAGGCTACAATAATATGTGAGGAACATGTATGTACATGTTTGTGTTTTTGAAGGAATAACATTTATGCGTGGTTATTGAAAAAACAAAAAACTTAAGTCACTGAAATAAGGCCCAAAAAAGTATAGTAAATCTGTGTTTACAAGACTTTTGGGTATTGGAGGTTGTAGACTAGAGTTTTTGCTTCAAAATTATGTAAAAATTATGCTTCCTACTCCTTCATAAAAAACAATATATTGATTTAGTTTTTGTAAGACACTTTTTGCCAAGAAACACAGTATGCGTGGAGGCGTGAATCACCACTGAATAATGGGTCCATTCTCACCTGAGAAGACAAAAGAATTGGATAGTAATGAGCTGAAATGACTTGCATATTAATGAGGCCTTTCAGTCAGGTAGGCTGTGAAAAAAACCTTCTGTGATGTCTCAAGCTCATCATGATATATGAAACATACAGAAAAATATTATTACAATATAAAGTAATGGTTTTATATTATACTTTAAAATATAATGTATTTCTGTGATGCAAATAGTCTGAATATAGGCTTTTAGTTTAAAAGCATGCACATTTGGAGAAATATTGGATTCTAATATGCTTATGTCAATTTTCTATACAGAGGAGTTATATTTATTTAATATTCATTGTCATTACTATGAGCGCTGGTGTTTTCAATTCATACTTGAAGTCGGAGGGTGCTCTCTGTGCATTTTTAGTCCACAAATTCATCTAAAAGAAGAAGAGGCTATTCCATGAATGGAGTTTCCAATTCATACTGCAGCCGGAGGGCGCTAAAGAAACAAAAACTCATCTAAAATTCATCTATAGAAGAAAAGAAAACAGGAACTAACTGCATGTCTTCTAGAGCTCCCTAACCATGACTTTTACATCCAGATAAACACTTTTCAAGACAATAAATACACGATTGAGACGATGAATGCATGTATTGCCTCTGAATTTGCGTCTGAATAGCGCTGGCTCCGTGGGCGTGGCCGCATTAGCAGATAATGAGCTGAATCACGGACTTCTGACATGGCTCTCTTTTCATACAGATTACATAAACACAGAAGGTTTGTTTTCGATTTGACTTACATGATTTAAAATCTGACATCTTAACGTTTTTTTAGACATAAGTGTAATTTTTCTGTGATTAGTATTCACTAAGTTACAGTTCATTTTCTGAGAACTATCAGATTGGACTTCGTTCAGAGGGAGAGGAGAAATCACGCATCATGTTAGTTTTCTTTATTTTACAAAAAGCACAACATTTTGTTTTTACTCTGAGTGTATACAAATAAAAGAAGATATTCTATAGTTTCAATTGATGTATTACTTATGTCTCTATGACAAAAAATGACGGCGTATTTTAAGTCTGTTTTGCTGCAATGTGAAAAAAAACCTGCAAAACGTGCCGGCGCGTTTTCAGACCTCAGAGAGTTAAGGGCCTTGGCCTGGTGCACTTGGCCAAGGGGTGCAGGGTGGAAGCGGCGTGTCCAGTGGCTCTGTAATCCTTAGCCGTGAGAACGGATGAGAACTTACAAGCCCTGGATGGGAGATGCTGATTTCCCCCCAGGTGGCAGCACTTTTGCAACTGCGTGCTCCACCGGGGGATCTCCACGAACCCCTTGGCCACCCGCCATTGAGGGTAGCGAGATCGGTTAAAGTAGCACAACGGGGCTTGCTATGATCTGGAAATCTCTTCATGCACCTTCGGGAAGAAAGGCATGGGGGTCAGTGCCACCTCTGCCCCGAGAAACCAATCGTCCATCCTCTAGAGTTTGGGACACTTTGAGCCATCCACTGGAGACCAAAGCTATCAGCGGCCCTGGAAAGCATGGCTTTCAGCTCTGGGTTGGACTCGGGCAATGCCATTCTCCCCAAAGGGGGAAATGCAGCCAAGCCTTCATCCCCGGAGGACTCTAGACAACCCTCTGATGCAGCAATCGACACCTAATCTTCCGCTGGAGCCCCGAATGAAATGCTTAGTTTCAATCTGACTTGGGTCTTACTGTGATCCTCAGGTCACCCTGGATATTCACTGAATTGAACTGTTCTGATTATCAGAAAAGGAACTTGATCGGGGCAAAACAGAGGGGACTCTGCCTCCTTTCAGGCATGCGAGTCTTGACCACAGCATCACGATGGTCTTCCCACAGTGGGTGCATGACGTATCCACAAACGCTACCTCAGCATGCTTTAAGCTCAAACACGCAAGGCAGTGATTGTGACTGTCAGACAGTGTCAGGTAACGACAGCATCCAGAAACACACAGGTGGAATGATATCTTTAAAATGATGCAGTGTCACACCCATGCTGCTCTTTTAGAGAAATTGCTCTTTTTCAAAGTGCTGCAGCACACAGGGTAAATGGCCGCTGCACAGACTAAGAAGGTATATAGTGCAGCCTGCAGCTGTGCTAGGAATGCTCTTTTAGAAAGCTGAATAAATCAGCAGGAATTTTACACTGGAGGGGAAGCGACCACCGCTGCAGCACCGTCACACCAACACCTACGAAGAGCTTCCCAGACTCGTAGCAAGACTCAAACGATGATTGGAGCTGAACAGAGAACTGTATTTCACAGTAAGTTTAAAGTGTTTTGTCTGTAACTCTTGCCTTCTCCTCTTGACTCTCCTCCTCTATAGGAACAGTGTTGTGAGTCCTGTGATCTCCTTCAGTGCAGAACAGACAAACACGCGTCTGATCATCTCTGCAGAACATCTCCAGAGGTCTCTCATGTTTCTGGCATATATAATCCTCCAGATTTTCCACAGCGTTGATGAGTTTGTGTTTCTTTAGACGTGGGACTCTGCGATGAGGCTCCAGATGATCATCACAGTAAGAGCTTTGACACATCAGGCAGGACTTCACAGCTTTCTGCTTTCTTTCATCACAGAAGTCACAGAAGACCTTAGATTCTCCTAGATCGAGCTTCTCTTTAAAGTTTTGCATAACCTCTGTTAACCTCTGTGCTGTGTTGCTCTCAAGATCAAGTATTTTGCTGGATCTTTCTTTACAGAATGGACAGAAGCAGGTCTGTGTGTTTGTAAGACAAGTTCTGCAGAAGTTGTGTCCACATGGAGTGGTGACTGGATCAGGGAACTCTTCCATACAGATGGGGCACTGGAGCTCCTCATTTAGTGCTGGACCACTGGAGGATGCCATGACTGAAAAAATAATTAATTAATAATTAATGACAATATATCATCTACATTGCTGAAGAAAGCAAATTTCATAATACAAGTTATGTGCACAGTTTTTTTTGTGTGTGTTCTAAAATATATTACAAATAAATACTATTATAACAACTTAAACTATGATCCAATGTCAAGCAGTCAAAGCAATCATACATGCCATAAGCAGGCATACGTAAAAGCAGTTTCTGACAGGAAGCGCCTCCACCACTAACCCTAACCTCACTGAGACTATAAGCTCTATCTCTATTTTACCGTCTGAAACTGCGGGCCTGATGCTTCATATGGCTGCAGTTCGATCTATTGGGCTGCAGAAGAAGAATCTAAAGTACATAATACAGCAAATGTAACTGGTTTTCATAACACCATTTTATACAATCACAAAAAGATATTTTTATATATAAAAGACAGGACAGAAAGGAAAGAAAGTGTAATTTTTCAAACAAATAACCCATGAAATAAATATCTGTAAACACCAGGTGTCATTTCTGTTTAAAAGACTTGTGACTTGTACTAGAAAAATAATTTTTATGGTTTTAATTTTTCATTCTGTCACCAGTTCAAGTACCTCCTGTCTCACCCATTATAGAAAGTCTTTGTGACATGACCACAAAAAATAAAACTTTGATTTACAGCCCAAAAAATGACAAATAGTACTTTTACCAACAATCTGATGCTGCTTCATGGTACCAAACTATACTGAACTAGCTCTTACATTTCCATCACTTACCTGAGAGTGAATATCAGATCAGGTTGTTCATTTCAAATTGTCAGAGAAATGAAATGCTGTTGTTTAATGAAGCTTCCTGTTCATCTGTTAAGTTTCACTTTCGCTGAAGTCTTTTACTCACATGCAGTGATGCTATAGCTCCTGCACCTATAATCATGAATACAGAAAAGTTCATATTTCATCCCTGCTGAGTGTGTAACAGTGTAAGAAGCTTTTATAAAAATCAAGTTATCACAGTTTACACAACTGCAGCTTGATAGAAACAGTTGTTATATCGTTGAACATCAAGATCTGTTGGTTCTGGAGGACTCCACCGCTGATGTGATTTTAGGGCGCCCATGGTTGGAGCAGCATAATCCAGTCAACTCTTGGAGAACCGGCGAAATCCTGAAGTGAGGTGACAATTGTTTCCCGAACTGTTTACCTATTCTACCACAGCATTCCTCTCCTTGTCCAGAGATGCTCCCCGTCTGCACTACGTACATCAAAAGTCCAGTGGAGAAACGTTCGGTCATTATCCCTCCTTGTTACGCCGCCTTCAGTGATGTCTTCTGCCTGAAGAAAGCCTCCAAGTTGCCTCCACACCGGCAATGGGACTGTGCCATCGATCAGTGCCCCGTGGGAATATCTACCTGTTGTCAATCCCTGTGGAGAAGGCCATGGATGAGTATATTAAAGAGGCTTTACAACAAGGTTACATCTACCTGTCGTCTTCCCCTGTGGCTTCAAGTTTCTTCTTCTTGGCTGAAAAGGACGGAGGCTTGCGGCCTTGTATATATTACCAGGCTCTCAACAAGATAACAGTAAAGTTCCGCTATCCACTTCCCCTCATCCCAGCGGCTCTGGAACATCTCCGCGGTGCCACTGTTTTGACCAAGTTGGACCTCTGTTTGCACCTTCAACCGAATGTGCATATAAAAACTATAAACTATCACTATAAAAAAAAATTGATTTTATAGCTTTGTAAGAGAAGATGCTTTTTTGCTAAACCTGAAAAGTATTAAAAAGTAGCATTTAGAAGTTATATTAACTAATAATATAATTTTCTACCATTTACAATTGATTGCACCTAGCTAATAACAACTTGCTTTGTTCTGGTTTCACCTCTCTCCAGTCTAAACTAACTGATTTTATAGGTAGGCCTAATTTACTACACATTGACATTTAAATAACCTGAAAATATTGTGGATTATTAAGGCTAATTTTACTAACCACTCTTGCTAAATGGGGTAAGCACACTTATGTTCTCATTTCAGAGTTGTTCGAGTAAATGATTCATTATAGACCGTGTGGACAGATCAGTTGTTGTCATGATTCATTAAAATGAATCTGTTCAAATGAGTCATTAGGTCGCGAATTGGACATTAGCGGACGTTGACGCACTGCATGCGAATCGCGACTGTTATTAGGACATCGCAAAAGATTTGTCAACACAGAAAACACTTCACCACTGGATAGGATTTTCTTTTTGTTTACTGAAAGTGTGGTTTATGTCAGCTGCACGTGCAGGGCGCCTGTCAGAGAAGATGAGGTGACGTTCTTTTGAGCACTATTCACACCCAGCGGTTATTCAGGAAAAACATTCTCAGAATGCGCCTCGTGAAACGTGGATTCGGTCTTACGAACTTTTAGTATTGTGTCAGTTGATTTAGATTATTATGTGCGAGGTAGAGAGAGTGCAAAGACGGTGCTTACTTTGAAGACAGAGAGAGCTCGCGCGCACGAGAACGGCTCCAGGTTCAAAAGTCAATACGGAATGGATTAATCTGCGTTATTTTTTTTAACACGTTATTTTTTCTCAGATTAATTAATCGAAATTAACGCGTTATTTTGACAGCCCTCATTTTAATACATTTAAAGGTGCTGTATGCGATTTCTCAGATTCGTTGTTGAACACTGTTGATATTTGCAATGACGTTAAACACCTCATTCTCTAGCGGGCTTCAGTGTTCAGTAGTTTACCTGCAAAACTCTCAGTGTCTGGCCTCTGTTACACACGCAATGAGAGTGGTGTCTGTTTATCACAGCTGACACGCAACTAAATGCTTCATGAAAAATAAAGCGCAGTTGATGAACGAATGACAAGGAAACACAAAAGATGAACATACAGTACACAAGAGTAAATACAAACAAGAGTTTCTTGTTAATCACAAAAATTTTTTGCTTAAACCATCAAAATATGAGGAAAATATTTTTATTTTTATATAATTTAAATGTTTTAAATATGATATTGACTACAACATAATCAGTTTTTTATATTTCATTGGTTCTCTCTTGTTTTTGCATGTGTTTATAATTTCTTTGCATGACAGCCTGGCCAAAAATGATTTGAAATAAAATTGTAAGTTTAATTTCATTATCACACATGAAACAGTTGACTCCAAGCACATCTACACGATATGCTTACATCTTCAAAAATATTTGAATTAAGGTTGAAGATGTCAATCTTCATATGGCTGGACATCACATTTGGCCTCTACTCACTTCATTGACTTTCCAACTGACCATCAAACCATGCGGCAAAAGAAAGACACTTTTATGTTGACTGTGGACTTCCCTGCAGTTGTTGGAGCCGTTGATGAACTCAGCACACATCATTGCTTTAACTGTAAATGAGGAGACATATATCAATAGAAAAAGATTCCACACCATCAAAAGTAATTTGTGATAATTTTGCACAATGCAAAGCTATTACTTTTAAATAAATTTAAATATTAAAACATTAAATAATAACATCAATAATAATAATAACATTAAATGATTGGTATTGTGCTGCTGTGACTTCACCCTTCCAGGCTCGCTATTGGCTGATTCAGAGGTTGAGGTTTTGAGATGACAACATTGTAGTCCTTAGTTCACAACACTTAAGTCAGCACTTAAGAATCAGGGGCCGTATTCATAAAACATTTGATCTTACCACTAAGAGTTCTCTTAAATAGCAGTAAAAGTTCTTAGCTAAGAGTTTTCTCTTAAAACCTATTCACAAATCTGCTGAGACAAACTTTTACTAAGAAATGCACTGAAGTCTTAGCTAAGAGTAAGGGCGGGGTTGATCTCATTGCTATGGAGTAAACACACAGTGATTGGCTGATGGGGGATGAGTCAGTGATTTAATCATAGAAATATTGTAGAATGAGGTGTCATGTTTCCAAATGAAAATAAAGGTTTTAAAACACAAATGTTGCCCTATTCAAATAAATATATTTTAATAAAAATGTTGCCATATTCAAATAAAGGTTTTAAAATGTAGGCTAAGTGTCACTAATTAAACTAACATATACAGTTAATTGTGGACCTCCTCTTGGATATCTGCATCTCAAGAGAATGCAAAATGCAAGCGACAAATTATGTTTTATAAAAAGAATAGGGGAGGAACACATTCAAACGGTCTTTCTCAAAAGGATGAATGGCGAGAGCCGACTCACCTATAGTTACTTTGGCAGTTTTCTGTATCCCTCCACCACCCCGCTCCTCGCTCTCGGCTGGGGATATGGGGAGAACCTTGGGTTTGGGCTAAATTCCAAGCTTGGAGCCCTCGATCCTCATGGACAGCACACCACATACACTTATTATATATTTTTTTACTCTATTCAATCATTTGTAAATGTGAACTCATGAAAACCACTGCCACAGGTAATCAGACAATATTAATTTATTTATTAAAGGACTGACACGCCCATTATTTTTAAGAGTTTCTCCTAAATCTGCAATTTAGGAGCTACTTTTAGCCTTAAGATGTTTTGTGAATACGGCCCCTGTCTTATACTATACTAAAAGTTGCTTTTAGCTTCTTTATAAAAGTCTCCTACTCTTAGAAAAGTCCTACTCTTTACTAAGAATTTTCTGACACTTAAGTCAAAACTAAAGACTATTCTTAAGAGCATTTCTGAGAAGTTTTATACATACGGGCCCTGGAACAGAAGGAAACACAGGGTTTAAATACACAGTGAACAGAAGGACTAATGAGACTACAGGACACAGCTGAACTCAAACACTAATCAAATCAGAAACCATAGTAACAAACAAGTGGCGGTAAACTGAGAACAAAGGCGAACATGTGACCAAAGAAAAACACTCTAAACGAACTAAACAGAACAAAACACAACTCAAACCGTGACAGGTTTGTCATCTCTTCAGGTTCAACACATTCACCATCTGCACCATCATCATTATCCATGGCAAGATCTGATCCAGTGTTGGTTCTGTTCTCTGAACTCCTGGTTCCTCTCTGACTGGTGCTGATGAAGTTTGTTCCCACCGTCTCCGGCTCTCAGAAGCTCCTGGCATCGATGGACTGCCGTCAGCTCACTCAGGTTCACGGATTCACCGATATTGTGCTCAAACCAAAGTGAAAAACACTTTCATTAAGCTTTCTAATGCTCTCACTTCTCTTGAGCTCAGTATTTTCATTCACAACTGATGAAAGTCAATAAAGATCCTGTTTTATTCATATTCTGTCTGTTGTTTCTGTGAGCAGATGTTCATGAACTCAAATCATTCTCAAATGTGTATTTACATATTTATTAGCAATTTAGTTTACAAGCAATATCAGTTATAGAATTGAACTCTTGACTTTATTCAGATAGCTTACAATAAATTTCCTTACAAAATCAACAATGATTTCACAAGTAATTCAATGTTAACAGCTGGAGAAGAAAATGGCTTCACAATTTTCTTTAGTATATTAGAAACACTTTCATAGTCGATTTGAAAATCAAAGTATTAATGAAAGACAAAAGAAATATAGAGATGTGTAACAAACTGGACATTTACATGTACATATAACTCACAAATGTTTCATTATAGTTCATGTTTTGTCAGTGATTTTTTTCCAAAGGCCTGAATATATATTTATTTTTACACTTGTGTCACATTTTAATTTTCTTTATAATTTGTAAGTAAAATCTACTTGATTGTGCAAATTCTTCTTTGGTTTTTATTTATATTCTAAAATAATCACATCCATATTTAATCTTTTCATATTTGATGTTTTTTGTTTGTTTCAGTTGACAGGTGTGATGATCAGTGGCTTTGAGTTTTTACCTTCTTCATTAAGGCGTGGGCTAAAATATGGATAGAGTTTGTCAGTGAAAGTCTGACCAGTGAAAGAGTAGATATGAGATCTGGAGTCCACGTCATAAAAAGAGACCAGACCCTCCTCATAATCCACAAACACTCCCACCTTCTCAGGTTTCACTCTCAGAGATAAAGAGACATACAGGATTATCACAAGCTGCATATATTGATTCTCATTCCTCAGAACCACAGTCCAGTAATCCATTCTCAGGACTCGGCCAGTGTGAGTCCCCTTCCTGTAAATGGATTCTCTGATCCACTCCTAAAAGTCCCAGTTCAGTCTTTCCCTTCACCTGCACCTCATAGTAAAATCTCCCTGAACTGAATCCCTGCTTTGCCAGAACACAAAACCAGCCATCAAATCTCTTTGGGTTTCTTGGGATGTTCTTGTAAATGTCTCCAGTACTGACTTGTTTTCCATCATCAGACAGGATGAGATATGGATGTGCTGTATCAGGATCCAGAGTCACATCCACTGAGAGAGATCAGACATTATCAATCAACTTCAGAACAAACATTTTCATGAGTATAAAACACATTATAATCAAAAGTATTGTGAGTGTATTGGTGTCAATCTCACTGTACCTGCAAACTTCTGCACAAACTTCAACTCTGTGAACACAGATGACAATATAATGATGAATTAGTTTATAGGAATAATTTCAGATTAACAGTGAGTTTCTCTCTATTAACAGCATCAGTGAAATGTAAATGTTGATCGTTCATCAGTTTGTGAAACAGAATGTGTTTAACATTAATGCACTTACAATGAAGGTCTATGAGACGATCATAAAGCAGAAATGTCAAGTCTGTGTTTTTATTAAAGCTGTAACAATAATTATTCAGTGTAAAAAAAATAATTTTTGCTGTTAAATTCTCCCTGTAGTCAATAATTTTATCCCTTAAACTCATATTTGATCACCAAAATGACACATTTAAACATATTTTTCTGTGAAAAAAAAATCATGCTTTTAAAACAGGCATAAATAGAGGAGGAACGAGACAGACTCTGGAAACACCAGAACAAGTTTCGTTTTCCCGTCATTATCCTGTCAAACATGTGTTCAGTAAGCAACAAACTAGATGAGCTTATGCTAAGAGCTGATCATGATTGTGAATTCAGAGCAAACTCATTTTCCCTACAGAAACTTGACTCAAAGATCATCATAAACCCCAGGCCTAACGAGACGAGCTCATTTCAATCCACTGGAGGAGCTGTGTGTGTTTGACAATAGCTGGTCACACAATACTGTGTTCGGGTGGAAGTGAGCACACTGGAGATTTTAACTCTTTATTTCAGATCATTTTATCTCCTGCTGGAGTTCAGTCAGATCTGTCATATGTTCCCGGACCGAACGTTGACGCTGCAGCGGAGAGAATAGTGAAGAACAATGATGCTCTCACTCGCTCTGCAGATCAACCTGATTTAATTTCTTTAATTAATGTGATTTATCTGAATATCTGCATCATCTTCAGCAATATGTGGACTGTCCCACTCGTTTAAACTGGAATATTGATCGCTGTCAGGGGAATATTCCTGGGATGTAATCAGGGATGTGATTCTTCTGGATTAAACTGGAATTCCATTTTTTTTTTCAGCCAAAAATCCTGACTCATGTGAATAATTTCAATCATTTAGTAACCAGCAGAACCCCCGGTGTTCAGAATTATGTACTGCATTATGGCTGAAATCACGAAATGGCCTAAAACTATTAACTAACCCAGATAACAATGACCTGGCGGTCCGCCAGCGTTTTTCAGGCGACAAGTTTGGACGCCATCATTTTGAATGCCGTCGGTCTGTCAGAGTTTTTTGGGTGTCACACCAGCGGTTTGCTGCTGCTGGACCAGCGTTGTTACACCAGTGGAAAACTGATAGTTGGTCCAGTTTCTACTGAGCGCTTACAGGATGTCTTTATAAATGTATATTTATTCTTTATTATTTTTACAGTTATAAAGAAAGCACTAAATAAAAATAGTGAGACTGACCTAATATATCAAAAGTAAAGTGTTGGTATAAAAAAAACTGCCTGAGAGCATGATTTCAAATGAAATAAAGTGGCTGAATGTTTGCAAAAACAATAATAAAAATAAAGTTTTCAAATTAAGTTATAAAAGTTTGTTATAAAAATTATTAAGTTATAAAAGTGTCTTACTTGTAACTGACACACTTTTGTTAAATATTTACTTTAGAAAAGAAAGATAGAAATGGTTTAATTTCTTGGAAAAAGTCCGTTATTTATGCTGATGATGCATTAGTTAGTCTACAAACCCCTCAGCTGATTCTGGCTCACACTGAAGCCCCTGAAACATGCTATTGCTGTAGCCAGTTGCCAAGACAAAGGAATTCATTATTTGCACAAAACAAGATATAATAATTGAGCCAGTTTTACTTAATGGCCAAAATGTTGAAATTGTGTAAAATCATAATTATCTTGGTACAGTTCTGCACTCCCAGGTGAGCTTCTCTAGCATGTTTTCAAAAGATGCTCACAGAGACTCTGTCTTCTCAGACATCTCAGCAGCCTTTGTGTTTATCAGCACATCTTAAACTTTCACGAGTTCACCTGCCCGTTCAGTCTTAATGGTTAATTGGTTTGGCTTGCTGTCCTCGCAGGAGGCTTGAACCCGAGGCTCGGCTCGAGCTCCAAACTAAACCCCTCTATAACAGTACTGCGCAGAGGGAGAATAAGAGAAATAGAGGAGATGGGGAGGAGGAGGGATGCTGGAAGAACTGCCGCTGGGATGACGCAGTGACTGCTGCTTATATACGCTCATAATCCCCAACTTTATTTATAGAGCACATAATAAAACAACATAGTTGACCATAGTGCTGTACAATGAAATAAAAATTACAAAAATGAAAAACCACAACAAAAGCCTCACACCCAAACTTTCAAGACTAACTTGGTAGTTACAGCGACAATACCTCAATACTCATACCTGATCAAAAGCCAATGTAAAAAATTATGTTTTTAACTGTTTCTTAAAATCATTTAGAGATGATAATTGTCTCAAATACGCAGGTAAACTGTTCAATAACCTTGGAGCAGCTACTGCAAATGCACGGTCACTTCTGGACTTTAGTTTAGATCGAGGAACATGTAGGAGATTTTGTGCATTGGAATGTAATGTTCTCTTTGACTCCTGAACATGAATTAGATCAGCAATGTATGGAGGGGCTGTGCCATGCTGAGATTTAAACACAAAACGTAGAATCTTAATTCTATAAGGTACAGGTGAACAATGCAATGCTCCCAAGACAGGGGTAATATGGTCATATTTCCGAGTAGCCTTGGTCCAAAAGTTTCTTTGGTAACCATAATAAAACGAGTTGCAATAATCTAGTCTGGAAAAAATAAAAACATGAATGATCTTCTTCAAGTCTGTACGTGTGCCACGATCACTTCCCGGACTCCAATTCCCATCATCCCCCCAGCCAGTCACATGCTCCCACTCTGCACCAATCACCTGTCGCCACATACAGCTTTGCACATCACTTGGACTATAAAGGACTCACACACACAACACCTGATCGTGAAGTCTTGTTTATCCCGTGTGACATTTCTGAGCGTTCCCGTGTTTATTGTCTGCCTGTTTGCTGTTACCGTTCCCGCCTGTTACCTGTTTATTGACCCGTTGCTGCCTGTCCTGACCCTTGCTTTGTATACCGACCTGTGAGTTATATCCGCCAGTCCTGACCTCAGAATCGTAATCCAGATACGGGCAGTCTACCCTCTGCTGTACCTGTTTGCTCCTGTTTGACCCTGCTTGTACGACCACACTTACCTTTTAATAAAACGCTGCATTTGGATCCCCTGCCTGAGTTCCCATTCATTACAACGTGTTAAGAAAGGCTTAATCTTAGCAATCATTCTAAGTTGATAAAAACTAGCTTTAACAACTTCTTTGACAACTTATTTGAGATAAAATTTTAAAGCACTGTCACAGATCACTCCTAAATTTTTTACTTGATGTTTCCTAAAAGGGCTCAATGTACCTAGATTAATTCCAGCCGTATCACTCGTTTCAGAGAGCCCAAATATAATCACCTCTGTTTTCAGTTCATTCAGACTCAAAAGGTTTGCAGCCATCCATGACTTCATCTCATCTATCAGGCCAACAAGTGCCCCAGACCACTGGAAGAATTTGGGATAAAGGACAAGTACAATTGAGTAGTGATGGCCGTCTGACACAAGCTTCGAACTCGAAGCAGGATTTTTCTTGAACTACTGCTTCGGAGCTTGCTTTGGTGCGGAAAAACACACGTGACCGATGACGTCCGAAGCAGCAACTGCTTCGGTTCTCTGAGTGAATCACGTGACTGGTTCAGACCAGTAAATACTGCTTCGCATCGCGAGAGGCTTCATGACGCGAGACTTTGCTGCGCGCAAGCTTCAGCAGGTTTTTTGGCGCGTAATATGACTATATAGATGCCCAAAATGATGCACAAGATGTGGGTATATTGTAGTAGGAGTTTGCATTGTTGTTATCACTGCATTTGTTTGATCATCATCATCATCATCATGGAACCAGCTAGAAAGAGAACCCGTTCTCCAATGTGGGAACATTTTCATCTGATCAGTCCTAATAAGGTAGGTGCTTTATTATCCTACTGCACCTGGCTTAGGCCAGGTAACTTAAGCAAAGTTACATAAGTGGCTAATACTGTCATTACTGTTGGTACAATAGGTTCCATGATGTATGTGAAGTCAACATTAAGTAGCATTATAGTGATGTATGTAATAATTAGTTTGTTTGCATATTGCTGTTTACACAGGTCCAGTGCTTGCTGTGTTCACAGCAATTGGCGTATAATAATAATACGTCATCAATGCTGAGGCACTTCAAAGCCAAGCATGAGGGCATGCAGGAGAACACAGATCATGGTAGGCTATATTTATTATACACATTCTTCCACACAATGATTTATTAAACATTACACGAATGTGATATCACATAACAGCTTTTGTTTCTGTCTTAGTGGGCCGTAAGGAAGAGCTGGATAAGGCTCTTGTTAATATGCTGGTGAAAGACTCTCAGCCTTTTTCCATTGTGGATGACCAGAGAGTTTGTGGGAAAGCTAGACCCAACATACACTCTGCCATCTAGACAGTCTCTAAAGAAGATGGTGGATGAAAAATATGACGAGGAGAAGACCAAGGCCAAGGCTCAACTGCAGAACGTGGAGGGAGTGAGTCTGACTTCTGATATGTGGACCTCTATTAATATGGATGCATATCTTGCAGTCACTTGTCATTTTGTGCTTGATGATGCAGTGCTGGCCACAGTACTTTTAGGAGTGCTGCCATTCCCTCAAGACCACACTGCTGAAAACATTGCAGCTGCCAAGAGGTCTCTCATGGTTGAGTGGGGCATTGATGGAAAGGTTACATGCCTTGTGACTGATGCTGCAGCTAACATGACAGCCACTGCCAGAAATTTAGCCATAAGGCATGTAGTGTGCATTGCACATGCACTAAAAAACCATTGACCAAACACCTGGCCTAGAAGATCTGCGCACAAGGGCACGGAAAGTGGTGACTTATTTTAGATCAAGCACTACCGCTAAAGAGAAGCTGAAAAATGTACAACAGCAGATGAATTGTGCAGTAATGAAACTGATCCAGGAGGTGGACACGCGCTGGAACAGCTCCTTCTTGATGCTGCAGCGCTTGTATGATGAGAGGCAGACAGTGGGAGCAGCTCTGGCATCGCTCAGAACAGAAGTTAATCCTCTCTCTTCTGACGATTATGAAACAGTAGCTGCTTGTCTACAAGTGCTGAAACCATTTTACACGGCAACAGTGGAAATTTCCCAGCAGAAGAGAGTGTCGGGGTCAATGGTCATTCCACTGATAAAAATGTTGCTTCACACAACTCAGGAATTACTGATCAATACCAACAACGTGACCGCAAAACTGTTGGGACAGAACATGTCTACAACCCTCCTGAATAAACTTGACACACTTGAGAACTCAACCGTCCTGTCACTGTCCACACTGCTTGACCCGAGATTTAAGTCACCGCTTGTTTGTCTTAAAATCGTCTGCTGCTTTTTTATTTCTTCATTTTGTCTTATCTTTGTGACTGCTTTATTGAGTGTGAGTTCGGGATCTAACTGTAATCTCTCTGACAGTGCGTGATCTCTTATTCCAACTACCAGCCTATCTCTCGAAGGATTCCGTACTGGCAGTTTTCTGCTAGTTTATGAACTGCAGTAATGAATGTTTCAGCTGACTCTCCCGGTTCTTGGCACCTCTTGTTGAATTTAGCTCTTTCATAAATAACGTTGTGTTGACAAACGAAGTGTCTCTCAAACGCTTCTTTAACTCTATCATACTTCTTCCTGTCTTCTTCAGACAGTGCTAGTGTGGACAAGATACCATCAGCTTTATCTCCCATTGTGTAGATAAGCGAATTTACTTGATATTCTTGGCTTCTTTCACCGATCCCTGCCGCCACACGAAATCTGTCGTACCGTCTAATCCAAGTTGGCCAGCTGCCAAAATCACTGAAGTCAAAGTGTTCAGGCGGGCTTATTGAAAAGAGTGTATCCATGTTAAATGTTCACCTCGGTGCCGTTTTCTGTTGAATCTTCTTGTGTCGTCACTTTTTCCGTTGCTTTTTCTTTGCCGTCCCGGCGCTCACTCACTCTCCGTCCGTGACGCAGCTGCAGGTGTCGACCCGTGTTCTGGATTGTTTCCTCGAAACTTCACTTACAAACTCTTAATCTCGCCGATCTGGTGCGGATAGTTGTCATCGCTTGGAACGCGAGGTAAGTCCACTTCTGACACCATGTTATATAATCATTTAGGAACGGACAGGAGACAGCGTGCATGTAACATATAACTTTACTCAAACTCCCACTTCCGGCGCATGCGCACCTTACATATCCATAACATCCTATCAGTACACTCAGTAGATGTTTAGGTGTTGGAGAGCCAAATTTCCACTCTGGTGAATAGAATTTGAGTTTGTACAGGGATAGTTACGTCATGTGCCTTACATGTCACTAAAGTTCACATTATACTTCTTTAGAGCTGCAGTTCGTAACTTTTGGCGCTTTAGCGGTTGATAAACAGAACTGCATGCGTCTTGTGGAGGAACATTGGTTTGGAAAATGTATTCATGATGTACTCGTTTATTATATAAATTTGTAAATTTTGAACACACAAAAAGTTAAGGTCTGCAGCTTTAAATGATTTTTACAAGAGTTGAACATAAAACTTTTAGTGATTTTATAATCACGTGGTAATCAGCAACATCACAGATGCTTAAAATTAATTTAACACTTTTTTCTTAGTATTTTTTTAGTGAATGACAAAAACACTGTATTTGATATTCACTTACCAGTTTGATTGAGTTTTTCATTTAGTTGTTCCTTCAGTAGATTCAGAGCTCTTTTCAGAGATTTCTCGTCCACATCAGAGTTCTTGGTGTGTAAAATACTGTTCAGGGATGAGTACATCTAGAGCAGGAGAAAGAAGACTATTAATTATATTCCACATTATTGCTGATGAGACAGATGTTCACAGATCTGTATGACATCAGGATGATCATCAGTGTGTGAGAGCTGCTCCAGCTCAGTGATTTCCTGCTTCAGCTCTTTAATGAGATCTTCAGCCTGTTTCTCTGCTTCTTTCTGCTGTTTCTTCATCTTCAGTTGCTCAGACTGAAATCTCTAAATGGATTGGATCAGATCAGTGAAGAGCCAAAGATTATAGATAAAGAAAGACGATTCAGTCCTCTTAGTTATGAATGGAAGAAACTGCAACGCATAAAATATGGTGTAATAGGTCCCGCCTTCTAAGTAAAGAGCCAATCGCTGATTGATCAAGTCATTGCGTCCAGACCGGAAGTAACTTTTCAGATTTTGATGAAAGATTACGGCGAAAAATCATTTTCTGTGTTTTAACTTGTATGGATTAATTGTTTACCACAAGACTAGTAATATGCACTAACAAAGTAAATAGGGTCGATTTTGATTTCATGCTGACTTTAAGACTGCACATGAGCATTGGCTCATATAGCCTGAAATATAAGCTTTTTAATGCTATTTGTGCATAAGAAACATTTATGGGACAGTTCATGTCAAATTTTGTTGCTGATTTGAAATATGCATACATGCTGATTATAAATTGTCATACAATATGCTAGTGCAAGTATATAACATTTAGTTCAAACTTTGACCTGAGGAGGGCAGTAATACAGTTAGCAGTGTCTACACTGCCGGAATTCAAATAGAGAAGAAGAAGAGAGCTAGCCTGCATCTCAAATGTGCATACTATTCATCCTAAATAGTATGTGACATTAGTAATATATTAGTACTATTTAGGGCGGATAGGGTAGATAGAATGCACATTGAGATGCAGGGCTAGTTCAAGATGAGCATTTATGGTTAAAATGTATAAAATTGTAATTTTTTTTTAGAAAATTATGGTTTCACTAGATAAGACCTTTATTTCTCATCTGATATCGTTTAAAGCTCTTTGAAGCTGCACTGAAACTGTAATTTTGACTTTCAACCATTTGGAGGCCAGTGAAGTCCATATGGAGAATAATCCTGGAATGTTTTCATCAAAAACCTTCATTTCTTTTCGAAGAAAGAAAGACATGAACATCTTGGATGACATGTGGGTGAGTAAATTATCAGGAAATTTTAATTTGAAAGTGAACTAATACTTTAAGTTCCACTTTATATTAGGTGTCCTTAATTACTATGTACTTACATAAAAAAATAAGTACAATGTACTTATCGTGTTCATATTGTATTGCAAAACACTTTTGCTGCTATTGGGTCAACTGTGCAATTATAATTACAGATGCAATTGCATGTAGGTTTTTTTTTTTAAATATAAGTACAATGTAAAAACATGTATGTACACAATAAGTGCATTGTATCAAATGATTAGCCTAATTTAAATGTAAGTACATAGTGGTTAAGGCCAACTAATTTAAAGTGGGACCAAATCTTATTCTTTTACTGTTCTTTTTGCTTTCCCATAATCCATTTAAAACCTTTATTTGTTTCTTTTAACTTCCATCCGAACTGCTGAGAAAACACCAAATCACCACACACTCCTAAACCAATGCACCTACACACACACACACACACACACACACACACACACACACACACACACACACACTCACGGTGTATTGTATAGGCAAGATGATCAACACTGCTACCAGCAGGACACCCAGACCAATAATCATCCCGTTTGAAATGTGGATGGTTCGAGATGAAGTAAGGAAACCATCACTGGAGGCGAGAGTCTGTAAAAAGAGAAAGATTCAGTTCAAATAACACTTCTCGAAGAAAGATCACAAAGCTTGTGCAAAGTTGTGGCCCAAAGTGCAAGAAGCCGAATGATTTTAATATTTTTTTTTTCACTCACTTTTCTCAGCTTTACTGAGTGTTTGATCTCTTTAATCTTCTTCATTCTCTTCTGGATCATCTGCTGCTCGTCTGTCTGTGTCTGAACCAGATGATGAAACATACAGAGAAAAACACACATTTATCACTGAAATTTATTCTGACAATTTTTTTTTAATTATTATTAGAATAATGAATGTAAAACAGAATTCAAAATTTTGTCTCCTGGCCCTTTAGTCCATGTCTGTCAGCTTTGAAGGTAACATTCATTCTCAAAAGTTGACAAAATTAATTTTTAAGTGATTTATATAAAAGTGACAAGCCCTTTAATATGACCTGCACCAACATCAACACACAGAAAACTGCATTTCACAGTGAGTTTAAAGTGTTTTGTCTGTAACTCTTTACCTTCTCCTCTCTGCTCTCCACCTCTATAGGAACAGTGTTGTGAGTCCTGTGTTCTCCTTCAGTGCAGAACAGACAAACACACGTCTGATCATCTCTGCAGAACATCTCCAGAGGTCTCTCGTGTTTCTGGCATATATAATCCTCCAGATTTGCCACAGCGTTGATCAGTGTGTGTTTCTTTAGACGTGGGACTCTGAGATGAAGCTCCAGATGATCATCACAGTAAGAGCTTTGACACGTCAGGCAGGACTTCACAGCTTTCTGCTTTCTTTCATCACAGAAGTCACAGAACACCTCAGATTCTTGATTAAGCTTATTAAAGTGTTGCACAAGCTTTTTGAGTGTTGAATTAATCTTGAAATCAAGTCTTTTGCTGAATTCTTCTTTACAGAATGGACAGAAGCAGGTCTGTGTGTTTGTCCAGCACTTGCTCAGGCAGGTTCTGCAGAAGTTGTGTCCACATGGAGTGGTGACTGGATCAGTGAACACTTCCAGACAGATGGAGCACTGGAATTCCTGATTTAGTGCTGGAACACTGGAGGATGCCATGACTGAAAAGAAATGTAATGACAATTTATCATCTACTTTACTGAAGAGAGCAACTTTCATGAAAAGGTATGTACACCGAGTAATTTAGTTTATGTTCTAAAATGCATTATTTGAAGTGCTGTTTTTTTTTTTTTTTTTTCAAAAGGTGATAACATCTAGGTTACGTATATAATCCTTGTTCCCTGAAGGAGGGAACGGAGACGTTATGTCAGAACAGACTGACGAATGGTGGGTCTTGCCCCGAGAGCCCAATCACCTTCGAGTGTTGACAAAACAGGCCAATGGTACGCTTGGTCTGCGATATTTGCATCACAAACTCCACCCACACAGTATAGTTATGTAAGGAGCAGCGCGAGCAACTCGCATTCAAGTCTTCACTGAGGAGCTGAGCCAATGACCCGGCATTCAGCAGAACAGCAATTGTGGCAATGGGACATAATGTCTCTGTTCCCTCCTTCAGGGAACAAGGGTTACATATGTAACCTAGACGTTCTCTTTCAGTCGGTCACGTTCGATGTTACGTCAGAACAGACTGACGAATGGGGTCCCTTACAAAACGCCACAATAGCTGTCTTCCAGTGACCTGTAAATGTGATAGCACCCTGATGTGAGACTCAGCACAAGTGGAGGACTACACTAAATATGGAATACACTGAGAAGAATACCCCAACAGGAATATGCTAACAAACTACTGGCTGAAGAGGTGAGTACCCGAGAGGAGACAGGCTCTACACGAAGATTATAGAATCTCGCGAATGTGTCGCCCAGCCCGCAGCTCTACAGATGTCTGTCAGCCATGCGCCAGTGCCCAGGAGGAAGCCACACACTGAGTAGAATGGGCTCTCACCCCTAGGGGGCATGGCAAGTCTTGGGACTGATAAGCCAAGACAATAACATCCACTATCCTGTGGGTTAGCCTCTGTTTGGAGACAGCCTTCCCTTTCTGCTGGCCTCCAAAAGAAACAAAGAGCTGATCTGAGGTCCTGAAGCACTGAGTTCTGTCAACAAAAGTGCGAAGAGCATGTACAGGACAGAGCAGTGCCAGGGCTGGGTCTGCCTCCTCCAGGGGCAGAGCTTGCAAGTTCACCACCTGGTCCCTGAAGGGAGCGCAGTTTTCAATGACAAAAACTTGAGCTCTACTGAAAGCAAGGCTTCGAAGGGAGCCCTCTGTGATGCAGATAAAACCACTGTGAGGTCCCAAGAGGGAACTTGTTGAGGGTGAGGTGGATTAAGCCTACTAGCTCCTCTCAGAAACCTTATGATCAGGTCATGCTCCCCTAATGGCTTATTGTCAACAAGATCGTGGTGAGGCGCAATGGCATCCACATAGACCTTAAGGGTGGAAGGAGACAGCCTTCGTTCCAACCCTTCTTGAAGAAAAGAGAGCACTGACTCGACCAGGCAGGAGCAGGGGTCTTCTTGACGAGAAGAACACCAAGTGACAAAGAGGTCCCACTTCAGGGACCCACTTCATAGGCCTGTCTAGTAGACAAGGCTCTAGCCGAAGTGATGGTAGCAACCACCTTAGGTGGCAAGGTACCTAACCTTTCCACGACCTGTCCATAACCCACTCATGCAGGTTACAAAGATCGGGACGTGGGTGCCAGAGGGTGCCCTGTCTCTGAGAGAGAAGGTCCTTTCTCAGATAGATAGGCCAGGGAGAGGCTGTTGCGAGGAGAACTAGTTCAGAGAACCAGGTCTGGCCGGGCCAATACGGAGCAACCAAAAGGACCTGCTCCTTGTCCTCCATGATCTTGCACAACGTTTGTGCCAGAAGGCTCACTGGGGGTAACACATACTTGCACGGGTCCCGCGGACAGCTGTGTTCCAGAGCATCCATGCCGAGAGTGCCCTCAGTCAGGGAGTGAAACAACTGGCAATGGGAATTGACTGGGGAGGCAAACAGGTCTACCTGAGCATCCCCAAAGTGTTCCCAAATCAGCTGACTGGGGATGGAGTCTCCACTCACCAGGGCGAGACTGTTGCAGAGAAAGCTTGTTGGCCGCAAAATTGAGTCTGCCCGGGATATGAATGGCACGAAGCGACCTAGATGCTTCTGACTCCACAAAAGGAGATGGCAGACGAGTTGCGACATGTGACGGGAGTGTAGACCTCTCTGACAGTTGATGTACGCTACAGTTGCAGTGTTGTCCATACAGACCAGGACATGCTTGTCTCTCAGCCAGACCCAGAAGTGGTGCAGAGCAAGCCGAACTGCTGGCAACTCAAGGCAATGACATGCCACTGAAGTCGGGGTCCTGTCCAGGAGCCCGACGCAGCGTGTCCATTGCACATGGTGCCCCACCCCGTGGCAGAGGCATCTGTTGACAAAACAACATGCCTGGACACCGGAGCTAGAGGAATACCAGCCCATAGAAACAAAAGGTCCAACCACAGGGTAAAGGTCTGATGGCAAGCCAGATACAGATTTCATACAAAGGAAATTTCAATACGGAGAAAGAGATCCTCTGCATAGTTTGCTCTTTTCCTAGTTGACCCGAAGGCCCAGATGGTCGAGGTGTCTGAGCACAAGATCCTTGTGCTCGCACAACTGATTTCGAGAGTGAGCCAGAATCAGTCAGTCATCGAGGTATTTGAGAATACGAACACCTTGAACCCTGAGGGGAGCGAGAGCTTCCTCCACAACCTTCGTAAAGACACGGGGAGACAGAACCAGCCTGAACGGGAGAACTTTGTACTGATATGCTTCAGGTCGATAGCTGCAAACCAATACACGGGACAAATGCATTAGAAAATGCATTTGGGCGTTAACATCTTGAACACGAGTCTGTGAAGAGTTTGGTTTAAGGCACGCAAGTCCAGGATCGGCCGTAATCTCCTTGTGCGGCTGGTGTGGAGGCTGCTGCTGTGGCCGTGCAGGAGCGGAGGAAGCCGCAGGAGGGTGCCCTCAGTGACAAGCAGGATGAGGCTGCTGAGCTGGCGGCTGTGCAGGAGTAGCAGCAGTCCGCCGGGGCAGAATATGTTTTATAGCCTCAGACTGCTTCTGTGCGGCAGAGAATTGTTGGGCGAAACTCTCTATCGCATCGCCAAAAAGGCCAGCATGAGAGACCGTGGAGTTGGGGACATGAGTCTGATCAGACTCCCTCATGTCTGCCAGGTTTAGCCATAGATGGCGCTCCTGGACTACACATGTGGACATCAACTGATCAAAGGAACACGCAGTGACCAAGGGAACATGCAGTGTTCTCTGTGGCAAGGCACGCTTCCTAAAGGACTCCTGGGTCAGCACCACCCTCGTGCAACTGCTTCAGCAACTTAGACTGATAGACCTGTAGCATTGCAGTGCAGGGTGGAAGTGGCTTGACCCGCAGCTCTATAAGTCTTGCCCACAAGAGTGGACAAGAACTTACAGGTCTTGGAACTTACAGAGCTTGGGATCACCGTGCCAGGTGGAAGCGCTCTGGGGACACAGTTGCAACGCAACTGAACGCTCCACTGGGGGGATCCCCGCATACACTTTGGCCGCTCTGCTGTTGAGGGCAGTGAAAGCGGAGGAAGCACCAGAACGGTTTCGGGCAGTTAAAGGTGCCTTCCATGAACTGGTGACTTCCTGATGCACCTCCGGGAAGAAAGGAGGGGTGCTGATGATCAGTGTGTGCAGCCCCCATGAACCAATCATCCAGCCTCAAGCGCTCGGGGGAGGGTGGAGGATTCCACTCGAGCCCAGTGCTCTGAGTTCGCTGGGAAATCATGGCCATCAGCTCGGGATCAGACTCGGGCAACGCTGTCATCCCAGAGGGAGGAAACACAGGCGAATCCTCATCTCCCGAGGACTCAAGGCCGCCCTGAGATGCGGCGATCAACATTTGGTCGTCCTCTGGAACCCCGAATGAAACACTGGGTCCCATTTTTTTATTTTCTCAAATTAGTCTTTCTCTTAAAAGGAGTGGTGTATGTGTGGGTTAAACTAACTTTCTTGCCAACAAAACTTACACAAGGTTTTCCTTTGGACAGCGACTTCCTTTTTCTCTTTGTTTCTCTGTTTGATTTTTCCATCATCCTCATGATCAAAATCTCCCTCTTCTTCTGCTGTGACTGAACCTCCAGATCTCCTCTTCTCTCCATCTTCTGGTGTTTCTTCTCCTGCTTCCTCATACAAGTCAGAGATAAGAAATTGGACCTGGTTTTCTTTGAGTATCTTCTCCACTCTTTCAAGTATCTCAGAGTGTAAACCTGATTTTCTTTCATCAAACTGAAGATGTTCACCTCCACAATCCTTTATTAATTGATGAATACAGCTACTGTTTATCTCTCTCTCATCAGTCAACACTAAAGTGTGTATAGGAGCCTCCTTACTGAATTCATTCAGCACATATTTCACCCTATTTCTGTCATTGTCACTGAAGTCGTTCTGCTGCAGTACAAGTATGATCACATGAGGTCCAGGAGCAGACAGATTCACACACTCTTTCACTCCCTGTGTGATCTGAGTGATTGACAGATTTGGCCTCAGCAGGTGAGGAGTGTTGATGACTGTGACGTCTCTGTCCTTCAGTTTTCCTCTGTGTTTCTCAATGTTCAGCTCTACATCAGCAGGTGCTTCACTCTCAAATGCCGCTCTTCCTAAGATGAAGTTTCCCACTCTGTTGTTTTCTGTTATATTCTTCCCCAGCAGAACAATCCTCAAATCACTCACTGGAACACAGAACACAAATAACAGTAAAACTTGACCCGTGATCCATTAACAGAGATGTCAGATTTCAGATTGAAGGTAATGGACCAGATCAACAACTGCCATTGAGATGAGTGGAGATGTTAACACAATCTTACACTATTTTACACAGATTTTTAAAATGTTGTTAAAAGAAGTCTCTTCTGCTCACCAAGGCTTCATTTATTTGATTCAAAATAAAATAAATAAATAAAACAGTGATATTGTGAAATATTTTTACAATTTAAAATATCTGTTTTCTATGTGAATATATAGTAAAGTGTAATTTATTCCAGTGATCAAAGCTGAATTTTCAGCATCATTACTCCAGTCTTTAGTGTCACATGATCCTTCAGAAATCATTCTAATATGATGATTTGCTGCTCAAGAAACATTTATTATTATTATCAATGTTGAAAACAGTTGTGTATAATTTTTTTTTTTTTCAGGATTATTTGATGGATATAAAGTTCAAAAGAACAGCATTTATCAGAAATATAAAGCTTTTCCAGCATTATAAATGTCTACTGTCACTTTTGATAAATGAAAGCATCCTTGCTTTCTTTAATTCCTCTCCAAAAAAAAAAAAAAACTCTTACTGACCCAAATGGGCAAAACTCTGAAAAAAAATTCTACACAACTATTTTCAACATTCATAATAATCATAAATGTTTCTTGAGCAGCAAATCATCATATTAAAATGATTTCTGAAGGATCATGTGACACTGAAGACTGGAGTAATGATGCTTTGATCACAGAAATAAATTACAGTTTAAAATATATTCACACAGAAAACAGATATTTTAAATTGTAAAAATATTTCACAATATTACTGATTGTACTATATGTTTGATAAAATAAATGAAGCCCTGGTGAGCAGAAGAGTCTTCTTTCAAAAATGAATTAAAAAATCTTAGTTGAAAAACGTTTAACCAGTAGTGTATATATAAACCTCCCTTTAGACACACAGTCTCTCAAGGATTTTGATATTTGCAGTACTGAATATTATGAATTATCATATTTGTTGACTTACTATTAGGTTGCTCAAGAGATATACTTCCACATCCTCTTTGAACTGCAAATAAAATAACATGGAATTTAAAACATTTACCAAATTCTGTTATCATCTTTATTTACTAAAGAAATAATTCACACAAAAAGAACAATTTACCAACATTTATTTTTCCACCTCAGTATTATATTCTTTCTTTCAGAATGCACAAAAGTTTATTGCCTGCATGAGGATAATAATGAATTTTTAATTTTTTCAATACTATTTACATCTGCACAATCTTTGTTTGTTTGTTTGTTTGTTTGTTTGTTTTGTTTTGTTTTGTTTTGTTTACCAGCAGTCATGTTATTACCTTCCTTGTCGGGGAGATCTTTGTGTTGTCTTTGCTGACTTCTGTTTCCTGCAGATAAAAGAAAGTTAAATTAAATACAATATTGACAAGTGAATTGCATTAGATTTATTTAGGCTACTGAATGGCTGCAGTATATGACCATATCTATCTTCTGAAGGCAATTTGTGTTGAAGATTAATCACATATCGATCATTAAATATGCTTTTATTGCTATTCATTTTTTTTTTTTTTTTTTTTTTGCAGCACATGGGTAGAGCTTCATAATCTTTTTTTCTTCTTACAAACATATTCAAAAGCTTTTAAAAATGAATCTGCAAAAGTGAATAAAATAATAGGCCCTCCACCATTTGAGGAAGTGGTTAATATAGTCAGATGTTACTGAAAACTGTGCTTTATGATTAAACAAACTTTGCCTTATTATTCATTAAGATAGGATCACATTTATATGCCTCTCTGTCTTATTCTGCCTTGCTAAAAAAGGAAAACGTATTCGATCAAACTGGATTACAGTGATTTGATCGAAAACGTTTTCTTTTTCTTTTCCGTTATCCCTACTGTACCGAGATATTTTCCAGCATTTATTATACATCTACTGTAGGCTATTACTTAATAAATAAAATAAAAAGAATGCATGCTGTTACAATTTCAGTAAATGCGGTATTTTAGCTTGTTAAACACATTTATTTGGTCTTGATTACCTGAACTAGACGCCATTCCACAAGCTCGTGACAGAAACTAAAAGCGAAAGTCTGTTCGGGAGACGGAAGAGGAGAGGAGAACACGACTGACTTTCACTCAGAAGGGATCAGGGTGCAGGGGACAAAACTTCTGCGTCATCTTAACGAGACAATAAAGGAGGCGCCTTTGTCGCACATTTTGGCTGAACTCCCCATAGTGATGGGAAGTTCGGTTCTTTTCCGCGAGCCGGTTCTTTCGGACAGTTCGATTCAATAAACCGGTTGAAAAAACCGGTTCACCGGTTCTTTTACGCTCCGACGTAATGACGTCATACGCGATGACGTCGTCTATCGCGGGCCGGGTTGAAAAAACAAGTGATTCAAATATATAAAGTTAGTAATCATAACATCAGTCAACTAAAACATTATAATCTGAAGCGTTTCTTACAATTTAGTTTTGCATCTAAAGCATCCAAACACATATACAGGCAGTGATGTGCAAACAAAGTTTTACAGTTATAAAGTGAATAAATTAGTCTCCATCATGATCCTCTTACATTATGATTAAATAAACTTACGTTTCGCCAGATTGGCCCCTCATTCGAGTCCTCTCATAGCATCAGCTGTCCTAGTTAACCGGTGCTGTGATGTTACTGTTCGGTAGCTTCAGATCACAAGCTGAATCACGCATGCGCAGTATCATCAGCTCACCGGTTCTCAAATCGGACACGTCCGAAAGAAGCGGTTCTTCGGTTGTGTACTGATGATCCGAAAACCGTTGCAACCGATTCTACCCGAGAACGAGATTGAGATTCGAGAACCGCGAGAGTGATTCAAAAGGAGTCGCTTGTTTGCTCTCGCTGTAGTTTGATTACGTCATTTTTTTTATCTTTATATCACCTTGTTTAGAAATTAAAGCTGTCCATGGATTATTTATGAAACAAATAAATGTTTTGATAAATCTAATTGTTTTCACTCTTTAAAAAAAATAACTTGAAAGCACAACTGCACAACTTTAACTATATTGCTTTTTAAATAATATTAATATAGAAAAATTAATTTGTATAACTATTTCTGAACATTAGTTTGATCTGTGTACAAAATATTATGTTCATGTGGGCATGTAATTTACAGTATTATGTACAGTATTTTATGCTATTAATCTGCTATGGTGTATTTGGAAAAGCACAATAAACGTTATATTTTCAGTATGTTTTATATTATCAGTGTGATAACAAAACTTGACTAACGTGCTTTTCGTTCACTTGAAAAGTTAAACGCATGCGCAGTATCATCAGCTCACCGGTTCTCAAATCGGACATGTCCGAAAGAAGCGGTTCTCGGTCGTGTACTGATGATCCGAAAACCGTTGCAACCGGTTCTTGACTCGAGAACGAGAACCGTGACAGGCCGTGTATGTTCGTTCGTGTGCGCCACGCATGCGCACTCATATCAGCTGCTCTGCAGCTCGTGCCCATCATCATCAGTTCTCTCTTTACAGCAGGTTAAGTCAGTGTACTGTTGGAGTAACCGAATAACTCCGGGATGTTGGTTTATTTCGAGAGGTAGTGTCAGGCACGTCAAAAAGTGAGTAACTTTAGTAATTTGTGGATTCATGTTTGCATACTGGAGATGCGAACTGTTTGGAACGATTCAGACCGATTTGGTGAACTGGTTCAACCGGTTCACTGAAAAGAACCGGTTAAAAAGAACGATTCGTTCGCGAACCGGACATCACTACTCCCCTAAAAAACACTCTCTGAAGGAGGAGGAGATTGTGCAAACTGCGCCTTTTGTTTAACGTTAGTTTATTTATTTATTTATTTTTGGTTTATCGCACCATATTGTATATTGTGTCTATGTATTTGAAACAATTGAATGGACTGATAAAGGGAGCTGTAAAGTATTTTTGTCGAAGTACAATGTCGTTTTGACCATAATAATGTACAAAATCTAACTCGTATTTAAATATTACAGTAGAAAAATACTATACGTGCTCAAAATTATTCATACCCTTGGTAAATATGACCAAAGAAGCCTGTGAAAATAAATCTGCATCGTTAATACTTTTGATCTTTTATTTAAAAAGTCTACAAAAATCCAACCTTTCATTAGAGAATAATAATTTTAATTGGAGGGGAAAATCTCTTTATGAGAGAATTGTTTTTCCTCTAATACACACTGCTCACAATTAATTCAATACTTTTTGCAACCTCCTTTTCCCAAGATAACATCTCTGAGTTTTCTCCTATAATGCCTGATGAGTTTGGAGAACACCTGACAAGAGATCAGAGATCATTCCTTCATGCAGAATCTCTCCAGATCCTTCAGATTCCAGCTCCATGTTGGTGCTTCTTCTCTTCAGTTCACTCCACTCATTTCCTTTAGGGTTCAGATCAGGGGACTGGGACGGTCATGGCAGAAGCTTGGTTTTGAGTTCAGTGACACATTTTTGTGTTGGTTTTGATGTTTGTTTTGGATCATTCCTGATGGAAGATCCAACCACAGCCCATTATATGACTTCTAACAGGGGCAGTCAGATTTTGATTTTTTTATCTGTTGGTATTTGATAGAATCCATGATTCCATGAATCTGAACAAGATGTCCAGGATCTCCAGCAGAAAAATAAGCCCACAACATTAAAGATCCAGCAGTATATTTCATTGTACACATGGTGTACTTTTTACCGCTGTGTGCACCAAATCCATCTTGAGTGTTTGCTTATAAAAAGCTCTTTTTTTGTTTCATCTGACCATAGAACATTTGAAAAGTAACTGACACTACTGGAACTTCAAATGGGATGTGTTATATGGTCAGATGAACCAAAAAAAAAAAAAAGAGCTTTTTTGGCAGCAAACACAATGTACAGAAATACTGAGGTGCAAATAGTATCTGCCAATATAAAGTAAAGATATCATCTAATTACTATTTACATTTATTGCAAAGAACTGATACTTTTACATGGTGTAAATAGAATATATCACTATTTTCCTGTACACTCTAAACAAAAATGGTGCTATATAGCACCAAAAGTGGTTCTTTGGTTCGTAATCATAGAGGAACCTTTTTTGGTGCTATATAGCACCTATTCTTAAAGTTTTCTAGCACATTTGTCAAATTAGAGGTGCCATATATTGTTTTTTGAGCTAGCAGGGCCCATTATCATGCCAGGTACTACTGTAGATGAGTCAATATGCTTCTAAATGACACTTTTATGAATAATAATTAATAATTTCTTACCAAATCATGACTTTAAAGATTCAAAATCATGTACTAAATGCTTACTGAGAAACAAAATACATTACACTTTCAAAACCTTTTAATTTATTTCTTTCAGCAGCAAATAAACTCAGTGCTGACAAGTCAGGGAATATACATGTACAACATCACATTATACTCCCCTTTTATACACATACAAAATAATGCAACAAGCTTGAAATATGTACATTTTTGAAGACAATAGTCCTGTTTTTACATACCGAGTTATGCTCTGAAGTCCTGCAGTTTCTTTCAGCACACTAACATTTTTGTAAGTCCTTCATGATTTCAAAAACAATATAGAAACTGGAACTAAAACCATAAGAAAGAGAGCAAGAGTGAATATTGACTCCGAAAGTCTACTCACAGATTGAGTTGTACACTCATTTTACAGTGACAGGAAGTCCGACTGCATCCTTCAATTTCAAAACAACACACTTCAAAAAGGTCAGTGTCTTTCAGTCCTTTAGGGTACTGGATTGGATACGATTCCAAATGCAAAATATACACATAGGAGGAGGTCCAGTGCCATCAAGATGTCCTCACTCTACTCTGTGATTAACTGGCCATCCAACGTGAACAAAATGTGGTCATACTGCATGAGATGATCCTCCCGCAGGCTTTAGGCACTATCTTAGGTGTTGGGATGACAGGAGGGCTGGTCTGAGCATGGCCCTGGAGAAGAGGGGATAATAGCATTAACCATCTTCACATATTTATTTGAAAGGCAAACCTTATAAGCTAAATTCATTTCAACTACTGTCATATACAACTGCTCAAATACTTTTGGCCATTAACTGAAAATGAATGTAATTTTCTCTTCACATTGATAGGATAGTTTGTGTATTATCATTTGTATAGCAAAATGTGCAATAAGTGTCGTGCTTTGATTAGATTGTGCTTCACACACTGTAGTCAACTGTTCATGGCTCAGCTCAATGTCAAACAGCAACCCCAGGTCCACCTTGAACAGTGCAGGTAAGAGGAGAACAGCTGCTTCCAACTGTAGGCCTTTAAACAAAATAACATAATTAGGTTAACATAACATGCGCGATGCTTTTACCCAATACTTTTTTTTGTTTTGTTTTTTAAACATTCATTACTGTGTGTAAAGCCCAAAGTATACTTCGTATTTTATGCGTATGCTTTTTCTGAACAAATTAAGATCTTTTTGATGAAGTCTAAGAGGTTTCTGTCCCTCCAATGATGAGGGTGAGTAATTAATGACAATTTAAATTTTTGGGTAAACTAATCCTTTAAAGGTGATTACCCTTGCACAAATCAAAGCAATTCTCAAACAACACAACTGGATAATCATACAACTACACATTTGTACTAGACATACACTAGAGCTGCAGGATTCTGGATGAAATGAGAATCATGATTTTTTGGTTTCAAATAGAGATCGCAATTCTCCCACGATTCTAAACAGACAACTAAAAATAACATTTAATTTACTAGTTCTAGCAAAATAGTAATTGCTGGACTCTAATTGCTGGAAAATGTTTAATTTGAATGAATTATTTTTAAAAAATGGTTTTGAATATATTAATAGCTCATTAATAAATACTTGTTTCACTACTGGATGAATCAGGGTTTAACCTTAACGAATCTATTGAATGAATGATTCAATGACAACGTCACTGGTTGCCACCTAGTGGCTTAACAAGGTAATTTATATACAACAGTTATTTGAAGCACCAAGTTAGTTTCGATTTGCTCTATTTTGATCACTATCTAATGTCCAGTGATTATATCCTAACTGTAAACTTTTATCTTATTACTTCTGTGATAATTTTAATATTTGTAAAAAAAATCAAATAACCAAATCCTTGAATAACTACAGTGTGGTTCAAAACTGCTGTTTCTGGATCAGTGGCAGCATGAACACCGAATGTTCCGGTAGGATTTTTGTCAAAGGTTTAATAGACACAGGCGAATCGTTGTCATTAATAAAGTAGGATCACGTGGGTGTTTGAATCGAGATTGCGATCTTTTTACGATAAATTGTGCAGCTCTAACATACACATACAAAGTAAATCAAAGGGGTTTCGGACAAGCCAGGTTGATGATGTATGTCATACCTAGAAGCAGGGCACAAGCTGATGTAACTGAAGTAAGTTGATTCAAAACTTTAACTCCCTCAATGTCAGCAGATGGTTCATGAAGTTCTCCCCCTCCTTCCAAATAATGAACATCGCCATGGTGAGCTGCTCCTCAATCATCTGTCGGGTTATCCTAAAATAGTGAACATAAAAAAAAAACAAATTCGGTAACCTTTTGCTAGCATAACTACAAAATACACAAATTTAGACTTATTTTTCTGAAAATAAACCAAAATAGAATATTCTTACATTCAACTCAGAAAGTACTCCTTGATGAGGTCTTCAGGACACACTTTTTTTTTATTTCTTCAGTAGAACAGTAAAGATTTTTAGCTGGAACTGTGATCTTCTGTGATTAATGTAATGTCAATGGCTAATGTCACTGTAACGATCACCGTCTGTTCCTGTCACTCCCCGGACTACATCTCCCATCATCCTCTCTGCCACTCACCTGCACACACTTCACACTAATCACTAATCACCACACCCAGCTGCAGCTCATTATCAGGACTATATAAGACTCTCACACACACCACCCATTTGCGAAGTCTTGATTCACCCTGTGACAATTCCGAGCGTTATTTCCCTGTCTGCCTGTCTGTTATCGTTCCTGCCTGTTTCTTGTTTTTGACCCGTTGCTGCCTGTCCTGATCTTTGCCTGTCCCTTGACTACGACTCTGCCTGTTCCTCACTGTTCCTGTTTGTTCCTGTTTTGACCCTGCCTGTACGACCACTCTCACTTCTAATAAATGCTGCACTTGGATCTCCCGCCTGAGTCTCCATTCGTAACAGAAGACTTCGCCCCACCAAGATCCAGCAGCTACCGTGAGTGTTTCCGTCACATTCAGCATCAGCATGGACCCAGCTATATGTCTCATCCACCTTCGTCAAGGTAGTAGTACCCTGGAGGACCATATTCAGAAGTTTCTGGATATTGCCCATTATGCAGACTGGCCTGACTGTGCTCTTATTGACTTTTTTTGTGATGGCATCAACCAACCTCTCCAGAGTAGATTAAGACGAGAGGGACCGCGTTCATCACTCTGCGGTTTTATGGACTATGCTCTGTTGTCAGTTGTTCTCCATTTACTGTGGGAGTCGCGGAGGAACACGACACCGCAGTGAATCACGTAATGGCCGCCGCACCAGTGGACCCTCACAAAATGGCGGCTACCATTACAACATCACATCACGCCTTCGCTGATCGCCCAGAGCAACGTCACGCCTTCGCTGATCGCCCAGAGCAACGTCACGCCTTCGCTGATCGCCCAGAGCAACGCTACGTCTCCGCTGATCGCCCAGAGCAACGTCACGTCGCCGCTGATCGCCCAGAGCAAAGTCACGTCGCCGCTGATCACCCAGAGTCACGTCACGTCTCTAGATCAGTCCGGGAGCGGAGAGGGTTGCGTTCCAGTATGGCTGATCCCCCACTGACTACGGTCCGAGCAGCTGGCATCCCCAAGTCCTCGCCGGCCGCTTCGCTCTCAAACCAGTTGGCCGCTACGCTCTCAAGCCCGCCGGCCGCTACGCTCTCAAGCCCGCCGGCCGCTACGCTCTCAAGCCCGGCGGCCGCTTCGCTTTCAAGTTCATCAGTTTCAACGCTCTCAAGTTCATCAGTTTCAACGCTCTCAAGTCCGTCAGTTTCAACGCTCTCAAGTCCGCCAGTTTCAACGCTCTCAAGTCCGGCAGTTTCAACGCTCTCAAGTCCGTCAGTTTCAACGCTCTCAAGTCCGTCAGTTTCAACGCTCTCAAGTCCGTCAGTTTCAACGCTCTCAAGTCCGTCAGTTTCAACACTCTCAAGTTCACCGGTTGCTATGGACTCAAGCGCTCTGGACGCGATGGACAAAATGGCTGCTTTGCCAGTGCCCACGGGCAAGATGGCCGCCCCTGCGGTGCTGAAGGTTGTAGGGGGCGTTCCAGCCACTGAGTCCGCTCCAGAGACCGCTCCAGCTGGTGAACCATCGCCTCACTCTCAGAGGAGGAGGAGGAGGAGGAAGAAGAAGACGTCCTCCTCTCCTCAAGACGCAGACGCCCTTCAAGAGGCCGCTGTCCATGTAATGTTATTGCAAAGTGTCCTTAGTCGTCAAACATTGAAGAGTTTTAGATCCTAAAAGAGGGAGGGGAATCAGTGTTTATAAATGAAAAAAACTTGTTTGCTGCAGACAGTGCAAGTAATTAATAAGTTGTGTAAATACGCAACAGTTTCATTCTACTAAAAAAAACAGGATAAAAAAACACCTCGCGCTAGTCAAATGAAGTAATGTCTTTACTCACAGACTTTCTTCGTCATTTTGGTCGAACAAATAGATCAATAAATCAGAGCTAACGTGAAAGAGACAAATAAAAGAACTGACAAACATTAATTTAAAAACCTAAACTCAATAATTGTAATGCGAGCATCCCCTCAGCCTCGACTCGAGCGTCTCTCCCGCTCCCCACGCACTTCCTGCCCGCAGCATTTCAAATAGTACACGCTACATACACGGTAGAGACGTTTCTTTTAAAAATTATTTAGAGACATACTTACATGGTCCAAACTGAATACATTTCTTTAGAATAAAACGAGTAAATCCAACATCTTGTATAGAATAGAAAAGTTGAAATCGTAACTAACCGAATGTTTGAATTTGCGCGGCCTGCAAATTCAAAAATTCGGTTAGATACGATTTCGTTAGTATTCATGTTCACAAACAACGTTAATTAACTCATAAACAGCTAAAACACATGTTCAACCTTTGCATTATCGAGTATATTAATTAAAACATTTCCAACCTACCTTAATTCATCCGAGTCCAGGGGAAATTAATGGCGGCCGAGCAGAAAACTCGAGAAAGGCTCGTGAGTCATGACGTCAGAAAAAAAAAACGTCTGTCACGGGGTCCTTAAAGAGAAATTATCCTTTGGCTGAAAATGAGATTTTTGAGTAGTTGAGTGTACAATATTGATAGCAATTCGCAGAAAGAAGAAGTAATTAGACTCAAATAGTTATAGCAATCCAACTTACACCCATATTCACTTTTACAGAGGGCTTGGGGACAAAAAGGTTGAGAACCAGGTTATGTTTAGAAAATACACTGTAATTTAATGTTGTTTTTAATCCTTTCCCCACCTAAACTAAGAGAATAAGAGAGTTAGAGAACCTTTAAAGAACTATACAGAGGCTTAACGGGTTCTTTTTATGGCAGTGGTGCTATATAGCACCTTAACCACAGCAAGGAACTGCTGAAGAACCATACAGGGGCTTTACAGGTTCTTTATAAGGTAGTGGTGCTATATAGCACCTTAACCACAGCAAGGAACCGCTGAAGAACCATACAGGGGCTTTACAGGTTCTTTATAAGGTAGTAGTGCTATATAGCACCTTAACCACCCCAAAGAACCGCTGAAGAACCAATCTTTTTTAGAGTGTAGTTAAATTCCATAACATGCCAATTACATGTGATACCAATTTCACGTGTTCACACATACATAAGTTCTTGCATAATTTTTTTCGTTAATTCTTAGTTTTTGCCTTGATAATAGAAAATATGAGCTAGGCATCATGTATGACAGTCAAAAATGAGATATGAGCTACAAAATGACCAGATCCTGCCATTAGCTATATAGAAGACATATCTTGTATGTATAGGGCTTATATGTGGATATGAAGAAGCAATACAGGAGACCTATATTTCCTGTATATGCACATATATGCACCTCAATTTTGCCTATATGTGGCATATATACGCATATATGCAGTATATATATGGCATATATGCAGCATATATGCAGTATATATATGCATATATGCAGCCAGGCCCGGATTAAGAACACATTGGGCCCTGGGGCTATAGCAACACCAAGGGCCCCCTTTCATCTGATTGCCATGTCACAGTGTCTTGTACAACATTAATTTTTTTTTTTTTTATTGTTATTATTTTTATAATTTTTACAAATCTCATTTTATCAAATCATTTTATATAAGCACAAGCACACTAAACATTCCTTGCTATTTAACACATTACAAACAAATGCATTAACTCCAGATATGAACTCCAAACAAACAGGTTGCCAAAAGCAGCAAAAACATTTGTCATACTTCAGTCATACTTCCTCAATGATTACTTTACCATGAATATTTTAAAGAGATAGTTCACGCAAAAATGAAAATTGTCATTACTTACATGTTACATGTTGGTAACCAGACAGTTGACGGCACCCATTGACTTCCATAGTAGGAAAAAAAATCAGTGGGTGCCATCAACTGTCTGGTTACGAACCTTCTCTAAAATATTTTCTTTTGTGTTCAACAGAAAAAAGAAACTCATTCAGGTTTAAAACAGCCTGAAAGTGAGTATGTGATGACAGGATTTTAATTTTTGGGTGAACTATCCCTTTAAAGGCAGGGTAGGTAAGAAATTTTGTTCCAAATTTGTTTAAACTTTCTATATATATACATGCATAATTAAAATGTAAGAACTCTGATAAAAAGAGTATAAAAATCGAGTGACTCTAGACCGTTTAATCTGTATTAAACACAGCTCATTATTTCCATCCGGGACGAAACATAGGATTGGCTTAGGCGGCTGTCACTCTCTCGCAACCATGGCAACCACCCTTTTGCCACACATGACCTGCCCACTTGCGCGCGCACGTTTGATTTGGGGAATCCAAGAGGCATGGATCCTAGGAGAAACAGCAAGCTAAATTCACAGTACCGGCCTATGCAGTTAGTGAAGGCAAACCAGGCAAAAAAGGAAGACAGTAACAGTACAAGAAAAGGCAATGAACAAAAAGTCTTTGGATAAACAAAGAAATAAAACGCGAGTTAATATCGGCGTGGCTCTCCAGCGATGGCGAGAACTGAGGGAACTTGAAAAGTGACTCCTTGATGGCTTTATTTCTGCTGGACAGGTAAATCTTTCTTTTTGTATTTTGAGTTTATTTTTCATGAAGCATGTGTCATTAGCACACGTAGCTGCGTAATATAGCTAACATAACATTACTTAGCGAGCCGTAGTAGAGACGATAAATAATGATAGCTATAGTGTTGAATTGTGCATAATTTTACCCTCTGTCTAACTATTTTACCATGTTCACCTGTAAGTTTACCTGCACGTTTTTTTCGCCTTTGTTTTGTTTTTATATTCTCTACCTATGTTTACTGATGTCTTTATCTTGTATCTGTGTGTGTCGTACACACTTTGTTGTATGTGTGTGTTATTATTTTGTGTCTGCAATGCAGTTGTGAGTTGATATTTGGGTGTATGTTACTCTGTTGATCTGTAGAACAACGTATATGTTATGAATCTTACACGAAATTCATCTTCATCACAGTGTAAATGATGGTAATGGAAAAACGTGTATCATGCAACCTGTTTTTAGCTTTGCCTTATAGATAACTAGCTCGTTAGCAAATGCTAGCTTGATAGTGAGTACTAAAATACATCTTGTTTGTTTATCTTCATAATTATAAAGTTATTTTTATTACATGTGATTCTGACATGATGTCACTACATGCACTGTGCTCCTTCCTCTCCGCTCGTCTCAGGTAAATAATGCGTCTTCCAGCTCAGTGGTCGGAGTCACACGTTCATGCGTTTTGGGGGCGTGGCTTTGGAAGGAGCCCAGAAGGGAGGGAGTGGAGTGAATGGAAATAATGAGCTGTCTTTAAACAGTCGTGAGAGGTCTACAGACACTCGATTTTTATACTTTCTTTTTCAGAGTACTTACATTTTAATTATGTATTGATATATAAATAAAGTTTAAACAAATTTTGAAAAAAAGTTTTTTATACATTTTTTTGCCTACCCTGCCTTTAAGGACAAGGGTCCGCATGCTAACTATTAGGATGCTGTCACTTTAAGACCTGCACGCGCCCGATGGACATAACCAACTGTGTTTATGTAAACCTTTTGTGTATTTGACAGTATTATAGCGCAATCAGACGCGGAAGATGAAGTCCAGTAGTCAGGTGCTCTTTGACAGGCTTAAGTGTGTGTGCACGCTTCGGGTGTATGGGGTCAGAAAAAGCGCATCTCAGAACAGCACACGAATGACATGTTTAACTGGCAGGGCTTTAAAGCACATGCAAATAAAGAACTTTTGTGATTGCGAATAAGTGCAGTGTCCTGTGAGTAACTCTACCGCTGACATGTGATGTGAATGTGTCGAGGTCGAGTTGTACGGATGGAGGCACCAGAACTGCAACTGATAGAATGTGCTTCAAAAGGCAGATAGTGGAGACAAGTCACACGACATTGGTGTTCGTCAAAAAACAGTAGGAAAGTTAATTCGGGATTTTTACGCGGGTGATGATGATGAGAGAAAAAACATTGACATTCTGAATTCAAACGGCAATAAAATCAATCGACTCGTCCCTGTAAATGTTGAAAACACCTTAGGTTTTCATGAGAAACAATTACCATCCGAATAGGGCTTAACTCGTTATAAGAATAATAACTTGCTGCAGCTGCTATCTCACCTTCTTCAGCGTGTAAAGCACGCAGATCGGCGACGGTGTCGGTGGGTGAAGATAATTGTGAGCTGCCGCTGCACGCGGGGTCTTCCACTGGCTCGGATGTTTTATGTGAACTGAAATAGTTAGTTTTGGAATTTTTGCTGTAAGATTAGCATCCCTTTTCTCTCTTTCAAGCTTATTTTTCCTTTTTTTGCGCACCACTATCACTTTTGTTTATCATTTTGAACACCAGAGAGGCTTAACAAGCAATAAAGGCCAATTTCCCATTTTCTAGTCTACGTCTACCTGCGATAGCATAACGCAAAGAGGCGTTTCCCGATGTCATGGCGCGAATTGTAGATTTTGATTGGACGGTGATTTATCAGTCAGGCATATTTTCCAATCATTTTTTCTTGTTATTTTATTAGACAAAAATCAACCACCTATGACTTGTCAATCTCATTTCCTCCAGCCAATCACGGGCCCCCTCTACCCGCGGGCCCTGGGGCTTCAGCCCCACCTAGCCCTTATGTTAATCCGGCCCTGTATGCAGCATATATATTATCATATATGTGCATATATGCAGCATATATGTGCATATACACTGCATATAGGTTTCATATATGCGCATATATCCACATATAGATTCTTTCCATGTGGGATAATATGCCACTGTATTGTCATTGTGTTTGTTTTTAACTGTCACGGGACCCTTCATTTACTGTTTAACCCCTTTCTTTCAGGCTGCATCAAAGAAACCACGACAGTAATTTCATGTACGTACTAACTATGCATACAATATGTCGAGTCGTGCTTTATAGAGAAGAGAAATGAGCATTATAATATATGATGACTGGTTCAATGAGTTTTGTTCAGGAACTTGATCGATATGGAACTTCATTGATACAAAATGGATATGACGAATTACGTACATCATTGTGTTATGGCCAATCGATGTGTTGTCATGACCTCGAGATCATGTTCTCAAGGCCACAAGTTTAGTGTAAAAAAAAAAAAAATCTACATGACCATATAGCAACATGCTTTTCATTTGTTTCTATAGTACGTTAACTGTCATTAGTTCATTTGGTTTCAGCTGTGTTTGATTAATTAATCTTGTTTGCATTAACTAGTTAAGTTGTGCCTTGTCTCCATTCTCTGTTTGGTGTCACTCTGCCTGTTCAGTGGATTGTCTTGCCTTTGGGGGATTTATTAAACTTGTTATTGGATTCATATTCAATGCTGCAATCTTCATCTGTCCGCCGGCGCACACACACATTGTGTGACAATAATATAGTGTAATTGTTACAGTATGTGGTTAGAAAAGTCAAAAAGTTGAAGAAACATTCAAGGACAGACTTTAATAATGAATGCTTAGAAAACAGGAATAAAAAGAAATGCTATCTGTCACAAGAACTGGTGAAGACTAAGGGAAAACTGAGGGCTTATAAGCATGAACAAACAAAGGGACCTAATAAGATAATTGAGACAACAGGTGAACAGAATGATTAATCAAACAGACTGAGAAACTAGGTCCAACAGGGAAGAACCAAAAACAATGAAGATGGCATACATGTTAATATAATATAATAAATATAATATAATATAATATAATGTAGCCATTATGCCATAATTGAAAATAAAAAGTGAAATTAAAAAAAAATAAAATTTAAATTTATAGTAAATTTATTCATATTCTCCCTTTATGACTATCCCATGTTGCTACAGTCATACAGGTTTGTTTACGTATTAAGATGATGTTTCCTCAACACAGGACATGGCCACGAAATTTTGGGATGGTCTCAGTCAGCTCAGCTCCCTAACTCGTGAGCTTGTGAATCAGTATATGGTGTACATGAATCCGGGCACTTGTAAGAACAGTAAACGACACTGGCTCACACATTGGGACACCGATGACTCTATTTCTGGCGACAACACAATGCCATTATTTTATAACTCAACTACTGGTATTCATGAACAGCAGCAGAACTAATATCTTTCTGACATTATATTTAATGTTATTTAAAATACTTTGTGATACTTTTCTTGTTACATATACATGCAACAATTCAGGGATAAAAATGTTAGTTAGATTGTTAATTACCTGTCTAGTGATTTATGATTATGCAGAAATATAACATAATTTGTATTTAAAAAACAAACAAACATCTATCTCGTGTCGTTTTGTGTAGTGAGTTGGCTCATGTGATCGAAGTTTCACTCTTCAGAACTTCCGTTAAGGGAGCATAGTGAGCATTGTTGCTCCCTGATTTTCATGGTGCATTGTGGGACTTTTTAGGGAGCGAATATTTCAGTGCATTGGAAGGATTCTGTGACTGAGACGGCCCTTAAAATGGCTGACTCCCTAATCAGTGCTGACTACTGAACTCGGGAGCTGATTGAGGCCCACTCATTATCATGTCCACACTAGTTAATATGGTCAACATAGTAATATTAATGTTGACTGGATTGTTTAATGTAGCCAGACCAACTTGTATACATTGTCATCAAGCCATCAGTCTTGCCTTTAGTTGTCTACATTAATGACTAATTTCTTCCGCTGCAGGAAATGACTCCAGCCCAGAAGGAACTTTCCCATTCAGGAATAAAGTCGGTATTAAGGATTTTAAAGCTTAAAATTCTACAGTTTTTGAATTATATTTACTTTGTTTTATTCATTTCCAGTTGTATCTGGACATTTAATTCAATTTAATTTAACTTCAATGAAGATGATGAATTTGTATGTTTAGGAGTGTTGTATACCAAATAATAAAAATGTATAGCCTATAAATGTGTATATAATGTAAAATATTTTATGCCTATGTATTTTCACATTTAAAATGTTTAAAATAAATGTCATTTTGTGACAATCATGTCTTCATTTTACAGTACACAATTAAAGCAGTTTACAGTAATCTTATATTTGCTGTGATTAAAAAATATAGCAGTAATAATAGAACACTGAAATGTACGGTAACTTGCTGTCATTATACAAATGTGTCAAACACAAACACACATTGAAATGTCAGGATAGGAGTCAAAGGATTTTTAGATGTACATCTACAAAATACTTTTATTTAATGTTAAATATGCAGGTTTCAAAATGAAAACAGACAAAAAAATAATAATAAATATATATATATATATATAACTACAAAATATAAAAGTATTGTTACTTTTTTTTTTTTTCTTTCCCAAATTGCTTACAGTTAAACAGGTTTTGAAACTGGCTCCATTTCTCAAAACCACAAAACACACACAAAATGCAGAACAGCACATATATGCAAAAGCAAACACTTCATTCAAAACTATTTTAACTCTTCTTAAAATTTTGCTCAACTCTACACACAAACATCAAATGATTAGCCACATGAATGCCATACTGTGAAAAAAGTGAACACCACTCTCTTGTGTCTTCTGCTTGTTCAGAGTGCAGTGGAGTGTACAGGAGTTCTGAATCAATACAAAACTGAACTGAGCTGAATAATGACACTATTGGTTTGTTAGAGCTGCTTTACAGCAGAATTTGAATTTGTTACTATTGTGAAGTTGCTGTGAAACTATATTGAATATTGTATAAAGCTCTTTAGAAATAAAGTTGACATTCTGACTTGGCTTGTATGCATATTCAGTGTATATATATACACACACACACACATACACACTATATACACACACCGATAACATTTTGACTACTGAGAGGTGAAGTGAATAACACTGATTATCTCTCCATCATGTCCTCAAAGTTGATGAGTTAGAAGCAGGAAAAATGGACAAGCGTAAGGATTTGAGTGAGTTTGACAAGGGCTAGTGATGGCTAGACGACTGGGTCAGAGCATCTCCAAAACTGCAGCTCTTGTGGGGTGTTCCCGGTCTGCAGTGGTCAGTATCTATCAAAAGTGCTCCAAGGAAGGAACAGTGGTGAACCGGCGACAGGGTCAAGGGAGGCCAGCCACAGACCAGTCAGGGTGCCCATGCTGACCCCTGTCCAACGCCAAAAGAGCCAACAGTGGACACGTGAACATCAGAACTGGACCACGGAGCAATGGAAGAAGGTGGCCTGGTCTGATGAATGACATTTTCTTTTACATCACGTGGATGGCCGGGTGCGTGTGCGTCTCTTACCTGGGGAACACATGGCACCAGGATGCACTACGGGAAGAAGGCAAGCCGGCGGAGGCAATGTGATGCTTTGGGCAATGTTCTGATGGGAAACCTTCGGTCCTGCCATCCGCCTTCAGGGGTCTAGTGGAGTCCATGCCTCAACGGGTCAGGGCTGTTTTGGCAGCAAAAGGGGGACCAACACAATATTAGAAAGGTGGTCATAATGTTATGCCTGATCGGTGTATATATATATATACTGAACAAAATTATAAATGCAACACTTTTGTTTTTGCCCCCATTTTTCATGAGCTGAACTAAAAGATCTAAGACTTTTTCTATGTACACAAAAGGCCTATTTCTCTCAAATATTGTTCACAAATCTGTCTAAATCTGTGTTAGTGAGCACTTCTCCTTTGCCGAGATAATCCATCCACCTCACAGGCGTGGCATATCAAGATGCTGATTAGACAGCATGATTATTGCACAGGTGTGCCTTAGGATGGCCACAATAAAAGGCCACTCTAAAATGTGCATTTTTATCACACAGCACAATGCCACAGATGTCGCAAGTTTTGAGGGAGCATGCAATTGGCATGTTGACTGCAGGAATGTCCACCAGAGCTGTTGCCCGTGAATTGAATGTTCATTTCTCTACCATAAGCTGTTTTCAAAGGCGTTTCAGAGAATTTGGCAGTACAACCTACCGGCCTCACAACCGCAGACCACATGTACCCATACCAGCCCAGGACCTCCACATCCAGCATCTTCTGAGACCAGCCACCCGGACAGCTGCTGCAACAATCAGTTTGCATAACCAAAGAATTTCTGCACAAACTGTCAGAAACCGTCTCAGGGAAGCTCATCTGCATGCTCGTCTCCTCATTGGGGTCTCGACCTGACTGCAGTTTGTCATCAAAACCGACTTGAGTGGGCAAATGCTCACATTCAGTGGCACTTTGGAGAGGTGTTCTCTTCACAGATGAATCCCGGTTTTCACTGTACAGGGCAGATGGCAGACAGTGTGTATGGCGTTGTGTGGGTTAGCGGTTTGCTGATGTCAACGTTGTGGATCGAGTGGCCCATGGGGACGGTGGGGTTATGTTATCTATCTATATATATATATATATATATATGTAATATTGTGAAATATTATTAGTTTTTAGTTATTATTGTTATTAGTTTTCTATGTGAATATATTTCACAAAGTATTTATTCCTGTGATGGCAAAGCTGAATTTTCAGCATCATTACTGCAGTCTTCAGTGTCACATGATCCTTCAGAAATCATTCTAATATGCTGATCTGCTGCTCAAGAAACATTTCATGTGTACAATTGTACAAAATATTTGTGTACAATATTTTTTTTCAGGATTATTTGATGAATAGAAAGTTCAAAAGAACAGTGTTTATCTGAAATCTAATCTTTTGTAACATTATAAATGTCTTTACTGCCACTTTTGATTGACTTAATGCATCCTTGCTGAATAAAAGTATTCATTTCTTTAATTTCTTTTCAAAAAAATAAAACAATTCTTACTGACCCCAAACTTTTGAACGGTAGTGTATAATGCTACAGAAGCTTTGTATTTCAGATAAATGCTGTTCTTTTGAACTTTCTATTCATCAAGGAATCCTGAAAAAAAAGTACACAACTGTTTTCAACATTGAAAATAATCATAAATGTTTATTGAGCAGCAAATCAGCATATTAGAATGATTTCTGAAGGATCATGTGACACTGAAGACTGGAGTAACGATGCTGAAAATTCAGCTTTGCATCACAGGAATAAATTACTTTGTCAAATATATTTAAATAGTACACAGTTATTTTAAATTGTAATAATATTTCACAATATTACTGTTTTTTACTGTATTTTTAATTAAATAAATGTAGCCTTGGTGAGCAGACGAAACTTCTTTTAAAAACATTAAAAATCTTAGTGGTTCCAAACTTTTGGACTGTACTGTAGATAGATAGATAGATAGATAGATATGTAGGTATGAACATTTGGTGTAGGTAATTGGGAAAGGATTGTGGTTTCCCAAAATGTAAGTGGTTTCCCAAATGTAACAAAAGAGCTGTTAGTTTTGAATGATGTGTCAAATGTAGAAAACTGCGTTTAGAGTTTTGGAAAAAATTTGTCTTAAATAACAAACTGAGTTTAAAGCACTTAATGTGCTCAAAGTTTTGCACACTTGGTCTAAAGATTTGGTTTAAAGATTTAGGCCTCAAGTACCACTTTTAGTGTGTAAGCAATTTGAAAAAACTGTAAAAGACAATCCATTTTTCTCAAGAGACAAAGAAGGCTTACATGGATCAAGCAAACATATAATGTTAACTTCATGTGTTTGTATCTGTGGATCTGTTAGATGTTGATGTAAAACAAGCTTAAATGTAAAACAAGCTCTTCTGTTCACGGTCAGAAGTGTCTGTTCCTGTATTATTCTCACTGTTGCTGTTAGTGTGAAGCTAGTCGCGTGTAACCACACATTCAGACTGATGGAAGCCAGCGGTCTGTGGGCGTGACCAGTGTTGCCAACTGCTTTCAATTGAAAGTAGCTAAAACTGGTAGCTAAATGGCAAATTCATTGATCTATATAAATATGAACAGAGATCAATGGGCAAAATAAGAATGTAGATAAGGTTTGTCCAAGAAGTTGTTAGATTTGTCCCTAAACTTTTGAAAAAACTCTCAAAAGGGGTGGGGAAGTCACTAAATCTAAAATCCCTAAATTGGCAACACTGGGCGTGACGTCTGAGGCCGAGACTAGTGTTGAGCCACAGTGCTGTATACTTTTCCACCTGCTGGAGGCTTCTGGAAGAGCAAGATCATTTTCAATATACTGCCAGTGGTACAATAAATCCATGAAATAATATGTCTGTAAAACTTACTGCTTCACTCCCAGGAGCATCAACAACAGTACTGTAGGTTATGTCCTTGATGGGATCCTGTGGAGAAAGGGATTGTAATTAAACATGAATATGATTCATCAAATCTTATACATGTTAATAAGTCATATTTCAGGGCCATCATGTTAGAGTATGTCTGGTTTACTTACATTTGAGCATTTATCATTTATAGTGTATATCATAGGAGGTTTAGGTTCTTCAGGTTTAGAGTAGATCTGCATTTCACACAAACTTCACCCCGGCTTACATATAATCAAACTGAATAAAGGTTATGCATATTTGGTGTGTTGTCCGAGGGTAGGGCTCCGAGCTTGTAATTGACCCAAACCCAGAGTACTTCCGCATCCCAGGTTGGGATAGGAATAGTTAGAAGTGAGGAGATGGGGTGGTGGAGGGTTTCTGACAAACCGTTGTGGAACAGAGATTGGTGTAATGACCTCAAAGCAATAACTGACCCAGGTTCCCTACTGGACAAGAGATTTTATGTGGGCTCTTTAGCAACTCATAATAACTAAGCATAATGTAATAACTGCACATAATGTAATAACTATTACATTAATAATGCAATAAAATGTTCATAATGTAATAATTTTCTCAAAACAGTAAATTCTTGAGCTCATAATGTAATACTAATTTTTGTTCATCTGTTCTAGTTTGTGTCGCTGTGAAAAACTTTTGGCAGCGGCACCATGATTGGATGTTGGCAGTAAGTAAATAATCAAATCATTTTAATTCAGTACAGTGTTGTCATATCTATATATTTTATGACATTATAAATGGAATGTTTTAGTTTGTCTTGTGGAACAACAACAACAAAAAATATATTCTATTTGATATGCTTACAGTGAATATAGTGTGGGTTTATATTTGTGAGTCATATTTGTGTCTGCATAAATCATGCACACATACACACACACACACATACACACACACCACACTTTAATGACCCTTAATTCATAAAGGCATATTTCTATCTCTCATTCTCATTCTCTCTCACAGACACAAAATAATGTTAAAGAATATCTACCGTATATACATTTCTCTCTCTTATAACAGTAGTTATCACACATTTTAAATTATGATGTCAAATAAATGGATACATTTCTAACATTTGATGACCAAAATATTTATGTTCGTCACATTCTTTAACATTTCATAGATTTTAACATTTAAATTTTGCTTTGAAATGGCAGGTTACATTGGGACAACATGCCCCACTATAGTGGTCAGCATGTGTTCAATGATCTGTATGTTTTACCATGGGTAAACATAATGGCAGAATCATTTGTCTTCAAATGATTTTCAAAAATGAACCCACCTTGGGAAATATTCACTGATAAATTTGTAAACCATAAAAACCAAAGTTCAAATCTAAAGTAATTCAACAAGCAAAATAAATAATGACAGATGCAAGTAAGAGTCATTAACAGACTACAGTTCAAACAGAGTTTCTTTTTACTGGTCAGGTTCATATAGAGGGCAAGCTGTTCATGCATTAAACAGATACTTAAAGAACAAAAATATATTTTTTTTTTTCCAGGCATAAAAGCCAAAACACATGCAACTCTAAAGAGCCCTCCATCACTGACTCTTTCAACATAAAGAAATAAAGCTCAAAGGGAAGCATTTTACTCCCTTTGTTTTTCCAACATTGTTTTTTTTTTTTTTTGGCAACACATCCCACACTTTGAATAAAATCACACTCAGTCCAACAACAGTCACCCAAAGTAAAGTCCACTGAACACAGCAAATCTCTTCACCCGATCCTCTTCCCACCACAATCTGAGGGTTTTGAGGCTTCTCATTAACCTTAAAAACCTGCCTCCACTAATTATCTCAACCCACATCATTAGCCCATTAGACAGCTGAGGATCCCACCAGAAGAGGGAGACAGACACTTATTTTAAATTTTGCAGAAATTGAATAAATCACATTAGAAAAAAACACTCAAATAATGCATGAATTATGAGTACCCATTAAAAGTCATTATTAAACTGCTAATGCTGGTCTGTAACAATATAAATACATTATAATATACACGAGACTGAACTTATTAGACCATTTAACCTATATAATGTCCACATAATTGCAGGAAATTACAGAGAACCGGTGCTGATAACTACAGCATCTAATGCAGGTTTATTAAAGGTTTAGTTTACCCAAAAATTTAAATTCTGTCATTACTTCCTCACCCACTTTGAAACACAAATAATGATGTTTTTGATGAAATCTGAGAGCTTTCTGTCCCTCCACTAACAGCCTAAACAACTACCACTTTCAAGGACCAGAAAGGTAGTAAAATCTTCATAAAAGTAAAACATGTGACTCCAGTGGTTTAACCTCAATTTTCTGAAGCGATGAGATAAATATTTTTATAAAGTGGTGTAATAGAATGATGATTAGTTATGTCTGCAGGTATGATGTAACAGGATGACGTATATAGAGGGGGACAATGTTTGAAGTAATGTGTGTGTATGGCGCTGCTGTTAAACAGTTGTTGAGACGAGTTCACATTGCATTCTACTGGACCATACAAGGGTTTATTACAAGTGGTAAAATAAGTTAGTTTTACGTCCTTCTTTCAGCCTGTTTTGAAGGTCGCATCAGATGTATCCTCCGTGGCCTTAAATCATCCACAATCCTTTACACATATTCCATTTCATGAAAATAAGCCGATGGAAAACGAGTCGGTACTGAGCTTATTATGAAATGTAAAACAAAAATAATGTTTTCGGCCATTAAAACAGATGCAATCTATTTTGCTGTAAATTAATCACTAAACTGCCAATAATGTAAGCCACTGGGAGACCTCAGATGGCTTTCAATCACTGTATTGCATTAATAGAAAGCCAGTTACTATAAAGATTTTTCCAAAATTAAGTTTAGTATTTTCTTGTGGTGACGGCGAGGGCAGAAACATTTATGACGTAGCCATGAGCTCTTACTAGACTGTCTCATTCTAGAGCTTAATGCTGAGGACGACTCCCACCTACAAGCCTCTGGAGGACTGGACTAGGAGAAACAGAGCCTCAGTAAGATGCAGACCACTGTTTGAGAAGCACCCATGGATTACTTTAATGACGTCCTTACTACCTTTGAAAGTGGTAGTTGTATAGCTGTCAATGGAGGGACAGAAAGCTCTCAGATTTCATTAAAAAGATTTTTTGTTTGTCTTACGGGTTTGGAACAACATGAGGGTGAGTAACTGATGACAGAATTTTCATTTCTGGGTGAACCTTTAAAAAAGTTCAGGAAGTTTCACATCAGAACTTAAGGAAAAACTGAAAACTTCACTGAGAAAAAAAAAGATTTGATATGATTTTGAGCAGATGAAGATGTACATGGTAAAACTGATATAGAGATCAAATTCGTCAGCAGATGGCGCTACACATACAGGTTAAACTTAAAAGTGCAATGTGTAAAATTTAGGAGGAACTATTGACAGAAATACAATAATATGCATGACTATGTATTGAGTGGTGTATACAGACCTTACATAATGAACAGTTATGTATTTATTATTATTACCTTAGAATGAGCCATTTCTGTTTACATATGGGTCCCCATATGTCATGTTTCTACATTAACTCTAAAGGTACAAACACTCTACAGAGCGCGTTTCAATGCTTGCCTGGTTATTTGCTGTCTCAGAAAACGACATTTTTGTCTTTGTGTCGCCATTGTAGCTTCTCTAAAAGTGCTTTGAAAGGAAGGGGTGAGCACGGTGCTGAGCCATTGGTTGCAATTCGCAACCTCGCCGCTAGATGTCGCTAAAATTTACACACTGCACCTTTAATGCTTAATGTCCTTATTTATTGTTCAATTAAAATTAATTAAAAACAAACAAAACAAACAAAAAATAAATGCAAAGTAAAATAACATGTTTTTAATGAACAGTAATTTAATTACAACTAGCAAAACTGCATTTATGTAACCCTACACTTTATGAAGGCCTAATTTGGACTTGCATGAAAAGAAACATGAAGGTTTCAACTCTTTCTAAAGTGTTGATGTGTCGTCTTTGTCCTCCATTTGGTCAAGAATCCACTCTAATGTGCCTGTAAGATGCAGAGAAATGAAATGCACTTTCTATGCAAGGCTGGAATTATTCATTTTATTTCAACTATATAATGCAACAACAACAACACTGACACATTTACATTTTTTGGCTATATACAACCTGTTAACTTTCAGTGTTCCACCAGTGGGATGCTTGGTGCTCATTTTTATTGCCTATTACAGTATATCACATATTTTTATTAATCATTATAAATTGGGTATAATTCGAAAAGCTTAAACCCTCAGTATTCATCTGGTTCAAATCGGGCATTGCATTTCTATCTATTGATGACAGAATTTTCATTTTTGGGTATCCCTTTAAATCCTTTTATCAGGCTCCTCCCCCTAATGGGTGGTGTCATGTTTTGTATTACAAATTTACTGCACTATTTTACAATCAAAACTTTTTGTACTTTATTTTTTTCAGCAGCAATAATCTTATTCCAAACCATTAATGAATTACAACCATTAAGTTTGGATAGCATATTCATGTCTATGTTCAAAAAGGAGGGTGACAGTTAACAGGTTTACACTAACTAAAACTGAACTGGTAGAAATAGAATTATAATTAATTATTACTAATTTACAATGATTTACTTTCAATTGCTCATAAATATTATTAAGAAGGAGAAGTGTGTGTATGTTATGAAACTCACAGTCTTGCGAGGTTTCTTCACAGAGCTGTAGATCACATGACCCTCTGGATCCACTGATGATAAACTCTGTGAATAAACACGATCAGCGGTAAGAATCTCAAGTCAGTTTCACAACCATTAGCGTGTAATTTCTGTGTCACATGACGGAAATGCAAAAAAGTGTGATCATTTACAATCAAGTTTCTCTTTTGAACTTGGACAAACAGACTGTGTGACACATTCAGAACCATTCAAAGATGACACTTACTGCCTTATTAAAGATCACAGAACTGTATAACACTGAACTGTCATCCACTGAGGCAGAAGACTGTGAATAAACACATTTGATGATCATTAATTTGCAATCAGCTTCTCAGTAAATGTCTACAGACAGGACTGATGACTTACAGTAGCAGCTGCTGAACTGCTGGATGTCATCTGGTTTTCAGAGGGAGTCTGAATCAAACAAACACAGATTAGATTATTTTCTGAAGATTTCTGAATTCCTTCAGTATGTAAAACACTTACTGCATTACTGGTGCTGTTGAAATGTTCTTCTTCTCTAATGTGACCCCTCTCTGTGAGAGTGAAATATGAAGATTAAACATCAATATTTTTCATGGACACTCTTAAAAAACCCTTTATTTGTTAAATGAATTACTAATAATATACTGTCAGTTCTCCAGAAGTAAGAGAAAACTCACTCCGGCTTCTTTCTCAGTCTCCAGGTTACTATTACAACAAGAGAAACAAGCAGCAACAGCACGAAGCATCGCTACAAGACTCATGAGCAGAATCCCATCATGGCCTAGAGTGATGGAGACATATTTGTATTTATCATGCAGAACTATACTTACTTTTAATGCATAGCAAGTTAATCTGTTAAAGCAAAAGCCCATTTACATGCCTTAAATAATTGTTTTGCTCATCCTGGCTGCGTATTTCTGTAGTAATAGTCTCTGTGGCCGCTATTAGAGATGGCTTGGTTTCATCTCTGCAATTAAAAATAACATCATTTATAGTGACATGTAACAGTTTGGTATCGGTTACTATGAATGACTGAATAACAATGTTCACACTTACATGTGTGTTTCAGGTATTGAGGCTGTAGTCATAACTACTGCCAAAAACAGAAACAGAGAAACAAGTTTCTTAGTTTTATGTTATCATTAATGAAAGAAGCTGTTTGTTATGGAAACCTAATTTCAATTTTTGTCATAAAAATATCTCATATATTATCTCATAATGACTTAGGTACTATCTCATAATCTTGACTTTTTAATTACTTTTACTTTGAATTTTTGATTTATTATTATTATTTTACTTTTGTCAGAATTTCAGCTTTTTATGTCATAATTTTGAACTTTTCATCCTCGTAATTTAGAACTTTTGTCACAAATATGTCTTTGTTATGTCATAAATTCAGAGGGAACCATCAGGGCCCTAAAGGCCCTCAGAGAGGACAATAAACTTCTAAATCCCTTTGAGGAAATCTGCCAGTTCAGTTTGTGTTGTGTAGATGTCCGTTTTCTCCATATTGGTGGTCCAGCTGTGAAATTACAGAGGGACGAAGCCATAGCAAGTCAGGCAGAGACTGAATTTTAAAATTACAGGAAAATTGACCAATCATATAGTCCCCTTTAATGGGTGGGGCTTGTTATCACTAAGTTTGTGACATATTCCGCTCAGTGTGGGGGAAACTCAATCAGAAAAACAACAACAAAAACACTGTTCGCTATGGAAACCACAAGCAACACTAATGAGGCGGACATAGTTTGGTAATTTATTATCCACACCATTTTCGAAGATTTAACTTTTAAAGAAAATCTGGAGTTAACTTGGCAAAGGAAGACCTACACCAGAGCTTAATTTTGTGCAGAAAGCCAAAGCTTTTGAAACCACAGCAATTAAGAGATACCAATGGATGAAAGCCAGGGGCGGAGCTATAGGGAGTAGCAGTGGTCATCATTGGCCTGCTTGGCCATCCTGCTGACAACTGCTGTTTCTGTCTCTCTCTGTTTTTTTTCTCGACAAGAATTGCGTTTATTTAGACGCAGAACTATCTCATTATGACCACAACAAACGGGAGCATTGTCAGGCACGCATTCCAACTTCATACTGAGCGCCAGGCACAAGTCAAACGAGCGTGGAAAAGGGTGCCAAATGAGCTTCAAGAGATCAACAGTGAACAAACAGTAGATGTTGTCAGACTATATGTCAGTAAAATGAACTTTCTTGCCCTGGCAGCCATTATACTGTGATCGTAGCAATTGCACGCGTCTTCAATTGCACGCGTAAATGCGCTGTATATCACTTCATATAAATAAGCCCAAAAGAAATTACGAGCTGACTCCGTAGTTCTGTCGTCAATTAGTAAGTGATGAAATTACCAAAATACAACATGACTGGTACTTTGTGTGTTCGCTGGTAAGGATTAGCATGCAATGTTCATTCTATTCATCAGGAGCAGTTTGTGTTTCATTAACAGTTCATATTAGTATTGTGTATTTACCATGATAACTGTTGTTTCTGTAACCCCAAAATGCCACTTTATTTTCACTTTGTGTTATTAGGGCCCATGCACCGATGGTGTGAGGAGCCTATTGTAGTTGCTCGGTCTATTGTTCTTCTCCGAAATGAAGCACATTTTTGAGGGCCTACATATACATGCTCGAAAACTCATGAAACTTTGCATATGCGTCAGAAGTGGTGAAAATTTACGTCTGATATGGGTTTCAGAATTAGGTGTGGCAAAATGGCTCGATAGCGCCACCTAGAAAATTTCAATTAAGCGCCCTTTGCGCTATTTTTCACGTACAAGTATGGAATTCAGTAAACACATGTAACAGCCCAATACCTACAAAAAAGTCCCTGGGAGAAAGATCTGAAAACCCAACAGGAAGTCAGATATTTTGAATTTTCTCTGCAAAAGTTTTGCCATTTTCAGATGTTGTACTTTAACAAACTCCTCCCAGAGGTTTAACCAGAATAACATCACATTTGGTCAGTCTAATATAAAGGCCTTAGCGATGTTAAATTGCAAAGATCTTGAGTTTTCATTGAAGGGCGTGTCTGTGGCGGCCTGACAAAGAGTTTTCGCCATGAAACAGGAAGTTGTTGTAAGTCAGGCATACAATGTCCAATCTGCCCCAAGTTCACATGTTTGATAAGAGTCCTGGCCTAAAGACGTCATCTACATGACAATATTCAGTTATTCATAGAGCCACCTGTTAGCAACAGGAAATGGCATGCTTTATACTTTATACTGAAACATATTTAAATATAACACGAAGTACCAAACATGCTTGAAACACATTAAACACATGCAACACTTGGCTAAGTGCTAAAGTATGCGATTAACACCACGAAACAGGAAGTTGTTGTAACTCAGGCATACAATGTTTAATCTGCCCCAAACTTCACATGTTTGAGATGAGAGTTGATTCCTTTTGCTGTATAGTCCACTCTGACTCTAAGGCTATTAGGAGTCGAGGAATCGACTCTTTTGGAGTCAACTCTCCATCACTATTATTTATGTTTAGCTGTATTTGAGAAAATAGTTATTTTGCAGAATTAATGGTCAGTCTGTAAATTTAACTTAGCAAGCATGAAAACTGGCAGTAATTCTTTTGCATAGTATTTACATTGTCCCAAATCATAAGTTTAATACAGTGTGTTATTTAATTGGCTGCTGTGCCAGTCTAATGATATGATTTATTATTATCAGCATTGCTTGTTTGTGGTGGTAGAATCCAAAATGCCACAACTGCTGTTCACTGATGATGTGGAAGTATCTGTTGCTAATGTTCATTTATTGTCAAAGGTAACATGCAGTATTATAGAAGAGGACACAGTATGTTAGGCTGATTTTAGGCTGAGTTTACTTTTTGTGGTGAAAGGGCCACGGTTTGAAAATCACGGTTTGATACTGCTTTTATGTCATAATTATGATTTACTAAAGCATGATGGTTTTTTTTTTCATATGTGGCTGAAATTTTGTTCCATAGTATGAGGAGCATCTAAACAACGATTGACTCCAGAGTATTACATTATCTTTTCTGATGGATAAATGATTGTACAGATTTCATTTCATAATTCCTTATTAAACATTAAAAATATTTAATCTGCTCCTTACTGTTTACTATTGTATTCAAACTTGTAGGATTTCTGTTGGCAGATGACTGTGTTGTGAACCTGTAAAACAATGTAAAAAGAGAAAGACAAATATGTTATACGTGAAACACAAAAGAAGAAACAATGTACTTGTCACTCGTCTCTATGCACTTCTTTCCTCAAGAATGCCAAGACATTCAATGTTACTGAAATAAAAATATTATTTGGCTTCAGTAGAGTTAGAATACAGTCAACTTTCATAAAACCTTTATGGTGGTTTTGTGGCCTTTGTTGAAGGCCATTTATTGTAATAATACGAAAAAGAACGAACAGTAAATGAAAGTCATTTGTTAAAGTACAGAATCAAACTAATATTTACAGATAATAAGCTTAATTAGCCCAACTCATTCTCTCACATATAGACATTAATAATTATTTCATAAAGATATTAATAAAGGTAAAAATGCACTGGGAAATCAATTTAAGGGAGCAAATATTGTCCCTTATGGAAAAGGTGTGACTGCAGTCTAAGTGGAAGAGAGGGGGTACGCAGAAGGATGTCAGACGGTATGCCACACAAAAGGTTTGGGAACCACTGTTTTAAGTGGTCAAAAATGTCACCTACATGTCTGTCTCAGAGTCAGATGGTGTAGTTGTTGGGCTGGTTTGTCACTGCTTGAAAGGAGAAAAATATGAGGTTAGTTTTAGAGCATTAAAGGGAACCTCGGATGCAAAATTCACTTTTCCATGGTGTTTGAACATAAATGTGTGTCTACCATTTGTGATGTCACAAAATGCCTAGGCCCCGCCCATGACGGCTGACAGACTCTGCCCTATTAGCATAGACTCCGCCCTCAGTGAGCTGTACACAGTCTGCATGTTTATCTCCTGGCCAGAGCGTTTAACAGCAACATTCAAGACGTGTATTCTTACTAAAGCTACTAAAGTTAATTCAGTCAAGAGCAGGGAGTGATTTTCTGTTTTTATTGTGTTGTTTGATTCATATTAACAGCACACAGTAGTATGTACTGTATATTACTCTGCTTTCACTTTAATACACAAGATCTAATATACACTTGCGATTTCTTTACTTGCTGTTCACGTTCACAGACATAACTCACTGTGTTTATGTGAACTGTGTGTGTTTTTGACATAACTTTGCATCTTGTAAAAAGGACATTAGGTCCCCTTTAAGAGTGTCACAATTTGTATAGCTGAATTGATTTGTGATCTTACCAAGTTTGGGTTCATTGACAATGAGCTGAACAGGAACCTGCAGATCTCCTACTGAGCACCAGTACCATCCAGAATCACTGAGTCTCAGTCCAGTCATCAGCACAGTGAAGGATCTATCTCCTAACATCAATCACTGATCTGGACTGATGGATTCTGGGATGTGTCAGTTCCTCCCCACTGTGTAACAGCTCCTTATCTTTATATCTGCACCACTGTTTGAGTTTATTCTGATATCCAGAACTGTAGAAACACTGGACACTGACATTACCACCTTCATGTCCAGATACACTGCTGTTCACCACAGACACATCAGGAGCTGAAAACAGATAGCAAAAATTTGAATGAAATATTTTGTTAAATCTAATCAGGTATCTACTGATGTAGAAAACCACATAAAACACAAAGTAAAAGTAGGAAATGCACCACAAAAACTGTTTTTACCTCGTTTAAACAGTCAAAAAGACAGCAAGTTTTGTCCATCAATCCAGCGGCTAAATTTAAAATAAAATAATTTACATTTTTGAATTCAAAAAGCTTCTCTTGCACTGATACCGCTGAACTCCCTTTTTTTTTTTAATACATGAATCACCGAACTGAGTAATCCAATCCAGAACGAATGATTCTTATAAGATGGTTCTTTTTAGTGCATTAAAGAAATAGGCTTTTTCTACACGCAACCAGTCCAACTCCTGAACTAATGACTCTGAGTCGGTTTTTAGTAACTTAAAAACATACAGCACAGCCAATGTTGTCTGATTCCCAAATGGTTTACACTCTAAAAATAAATGCAAAAAAAACGAAACAAATTTACACAGTAAAATACCGTTTTCCATTGAAACAGTAATATACCATAAAAATAACACATTCTGGGTAATTAATATTATTTGTCATTTTTGAGAAAGTAGGCTATAGGCTACTTTCTTGAAAACAACAAATATTACCCAGAATGCATTGTTTTTACAGTATATTATTTCTGTATATTACAATGCATTCTGTATATTATAATATATTCTGGGTAGTATTATTTGTCATTTTTAAAAAAGTAGCCTATAGGCCTCTTTTCTTAAAACAACAAATATTACCCAGAATACAACTGTTTTATGGTATAAGGGACAAAGGTATAAGGAAAAAGGTATTTTACTGTGTAAGTTCGTTTAGTTTTTTTACAGTTTTTTTTAGAGTGTAGTCAAAATCCCATGTGAGGCAAGTCATTTTACTCAGCGGCCATCTCTGAAACACTTCTTGGGCAGCTATTTCAGTCATGCAAATACAGCTTCTATCTCTTTGAATGGGGAAACATCAAATTCTCCAAAGCTGTTCACCAAGCTTACAATTAAATTTCATATTTGAAATCACCAATGTGATCTGACAACACCTGTATCATAAATGTGGTTTCTTATGCTCAAATAGCATTAAAAAGGTTTATTTTTCAGGCTGGAACAGCCAATGCGCATATGCAGTCCTAAACGCTTGTCTCAGAAGCTTTTAACGGCAGCTGCAGTGATAAGATGATTTTACCAATTGGTGATTGGCTCTTTTATTTAGAAGGCGGGACTTATTCCGTCATGTTGCGTGTTGCACTTTCTCCCATTTATAATTATTTGATTGCACTATCTTTCTATATATAAAGTCTTTGTTTTTGGTGCATCAAAAACAGAGGTTGGGTCTGAAGTCACATACTTCCCTACTATATAGTCGGTGAAAAACAGTAGGTGTATGTGACAAAAGAAGTAGGGTTGCCATCCAAATACCCACACTTGTGGTCTTTGCACTTGACCACTTGTCTGCTTACATGACACATTTCCTGTATTTGGCTCAAGTGTTCAAGTGGACATGAAGACTGCATGTGTGTAGAACTTTTGATTACCCGATGGGACACACTTATAGTCTTGCAAACAGTCTTGCATTTACAGCTTCTTTTGTTTTTAAAATTATTATTTTCAGTACTTTGCAGTTTAAAATACACTTCTAAATGTCTGTTCAGTGTCGCTATGTAACTAACAGAAGACACAATTTTAAAATTGTGGTGCTTCTTTAAGTGATAAACAGCAGTTGCAAATGATGTACAAAATACAAAATACACACAGCCTACTCATCTTTGCATCAATAAAATGAGCAACAATTTATATTTAACTACCAAATACTATGTAATATATAATTAGTTTAACTTACAGTCATTTATTTTATCGATTTCGGGGCATGTGAGTTTACGAACATAATTCATGATGGGATACGCTCCGAAGTGGTATTCAAGGTAGTGTGGGTTTAGTGTGCATTAAGGGCACTGCACTTGGGCATTTTTAAGACATGGGACCGTGTTGTGCACTTAGTTCCTGTCGTGTGCTCAAGTGGCCTAGACTGCAATTGTGGGTATTTGGACAGGGCATGTGTGTCTGAATTCACAGTACTCTGCGGCTGAATCCCAAATGGCACACTTCTATGCACTTTTGGTCTTGTGGACTTACATTGGCTGCCGTGTGCGCATGTCCGTTAAGTCCACGAGACTGTAGGGTGTCCCATTTATCATTTTAGGTTTCAGAAGGGTGCTCACAAACGCCCCCTTTGCGGCCACTATGTGCCCTCAACGTGCACTTCAGCGGAGCCCGCAAGTTTGCGAGCTACGCAGAGGACTTTACCCAGCAGTCAAAGCGGCATTACGTCACGAAAGTGTGGACTCAGAGGAAGACCGTGAGGGTTTAGGGTGCCATTTGAGATTCAGCCATAAAAGAGTAGACTAAAAGTACCTGGTTGACCTACTACTTGAAGTGTACATACGTTGGACACTTTACTATCACATGAGGCCACGGGAGAGGATTTGTAAATGATAGTGACGTGATGCAGTTGACACTGGTAGGTCACATGATAATGACAACATGGCGAATGTCTGGATTACACTAATACAACAGACATTCATACTAAATATAAAAAACTTTTTTAGCGCCTTTTATTTTTACTTTTTTAAAGTAATTATTCAGAGTACCTACTTGAGCAGTGTTGGGGAAAGTTATGAAAGTAATGCATTACAATATTGTGTTTGCGACACATTACCTAAAAAAGTAACTTATTACTTTATTTCTTAGTTAAAACATACAACGCAACAAGCATAGCTCGACTCCAGCTCAAATGAACCATTCAACCATTCAGCGCTGCGAGAGTTTCTGATTCCCAAACAAATGATTCTATCATATCTAACCCAACAACAACTCTCCTAACCATTTCATTATTTATAACATTCCTTATAGCTACATAATTTCATTATTATATTACATTCTATTTTAATAAAATGCATTATCATGTTTCTCAGACAACAAAGGTAATTTGAAAAGATATTCTTTACCTGATTTTACCGTCAGATACAAATAATAACCAGCGTCTACGGTGTCATAACCACCAATCTCCACAGCGCACCAGTAATATCCAGAGTCTGAGGTCTCCAGTCTGTCCCATCGCACTGTAAAAATACTCTGGTCTGGATAATCAGTGATGGAATATTTTCCTATTGCATTTGCATATGCCAATATACTGCAAGAGCTCCAAACTGACCCCTTACACAAATATTTGCAGTTTTCTTTATGTTGTTTATCATACACACATGGAATAATACCAGATGATCCAGATTTCACTGCTATATTAAGTTTCAGTGTTTTAACACCTGAAGAGAAGAACAAATGTAGAGGAAAAAACATAAAACACTCACAAACTGTATGTATAGATGTTAATGTATATAATTATAGCTTAAAGAATTCAAGTTAAACCATTTAAAAAAATTTAACAACAGACTGTATAATAGTGTAATAATGCTTTTAAATAGAATTATATTTTTGTTTCACCTGAGATGTAAAGTAAAATCCCAGAGAGGATCAGAGGGTGAATCATGTCTGCAGTGGAGAGTGTGTGAGTGTGTGTGTGTGTGAGAGGAGCTGGTCACTTCTTGCAGTGTCTCTCTGTTTCCTCATGTTTCAGAGAAGAAATATCGCATGAAACCACATAAGCGTCAGCAAGTGACCAAAATAGACAATTTGCAGCAGCAATTTGCAACTCAAACTGACCCCAACACAACAACAAATCAACATTTTACTTATGAGTTTTCAACAGGTTAATGCATGTTACATGACAGTAGTGGTATAATCTGAATCAGCAGATATTTCTCTTCAGATATTTGATATACAACACTTACTCGATACATTTAATAAAAAAAAAAAAAAAAAAGAGAGGGTTGTTAATTACTGAACAAAATGTTACATTGTACAAGCTCCCGTTTTGAAAAAAACTGTCAAAGTGATTAACACAAACTGTTATGTTTAATTGTTATCTTGTTTTATTTATTATTTGTGTTCAATAGTTTTGCTGTTTTACAATGAAATGTTTTCTTTTTTTTGTTCACCTTTTTTAATTAATATACTTAAAAATGAAATGTCTAGAGTTGGTGGAAGGGGTTCATAGAGGTTGGTTTAAAATAATTTTGAACAAGAAAATTTCATTAACAAAATAAATGCGTTCAAAATATAAACTGTCATGGCAAATTATATCAAAGTTTGAGATAAAAACAGTATTGCAACCATCCTCAGTCTCTCATATTTCCCAATTAATTTCTCACAATTATGTACATTTAAAAAAAAAAAAAGGATTACAAATATTTCAAGTACAGTTCTAAATGTGTTGTGCCTGCATTGGTTCCAGGAATGAGCGTGCTGAACCTCTGAGCAAACAAGAAAATAATGTGTGAATCTGCACTGTGAGTGTTGAACAGAAATCAACCACAAAAACACACAAGTGAAGCAACACTTAAACATTCAAGCAGAGACTGACTTCTGCTTACAGAGTTCATCACATGGTCATCAGCAACATGCAGACCACAGTGTGATAAATATATGGGCAGAATAAAAAACATCCTTCTCTGTTGACGGCCATTTACAAGACAGGACAATAGAACAAGATACCAAAGGCAAACAAAACAGAACACAAATTTCTGTATAGTTTCCACAGCATTATTTCCGTAAAATGAATAAATCCTTACTGTAGAACCTGTATACAGCATGTTGCTGTAAATCTGCAAAGCATCATGGTTAAATTTTAATGGTGGGTAAATTCTACAGTAATTTTTTTTTTGCTGTTAATCACAATAAAGACATTTTGAGCAGGACTTTTTTTCAGCAGCAGAAACTGAGGAGATTCCACAATTTCTTTAGGATTTGACTTAAGGTAACTTTGCTCATATTTTGCAATGTTAGGTTAAAGGATTAATTAACTTTTAAATACACTTTTCCTGATAAATTTACTCACCCCCATGTCATCCAAGATGTTCATGTCTTTCTTTTGTCAGTCGAAAAGAAATGAAGGTTTTTGAGGAAAACATTCCAGGATTATTCTCCTTTATAATGGATTTCAACGGCTACCAACAGGTTGAAGGTCCAAATTACAGTTTCAGTGCAGCTTCAAAGGGCTTTAAACGATACCAGATGATAAGGGTCTTATCTAGCGAAACGATCTGTCATTTTCGAAAAAAATACAACCGTTTATGCTTTATAAACAAAATATTGCCTTGAACGTACTTTCCGTTAACGCATTCTTCATAACGCTTATGCTGAATGTCCTACGCCTTCCCTATTCAATTTACGGAAAAAAACTAAACTGGCACCGCGTTCGTTCCGTAAGTAGAATAGGTACTGGAAATAGGTAGGTAGAATAGACCCCTTAAAAGTTTGTAAACATTGCAATGTTTCCTGGTGGGCGGGGCTTAGCTGGAGGCAAAAAGAGACGCTGGACTCAATGTTGACAAGCGTAAGCTAACATGTTTTAGGAGGGATTTATTAAACATAGATGCAGAAGAAGGTTCAGAACTGTCCGAATATGTACAGTCACTGACTCTGCGGGACCGTGACAGCTATTTTTGTAAATTAACTTAAGTTTTGGATATTTCCTAGACAACATATGAATTACTTTCGGGTGGTTCGGGGAATTTTGTCAAGGCTTATTGTCTAATGTAACCTAACGCTGGGCTAACTATGATTATGGCTAGCAATGTGGATTATTTTAAGAGACCATTCAAAGGATGGCATACACATCTATCGCTGTATGTTTGTTTAACATTTAAGCTAGCTAGTGCGCTGAAAGTTGGCAACTTTTCACCTATAAAACAGAAACTTGCTGATTTGTACTAGATAAAACCAACACACCATTACATATGCATCGATTATTTTACCTGATATGAAGTGTGCACTGCAAACACGAGTATTATTTATGATCATCTCCGTCCAGTCTGTACGCCGTATTGCTTTCAACCACAATTATCTTTTTGATTTCTGTGAAGGAATGTCTGCCGGGATCTGGTAAAACTTTAGTTTTGAACCAAAAGTCCTGTTCCTTCTATTCTGGCAGCCAAAAACACAACAAGACGACATTTTACCCATAATTGTTATGATATTGTACATTCTAAAAAGTTCCTTCGGAAGGTTTTCATTACCAAAAAGAATTTGCTCTAACTTTAATTGTGTAATTCTCTCCATTTTGATGGATAAAGAAAAGCAATAGGTTGTTTGCAATCACGTGGTTCTGGTGACGCGCGAAATACCGGTGGAGGGCAAGCAGTGAAAATTAGAATGGAAGAGATGGAGAAAAGAAAATCACAACATATGTTGGACGTGATCTTTATGTTATGAAGAGGAGCGACTTGTCCACTGAACTGAAAGACTTTCCTGCCATCGAGGAGGTAGATATAGAGAATGTGAAGCTGTCGTCACGCCGCGTTCAGTTCTAGTCTGGGTTTGTTTATATCGCGCTGCCTTCCTGCTAGTGACGTTAGGGCAGTATTTTGATTTTCTGTCGCGATTGTGAAAAATGTCGCCATTGTAGGTCATTTATGCTGAATCGAGAATTGCAACAGGAGCTCACATCATCGTTCAAAGAAAAGACTGGACGGTGTAAAACAATTTTCACCTTTTCTACATGTAAAGTAAGGGAAGCTGGTTGAGGAGGTGACTGGAAGACGCCGTATATCAAATCTAATAATGTCACTGATTGAACCCACTCCCAATCACTCAATAAAATAATCACATTTTGAAAGTGTTGTCTTTGTTGTTGAATCGACTTCTGTCAGCTTGTTAAACATTTATTTGGACATTTTCTACCATATGATTGCTGAAGCAGCAGCGCGTGACACTGTTCTCATGGTAACCAGATCAACATTGTCAAGTCAAGTCAAGTCATCTTTATTTATATAGCGCTTTTTACAATGCAGATTGTGTCAAAGCAGCTTTACATTGATAACTGGTACATAATGGTAAATTATGGTAAATAATAGTGTCAATGCAGGCAGATCAGAAGCACTGTTGAATAAATGTCAAGAATACTATTGAATATCAAATGTCAGTGTCCCCAACTAAGCAAGCCAAAGGCGACAGCGGCAAGGAACCCAAACTCCATCAAGTAACATCAGGTGGCAAACAAGTGGCAAATAGGTGTTAAAATGGAGGAAAAAAAAAACCTTGGGAGAAAGGCTTAGTCGGGGGGCCAGTTCTCCTCTGGCGAACAGTGCTTTGTTACAATCAGGTTGCTATCATAAGTCTGATAGGATCGCAACAATCAAAGTATTTATTTCAGTTCCATCCAGTATTCATCACGGCGGTATGGACGGTCTGTTGAGGAACTCTGCTACTGGCTGTCGTGTCGATGAGGCCTTCACAATGGATGATCCAGTTGACTCGATCTCTGCTGATACTTCAGGGCTGCGTTGTGGTCGTGTCCAGTTGAGGTTCGTATTCATCACGCCGGTATGGACGGTCTGTTGAGGAACTGTGGCACTGGCTGTCGTGTCGATGATGTCTTCACAATGGATGATCTAGTTGACTCGATCTCTGCTGATACTTCAGGGCTGCGTTGTGGTCGTGTCAAGGCGCAGGTCCTGGGGCCTGTACCATGAAGCTGGATTAGCTGGCTAGCCAGGTAAATTTCAGATTAGTTTGCGCCAATCCTGGGTTTTAGGTACCATGAAAGTAACTTGACTTTTAGCGGTGTTCATTGCCATAGTAACTTGCGCTCCACGGCTAACCTGCTCCGGGGCAGGTTATGTTCTGGATTAGAGATCTCAAACTAAAATTGGACCAATCAGATGTAAACTAAGTGACACTGACACACTCAACACAATAAAGTCACTCCCCCAGTTTCTCTTCCTCCAAATTAAAGGTCATTATATAGTAAAAACAAATATTTAACGATGAAATTGTCTGGTTTTAATGATAATATAATTTATATGATTTGTATAATTATATGATCTATATTTTTATTAATCCATTACACACATGCAAGTTTAGTGTAACAGTAGTTATTAAGCACTTAGTCTCAATGAATATAAATATATATAGATCATATGTAATATAGGCCTAAACTTCACAACTTTCACTTGCACTGATAGAGAAAGATCATTTCTTTTATTTGTCCTCTTTCACAGACAAGTATTTTCCAATAATGTAAATGCATTTAAATTCTTCATTTTCAGCGAAAGAGTTTTGAATCGCGCTGACTCTCTCGCGAGAAGTGAATCAGTTTATTTCTGTTGCAAGGCATGTGATTGGCTGTTTGCCACTGATGTCACGGATTCATGTGCACGCGCTCCACAAACTCAGGATCAAAGCCTGAGTTGACAGAGAAAGTTGATGATCAGCATCATGGTACCAACAAAGCTGGATTGGAGTGGTTTGGTTTTGTCAACTCGAAACTAATCCTATAACCCTGAGTTTGTTCATCCACCATCATGGTACAGGCCCCTGGTCTCAGCTGGATACGGCCCAGATCCGGTTGACTATGGTAAACCTCGGGATAAACAGAAAGACTAATATTAGCGTAGATGCCATTCTTTTTCTGATGTAACGAGTACATCTGGTGTTATAGGAAGTGTTCCCGGTTCCGGCTGACCTAATTTATGCAGCGACAACTTTTAAAGTTAAAAAACGATATGTTATAAAAAACGTAAGTTATGTAGGGGGACACTAGGACCTGGGGGAGAATTGGTGAGGTATGACCGGAAAGGGTGTTGAGACTAATGAATGCCGCACATATTAATCAGGTGAATAACCATTTTAAAGGGAAGATAAACAATCAGAAAGAACAGGAACGGGATGCTGGGCTCTTTGTTTGTTCGGGAGCAAGTTGATGCTTAATATAGCAGTGGATAATGCTAAAGCAAGGTAGCACCTGTTTTGTTATGGGTTTGTTTGTTTTCTAAGTATAATGTTATGTTCCTTGTTGTTGCAGTATGTGATGGTTCAGGAGCGGAACTGATGACTAATATTTCAGTGGATAGTAACCAACTAAGAAAAGGACCGGGGCTGATGACTATTATATCAGAGGATAGCACACACTACTAAGACAACAAGGTAGTAGCTGAATCTGTAGTTTTGATTTATTGTTTTTGTTTTAGAAAATACTAATGTGTGCATTTTTATCGTAGGAGCTGGCACCGATTGTTAGGCTATCTGTTTATTTTAGAGTTTTGTATGCTATTGTGTAGCCGATGTGTGGTTTAATGAGGTTTTTTTTAACTCGTCGTTAAGTGTTTTTTTTTTTTTTTGTGTACTCAGGATATGTTGAGTCCTTCCCTTCGATAAATGTTCAACGTGTATCGGGAGGTAACAATAGATGGTTTTCATGAGAAGGAATGGTTACTGCTGAGTTGTTGTTTTAAATGTTTTTGTGTTTGTTTCTTTTTAGGTTTTCCCAGGCGGTTGCACTTGAGGGGCAGTGGGCGCACGTGTGGTGTTTTTGTGGATGCAGTGGTTTGGTGTGTGGGTTTTTCACATAGTAAGTATTTGATGTTGGTGAATAATTGGTTTGGAGAATTATTAACTTTTCACTCCACTTGTTCCTCAGTGTGCTGCCTGGTTTGTTTTATTTTTCTTTATTGTGTCTGTGCTGGAGTGTATTTTGGTGTTTCCAATAAAATTGCTATGTAAAAGCTTTTTGTACTAAAATCATCTTGACTGCTGGTTTATTCCATACATGATATACCTGTAAGCTCATTACGTGGGCAAGGTTACAATCATAAACACCTTCTGGGTTCTCGATTTTAACGATTTGAGCAACCATAAACGACGCAAATCATACGAATTTTTGATAGGATTCCTTTATAGAAAATGATGCTTTGTGCAAACAACCTATTGGTAAATAGAGAGAAAAAAGCATTTGCCAAAGTGATTCATTTATATACATTTTTATGTTTAAATTTATTAAATGAATGAATTGATTCTTCGTTTTATTTTTATGTGTCACTCCTGGTCCTCCATATTAATTTACCAAGGTGTCCTCATGTAAATTCACTTGTGTTTAGGAGTGCGCCAAGAGAGATGCAGAGCGGCACTAGTAAGCCATATCATTACAAACATAACTGTTTGCTCATGTAAATTTGATAGATTTTTTTTTTTTTTTTATCTGGCAATATTTGATAACGTCATCAGTTTGGAGTAACATTGCTGGATAAAAGTAAACTGGAACTCTATGCACATGCATGTGTGTTAGCAAAGTGTGCTAGCCGTTTCTTGTTGCTTTTCTAGCTATGGCATGATGAATCAAATACCGAAGCGCGCTGAAGTAAAACACAGCAACAGCTAAGGATTTTAAACTGCACAACATTTTGTACATTTTTCAAAGGATCATGTTTTTCCGAGCTTCTTTGCCAGGCAAAATACAGCAGCTACATAGAATAGATGCTAGCCTTTTTAAGTGAATTCCTGCCTTGTGGAAGCATCCCACATGGAAAAAACCTATATAAACATATGTTTCAATATAGGTTTTGATATAGGTTTTTAATATATGTGACATATATATAAAATTGGCCGTTTTCCTATATTATATGTACATATATGCACATATATGTACACATATGTGCATACATATACCTATATAGGTACATATATGCACCTATATGTTCATCTATAATAGTAAAATTAAAATCCATAGCTGCTAGGCAACATAAATAAAAGTCCAAAATGTAGAAATGTACATTATTTATTTACTCAAGATCAATCAAATAGTACAAAACAAAAAATATAGTACAAGAACAAAAATAAGACAAAAAACCTGCTAGGCAACATAAATAAAAGTCCAAAATATAGAAACTAACATTTTTGTAAGTCCTTCATGATTTCAAAAACAATATAGAAACTGGAACTAAAACCATAAGAAAGGGAGCAAGAGAGAATATTGACTCCGAAATTCTACTCAGATTGAGTTGTACACTCAATTTACAGTGACAGGAAGTCCGTCTGCATCCTTCAATTTCAAAACAACACACTTCAAAAAGGTCAGTGTCTTTTTCAGTCCTTTAGGATACTGGATTGGATTCGATTCCAAATGCAAAATATACACATAGGAGGAGGTCCAGTGCCATCAAGATGTCCTCACTCTACTCTGTGATTAACTGGCCATCCAACGTGAACAAAATGTGGTCATACTGCATGAGATGATCCTCCCGCAGGCTTTAGGCACTATCTTAGGTGTTGGGATGACAAGAGGGCTGGTCTGAGCATGGCCCTGGAGAAGAGGGGATAATAGCATTAACCATCTTCACATATTTAGTTGAAAGGCAAACCTTATAAGCTAAATTAATTTCAACTACTGTCATATACAACTGCTCAAATACTTTTGGCCATCAACTGAAAATGAATGTAATTTTCTCTTCACATTGAGAGAATAATTTGTGTATTATCATTTGTATAGCAAAATGTGCAATAAGTGTCGTGCTTTGATTGGATTGTGCTTCACACTGTTCATGGCTCACCTCAATGTCAAACAGCAACCCCAGGTCCACCTTGAACAGTGCAGGCAAGAGGAGAATAGCTGCTTCCAACTGTAGGCCTTTAAACAAAATAACATCATTAGGTTAACATAACATGGGGGATGCTTTTACCCAATACTTTTTTGTTTTGTTTTTTAAACATTCATTACTGTGTGTAAAGCCCAAAGTATACTTCGTATTTTATGCGTATGCTTTTTCTGAACTCAAAACAAATTAAGATCTTTTTGATGAAGTCTGAGAGGTTTCTGTCCCTCCAATGATGAGGGTGAGTAATTAATGACAGAATTTTCATTTTTGGGTAAACTAATCCTTTAAAGGTGATTACCCTTGCACAAATCAAAGCAATTCTCAAACAACACAACTGGATATTCATACAACTACACATTTGTACGAGACATACACTAGAGCTGCAGGATTCTGGATGAAATGAGAATCATGATTTTTTGGTTGCAAATAGAGATCGCAATTCTCCCACGATTCTAAATAGACAACTAAAAATAACATTTAATTTACTAGTTCTAGCAAAATATTAATTGCTGGACTCTAATTGCTGGAAAATGTTTAATTTGAATGAATTATTTGTAAAAAATGGTTTTGAATATATTAATAGCTCATTAATAAATACTTGTTTCACTACTAGATGAATCAGGGTTTAACCTTAACGAATCTATTGAATGAATGATTCAATGACAACGTCACTGGTTGCCACCTAGTGGCTTAACAAGGTAATTTATATACAACAGTTATTTGAAGCACCAAGTTAGTTTCGATTTGCTCTATTTTGATCGCAATCTAATGTCCAGTGATTATATCCTAACTGTAAACTTCTATCTTATTACTTCTGTGATAATTTTAATATTTGTAAAAGAAATCAAATAACCAAATCCTTGAATAACTACAGTGTGGTTCAAAACTGCTGTCTCTGGATCAGTGGCAGCATGAACACCGAATGTTCCGGTAGGATTTTTGTCAAAGGTTTAATAGACGCAGGCGAATTGTTGTCATTAATAAAGTAGGATGGGTGTTTGAATTGAGATTGCGATCTTTTTACGATAAATTGTGCAGCTCTAACATACACATACAAAGTAAATCAAAGGGGTTTCGGACAAGCCAGGTTGATGATGTATGTCATACCTAGAAGCAGGGCACAAGCTGATGTAACTTAAGTAAGTTGATTCAAAACTTTAACTCCCTCGATGTCAGCAGATGGTTCATGAAATTCTCCCCTCCTTCCAAATAATGAACATCGCCATGGTGAGCTGCTCCTCAATCATCTGTCGGGTTATCCTAAAATAGTGAACATAAAAAAAAACAAATTTGGTCACCTTTTGCTAGCATAACTACAAAATACACAAATTTAGACTTATTTTTCTGAAAATAAACCAAAATAGAATATTCTTACGTTCAACTCAGAAAGTACTCCTTGATGAGGTCTTCAGGACTTTCTCTCAGGAAAAAGATAAGGGCCTTCAGGACACACTTCTCAGGTGAATGTTTTCAGTCTGTGATAAAGCAATTGTGATTATTTTTCTTATTTAAAAATAGCAATATGCAATAGCAAAGGACAAGAAAATATAAAAATAATTCGTATTAATGACTGGCCAAATTTGCAATTAATATATTTATGGACAATACCAGCAACAGTTGTGGCTTTGAGGGATCCAAAAAAAAAAAAAAAAAAAAAATTAAAAAAAAGGAGCTAAAAAAAATAAATTCTTTATTTTTCCAATGCGTTTCAGCACACAGGCCTTCGTCAGTGCTAAAATACTACAGATTTGCAATTAAGAAATGCATCTGAATCAGTCATTGGTTTCATTTAAAATTATGAATTTATAATACATAATTATAAGTCTGAAAATAAAACATGCATCAATTAATAAATTAGCTTTATACCCCAATATATTTAATAATTCTTGATTAAAGGGATATTTCACCGAAAAATGAAAGCTAGCTGTTAATTTACTTACCATCAGGCCATTCAAGTTGACTTTTTTTTATTTCTTCAGTAGAACAGTAAATATTTTTAGCTGGAACTGTGATCTTCTGTGATTAATGTAATGTCAATGGTTACTGTCACTGTGAGAATAAAAAAAATAAATACAAAATTAATACAAAACAACAAGAAAAAAAAAGTCACATGCATTTGAGATGGCATAAGAGGGAGTTGATGAATGATTTGGAATGGATAATTCTTAGTCTAAAGTTTGTTAATGAGGATAACATTCAAGTCAATAGACAGCATTAGATGGATTTTATTCAAACATGTCCAACATTGGTAATTCATATTATCTATTAACAATTATAGCCGTTTTTATAGAAATTACTTACCATGTAATGTTATTGCAAAGTGTCCTTAGTCGTCAAACATTGAAGAGTTTTAGATCCTAAAAGAGGGAGGGGAATCAGTGTTTATAAATGAAAAAAACTTGTTTGCTGCAGACAGTGCAAGTAATTAATAAGTTGTGTAAATACGCAACAGTTTCATTCTACTAAAAAAAACAGGATAAAAAAACACCTCGCGTTAGTCAAATGAAGTAATGTCTTTACTCACAGACTTTCTTCGTCATTTTGGTCGAACAAATAGATCAATAAATCAGAGCTAACGTGAAAGAGACAAATAAAAGAACTGACAAACATTAATTTAAAAACCTAAACTCAATAATTGTAATGCGAGCATCCCCTCAGCCTCGACTCGAGCGTCTCTCCCGCTCCCCACGCACTTCCTGCCCGCAGCATTTCAAATAGTACACGCTACATACACGGTAGAGACGTTTCTTTTAAAAATTATTTAGAGACATACTTACATGGTCCAAACTGAATACATTTCTTTAGAATAAAACGAGTAAATCCAACATCTTGTATAGAATAGAAAAGTTGAAATCGTAACTAACCGAATGTTTGAATTTGCGCGGCCTGCAAATTCAAAAATTCGGTTAGATACGATTTCGTTAGTATTCATGTTCACAAACAACGTTAATTAACTCATAAACAGCTAAAACACATGTTCAACCTTTGCATTATCGAGTATATTAATTAAAACATTTCCAACCTACCTTAATTCATCCGAGTCCAGGGGAAATTAATGGCGGCCGAGCAGAAAACTCGAGAAAGGCTCGTGAGTCATGACGTCAGAAAAAAAAAACGTCTGTCACGGGGTCCTTAAAGAGAAATTATCCTTTGGCTGAAAGTGAGATTTTTGAGTAGTTGAGTGTACAATATTGATAGCAATTCGCAGAAAGAAGAAGTAATTAGACTCAAATAGTTATAGCAATCCAACTTACACCCATATTCACTTTTACAGAGGGCTTGGGGACAAAAAGGTTGAGAACCAGGTTATGTTTAGAAAATACACTGTAATTTAATGTTGTTTTTAATCCTTTCCCCACCTAAACTAAGAGAATAAGAGAGTTAGAGAACCTTTAAAGAACTATACAGAGGCTTAACGGGTTCTTTTTATGGCAGTGGTGCTATATAGCACCTTAACCACAGCAAGGAACCGCTGAAGAACCATACAGGGGCTTTACAGGTTCTTTATAAGGTAGTGGTGCTATATAGCACCTTAACCACAGCAAGGAACCGCTGAAGAACCATACAGGGGCTTTACAGGTTCTTTATAAGGTAGTAGTGCTATATAGCACCTTAACCACCCCAAAGAACCGCTGAAGAACCAATCTTTTTTAGAGTGTAGTTAAATTCCATAACATGCCAATTACATGTGATACCAATTTCACGTGTTCACACATACATAAGTTCTTGCATAATTTTTTTCGTTAATTCTTAGTTTTTGCCTTGATAATAGAAAATATGAGCTAGGCATCATGTATGACAGTCAAAAATGAGATATGAGCTACAAAATGACCAGATCCTGCCATTAGCTATATAGAAGACATATCTTGTATGTATAGGGCTTATATGTGGATATGAAGAAGCAATACAGGAGACCTATATTTCCTGTATATGCACATATATGCACCTCAATTTTGCCTATATGTGGCATATATACGCATATATGCAGTATATATATGGCATATATGCAGCATATATGCAGTATATATATGCATATATGCAGCCAGGCCCGGATTAAGAACACATTGGGCCCTGGGGCTATAGCAACACCAAGGGCCCCCTTTCATCTGATTGCCATGTCACAGTGTCTTGTACAACAATAATTTTTTTATTTTTTATTGTTATTATTTTTATATTTTTACAAATCTCATTTTATCAAATCATTTTATATAAGCACAAGCACACTAAATATTCCTTGCTATTTAACACATTACAAACAAATGCATTAACTCCAGATATGAACTCCAAACAAACAGGTTGCCAAAAGCAGCAAAAACATTTGTCATACTTCAGTCATACTTCCTCAATGATTACTTTACCATGAATATTTTAAAGAGATAGTTCACGCAAAAATGAAAATTGTCATTACTTACATGTTACATGTTGGTAACCAGACAGTTGACGGCACCCATTGACTTCCATAGTAGGAAAAAAAATCAGTGGGTGCCATCAACTGTCTGGTTACGAACCTTCTCTAAAATATTTTCTTTTGTGTTCAACAGAAAAAAGAAACTCATTCAGGTTTAAAACAGCCTGAAAGTGAGTATGTGATGACAGGATTTTAATTTTTGGGTGAACTATCCCTTTAAGGACAAGGGTCCGCATGCTAACTATTAGGATGCTGTCACTTTAAGACCTGCACGCGCCCGATTTTCTCAACTCCCTTCGGACATAACCAACTGTGTTTATGTAAACCTTTTGTGTATTTGACAGTATTATAGCGCAATCAGACGCGGAAGATGAAGTCCAGTAGTCAGGTGCTCTTTGACAGGCTTAAGTGTGTGTGCACGCTTCGGGTGTATGGGGTCAGAAAAAGCGCATCTCAGAACAGCACACGAATGACATGTTTAACTGGCAGGGCTTTAAAGCACATGCAAATAAAGAACTTTTGTGATTGCGAATAAGTGCAGTGTCCTGTGAGTAACTCTACCGCTGACATGTGATGTGAATGTGTCGAGGTCGAGTTGTACGGATGGAGGCACCAGAACTGCAACTGATAGAATGTGCTTCAAAAGGCAGATAGTGGAGACAAGTCACACGACATTGGTGTTCGTCAAAAAACAGTAGGAAAGTTAATTCGGGATTTTTACGCGGGTGATGATGATGAGAGAAAAAACATTGACATTCTGAATTCAAACGGCAATAAAATCAATCGACTCGTCCCTGTAAATGTTGAAAACACCTTAGGTTTTCATGAGAAACAATTACCATCCGAATAGGGCTTAACTCGTTATAAGAATAATAACTTGCTGCAGCTGCTATCTCACCTTCTTCAGCGTGTAAAGCACGCAGATCGGCGACGGTGTCGGTGGGTGAAGATAATTGTGAGCTGCCGCTGCACGCGGGGTCTTCCACTGGCTCGGATGTTTTATGTGAACTGAAATAGTTAGTTTTGGAATTTTTGCTGTAAGATTAGCATCCCTTTTCTCTCTTTCAAGCTTATTTTTCCTTTTTTTGCGCACCACTATCACTTTTGTTTATCATTTTGAACACCAGAGAGGCTTAACAAGCAATAAAGGCCAATTTCCCATTTTCTAGTCTACGTCTACCTGCGATAGCATAACGCAAAGAGGCGTTTCCCGATGTCATGGCGCGAATTGTAGATTTTGATTGGACGGTGATTTATCAGTCAGGCATATTTTCCAATCATTTTTTCTTGTTATTTTATTAGACAAAAATCAACCACCTATGACTTGTCAATCTCATTTCCTCCAGCCAATCACGGGCCCCCTCTACCCGCGGGCCCTGGGGCTTCAGCCCCACCTAGCCCTTATGTTAATCCGGCCCTGTATGCAGCATATATATTATCATATATGTGCATATATGCAGCATATATGTGCATATACACTGCATATAGGTTTCATATATGCGCATATATCCACATATAGATTCTTTCCATGTGGGATAATATGCCACTGTATTGTCATTGTGTTTGTTTTTAACTGTCACGGGACCCTTCATTTACTGTTTAACCCCTTTCTTTCAGGCTGCATCAAAGAAACCACGACAGTAATTTCATGTACGTACTAACTATGCATACAATATGTCGAGTCGTGCTTTATAGAGAAGAGAAATGAGCATTATAATATATGATGACTGGTTCAATGAGTTTTGTTCAGGAACTTGATCGATATGGAACTTCATTGATACAAAATGGATATGACGAATTACGTACATCATTGTGTTATGGCCAATCGATGTGTTGTCATGACCTCGAGATCATGTTCTCAAGGCCACAAGTTTAGTGTAAAAAAAAAAAAAAATCTACATGACCATATAGCAACATGCTTTTCATTTGTTTCTATAGTACGTTAACTGTCATTAGTTCATTTGGTTTCAGCTGTGTTTGATTAATTAATCTTGTTTGCATTAACTAGTTAAGTTGTGCCTTGTCTCCATTCTCTGTTTGGTGTCACTCTGCCTGTTCAGTGGATTGTCTTGCCTTTGGGGGATTTATTAAACTTGTTATTGGATTCATATTCAATGCTGCAATCTTCATCTGTCCGCCGGCGCACACACACATTGTGTGACAATAATATAGTGTAATTGTTACAGTATGTGGTTAGAAAAGTCAAAAAGTTGAAGAAACATTCAAGGACAGACTTTAATAATGAATGCTTAGAAAACAGGAATAAAAAGAAATGCTATCTGTCACAAGAACTGGTGAAGACTAAGGGAAAACTGAGGGCTTATAAGCATGAACAAACAAAGGGACCTAATAAGATAATTGAGACAACAGGTGAACAGAATGATTAATCAAACAGACTGAGAAACTAGGTCCAACAGGGAAGAACCAAAAACAATGAAGATGGCATACATGTTAATATAATATAATAAATATAATATAATATAATATAATGTAGCCATTATGCCATAATTGAAAATAAAAAGTGAAATTAAAAAAAAATAAAATTTAAATTTATAGTAAATTTATTCATATTCTCCCTTTATGACTATCCCATGTTGCTACAGTCATACAGGTTTGTTTACGTATTAAGATGATGTTTCCTCAACACAGGACATGGCCACGAAATTTTGGGATGGTCTCAGTCAGCTCAGCTCCCTAACTCGTGAGCTTGTGAATCAGTATATGGTGTACATGAATCCGGGCACTTGTAAGAACAGTAAACGACACTGGCTCACACATTGGGACACCGATGACTCTATTTCTGGCGACAACACAATGCCATTATTTTATAACTCAACTACTGGTATTCATGAACAGCAGCAGAACTAATATCTTTCTGACATTATATTTAATGTTATTTAAAATACTTTGTGATACTTTTCTTGTTACATATACATGCAACAATTCAGGGATAAAAATGTTAGTTAGATTGTTAATTACCTGTCTAGTGATTTATGATTATGCAGAAATATAACATAATTTGTATTTAAAAAACAAACAAACATCTATCTCGTGTCGTTTTGTGTAGTGAGTTGGCTCATGTGATCGAAGTTTCACTCTTCAGAACTTCCGTTAAGGGAGCATAGTGAGCATTGTTGCTCCCTGATTTTCATGGTGCATTGTGGGACTTTTTAGGGAGCGAATATTTCAGTGCATTGGAAGGATTCTGTGACTGAGACGGCCCTTAAAATGGCTGACTCCCTAATCAGTGCTGACTACTGAACTCGGGAGCTGATTGAGGCCCACTCATTATCATGTCCACACTAGTTAATATGGTCAACATAGTAATATTAATGTTGACTGGATTGTTTAATGTAGCCAGACCAACTTGTATACATTGTCATCAAGCCATCAGTCTTGCCTTTAGTTGTCTACATTAATGACTAATTTCTTCCGCTGCAGGAAATGACTCCAGCCCAGAAGGAACTTTCCCATTCAGGAATAAAGTCGGTATTAAGGATTTTAAAGCTTAAAATTCTACAGTTTTTGAATTATATTTACTTTGTTTTATTCATTTCCAGTTGTATCTGGACATTTAATTCAATTTAATTTAACTTCAATGAAGATGATGAATTTGTATGTTTAGGAGTGTTGTATACCAAATAATAAAAATGTATAGCCTATAAATGTGTATATAATGTAAAATATTTTATGCCTATGTATTTTCACATTTAAAATGTTTAAAATAAATGTCATTTTGTGACAATCATGTCTTCATTTTACAGTACACAATTAAAGCAGTTTACAGTAATCTTATATTTGCTGTGATTAAAAAATATAGCAGTAATAATAGAACACTGAAATGTACGGTAACTTGCTGTCATTATACAAATGTGTCAAACACAAACACACATTGAAATGTCAGGATAGGAGTCAAAGGATTTTTAGATGTACATCTACAAAATACTTTTATTTAATGTTAAATATGCAGGTTTCAAAATGAAAACAGACAAAAAAATAATAATAAATATATATATATATATATATATATATATATATAACTACAAAATATAAAAGTATTGTTACTTTTTTTTTTTTTCTTTCCCAAATTGCTTACAGTTAAACAGGTTTTGAAACTGGCTCCATTTCTCAAAACCACAAAACACACACAAAATGCAGAACAGCACATATATGCAAAAGCAAACACTTCATTCAAAACTATTTTAACTCTTCTTAAAATTTTGCTCAACTCTACACACAAACATCAAATGATTAGCCACATGAATGCCATACTGTGAAAAAAGTGAACACCACTCTCTTGTGTCTTCTGCTTGTTCAGAGTGCAGTGGAGTGTACAGGAGTTCTGAATCAATACAAAACTGAACTGAGCTGAATAATGACACTATTGGTTTGTTAGAGCTGCTTTACAGCAGAATTTGAATTTGTTACTATTGTGAAGTTGCTGTGAAACTATATTGAATATTGTATAAAGCTCTTTAGAAATAAAGTTGACATTCTGACTTGGCTTGTATGCATATTCAGTGTATATATATACACACACACACACATACACACTATATACACACACCGATAACATTTTGACTACTGAGAGGTGAAGTGAATAACACTGATTATCTCTCCATCATGTCCTCAAAGTTGATGAGTTAGAAGCAGGAAAAATGGACAAGCGTAAGGATTTGAGTGAGTTTGACAAGGGCTAGTGATGGCTAGACGACTGGGTCAGAGCATCTCCAAAACTGCAGCTCTTGTGGGGTGTTCCCGGTCTGCAGTGGTCAGTATCTATCAAAAGTGCTCCAAGGAAGGAACAGTGGTGAACCGGCGACAGGGTCAAGGGAGGCCAGCCACAGACCAGTCAGGGTGCCCATGCTGACCCCTGTCCAACGCCAAAAGAGCCAACAGTGGACACGTGAACATCAGAACTGGACCACGGAGCAATGGAAGAAGGTGGCCTGGTCTGATGAATGACATTTTCTTTTACATCACGTGGATGGCCGGGTGCGTGTGCGTCTCTTACCTGGGGAACACATGGCACCAGGATGCACTACGGGAAGAAGGCAAGCCGGCGGAGGCAATGTGATGCTTTGGGCAATGTTCTGATGGGAAACCTTCGGTCCTGCCATCCGCCTTCAGGGGTCTAGTGGAGTCCATGCCTCAACGGGTCAGGGCTGTTTTGGCAGCAAAAGGGGGACCAACACAATATTAGAAAGGTGGTCATAATGTTATGCCTGATCGGTGTATATATATATATACTGAACAAAATTATAAATGCAACACTTTTGTTTTTGCCCCCATTTTTCATGAGCTGAACTAAAAGATCTAAGACTTTTTCTATGTACACAAAAGGCCTATTTCTCTCAAATATTGTTCACAAATCTGTCTAAATCTGTGTTAGTGAGCACTTCTCCTTTGCCGAGATAATCCATCCACCTCACAGGCGTGGCATATCAAGATGCTGATTAGACAGCATGATTATTGCACAGGTGTGCCTTAGGATGGCCACAATAAAAGGCCACTCTAAAATGTGCATTTTTATCACACAGCACAATGCCACAGATGTCGCAAGTTTTGAGGGAGCATGCAATTGGCATGTTGACTGCAGGAATGTCCACCAGAGCTGTTGCCCGTGAATTGAATGTTCATTTCTCTACCATAAGCTGTTTTCAAAGGCGTTTCAGAGAATTTGGCAGTACAACCTACCGGCCTCACAACCGCAGACCACATGTACCCATACCAGCCCAGGACCTCCACATCCAGCATCTTCTGAGACCAGCCACCCGGACAGCTGCTGCAACAATCAGTTTGCATAACCAAAGAATTTCTGCACAAACTGTCAGAAACCGTCTCAGGGAAGCTCATCTGCATGCTCGTCTCCTCATTGGGGTCTCGACCTGACTGCAGTTTGTCATCAAAACCGACTTGAGTGGGCAAATGCTCACATTCAGTGGCACTTTGGAGAGGTGTTCTCTTCACAGATGAATCCCGGTTTTCACTGTACAGGGCAGATGGCAGACAGTGTGTATGGCGTTGTGTGGGTTAGCGGTTTGCTGATGTCAACGTTGTGGATCGAGTGGCCCATGGGGACGGTGGGGTTATGTTATCTATCTATATATATATATATATATATATATATATATATATATATATATATATATTGTGAAATATTATTAGTTTTAGTTATTATTGTTATTAGTTTTCTATGTGAATATATTTCACAAAGTATTTATTCCTGTGATGGCAAAGCTGAATTTTCAGCATCATTACTGCAGTCTTCAGTGTCACATGATCCTTCAGAAATCATTCTAATATGCTGATCTGCTGCTCAAGAAACATTTCATGTGTACAATTGTACAAAATATTTGTGTACAATATTTTTTTTCAGGATTATTTGATGAATAGAAAGTTCAAAAGAACAGTGTTTATCTGAAATCTAATCTTTTGTAACATTATAAATGTCTTTACTGCCACTTTTGATTGACTTAATGCATCCTTGCTGAATAAAAGTATTCATTTCTTTAATTTCTTTTCAAAAAAATAAAACAATTCTTACTGACCCCAAACTTTTGAACGGTAGTGTATAATGCTACAGAAGCTTTGTATTTCAGATAAATGCTGTTCTTTTGAACTTTCTATTCATCAAGGAATCCTGAAAAAAAAGTACACAACTGTTTTCAACATTGAAAATAATCATAAATGTTTATTGAGCAGCAAATCAGCATATTAGAATGATTTCTGAAGGATCATGTGACACTGAAGACTGGAGTAACGATGCTGAAAATTCAGCTTTGCATCACAGGAATAAATTACTTTGTCAAATATATTTAAATAGTACACAGTTATTTTAAATTGTAATAATATTTCACAATATTACTGTTTTTTACTGTATTTTTAATTAAATAAATGTAGCCTTGGTGAGCAGACGAAACTTCTTTTAAAAACATTAAAAATCTTAGTGGTTCCAAACTTTTGGACTGTACTGTAGATAGATAGATAGATAGATAGATAGATATGTAGGTATGAACATTTGGTGTAGGTAATTGGGAAAGGATTGTGGTTTCCCAAAATGTAAGTGGTTTCCCAAATGTAACAAAAGAGCTGTTAGTTTTGAATGATGTGTCAAATGTAGAAAACTGCGTTTAGAGTTTTGGAAAAAATTTGTCTTAAATAACAAACTGAGTTTAAAGCACTTAATGTGCTCAAAGTTTTGCACACTTGGTCTAAAGATTTGGTTTAAAGATTTAGGCCTCAAGTACCACTTTTAGTGTGTAAGCAATTTGAAAAAACTGTAAAAGACAATCCATTTTTCTCAAGAGACAAAGAAGGCTTACATGGATCAAGCAAACATGTAATGTTAACTTCATGTGTTTGTATCTGTGGATCTGTTAGATGTTGATGTAAAACAAGCTTAAATGTAAAACAAGCTCTTCTGTTCACGGTCAGAAGTGTCTGTTCCTGTATTATTCTCACTGTTGCTGTTAGTGTGAAGCTAGTCGCGTGTAACCACACATTCAGACTGATGGAAGCCAGCGGTCTGTGGGCGTGACCAGTGTTGCCAACTGCTTTCAATTGAAAGTAGCTAAAACTGGTAGCTAAATGGCAAATTCATTGATCTATATAAATATGAACAGAGATCAATGGGCAAAATAAGAATGTAGATAAGGTTTGTCCAAGAAGTTGTTAGATTTGTCCCTAAACTTTTGAAAAAACTCTCAAAAGGGGTGGGGAAGTCACTAAATCTAAAATCCCTAAATTGGCAACACTGGGCGTGACGTCTGAGGCCGAGACTAGTGTTGAGCCACAGTGCTGTATACTTTTCCACCTGCTGGAGGCTTCTGGAAGAGCAAGATCATTTTCAATATACTGCCAGTGGTACAATAAATCCATGAAATAATATGTCTGTAAAACTTACTGCTTCACTCCCAGGAGCATCAACAACAGTACTGTAGGTTATGTCCTTGATGGGATCCTGTGGAGAAAGGGATTGTAATTAAACATGAATATGATTCATCAAATCTTATACATGTTAATAAGTCATATTTCAGGGCCATCATGTTAGAGTATGTCTGGTTTACTTACATTTGAGCATTTATCATTTATAGTGTATATCATAGGAGGTTTAGGTTCTTCAGGTTTAGAGTAGATCTGCATTTCACACAAACTTCACCCCGGCTTACATATAATCAAACTGAATAAAGGTTATGCATATTTGGTGTGTTGTCCGAGGGTAGGGCTCCGAGCTTGTAATTGACCCAAACCCAGAGTACTTCCGCATCCCAGGTTGGGATAGGAATAGTTAGAAGTGAGGAGATGGGGTGGTGGAGGGTTTCTGACAAACCGTTGTGGAACAGAGATTGGTGTAATGACCTCAAAGCAATAACTGACCCAGGTTCCCTACTGGACAAGAGATTTTATGTGGGCTCTTTAGCAACTCATAATAACTAAGCATAATGTAATAACTGCACATAATGTAATAACTATTACATTAATAATGCAATAAAATGTTCATAATGTAATAATTTTCTCAAAACAGTAAATTCTTGAGCTCATAATGTAATACTAATTTTTGTTCATCTGTTCTAGTTTGTGTCGCTGTGAAAAACTTTTGGCAGCGGCACCATGATTGGATGTTGGCAGTAAGTAAATAATCAAATCATTTTAATTCAGTACAGTGTTGTCATATCTATATATTTTATGACATTATAAATGGAATGTTTTAGTTTGTCTTGTGGAACAACAACAACAAAAAATATATTCTATTTGATATGCTTACAGTGAATATAGTGTGGGTTTATATTTGTGAGTCATATTTGTGTCTGCATAAATCATGCACACATACACACACACACACATACACACACACCACACTTTAATGACCCTTAATTCATAAAGGCATATTTCTATCTCTCATTCTCATTCTCTCTCACAGACACAAAATAATGTTAAAGAATATCTACCGTATATACATTTCTCTCTCTTATAACAGTAGTTATCACACATTTTAAATTATGATGTCAAATAAATGGATACATTTCTAACATTTGATGACCAAAATATTTATGTTCGTCACATTCTTTAACATTTCATAGATTTTAACATTTAAATTTTGCTTTGAAATGGCAGGTTACATTGGGACAACATGCCCCACTATAGTGGTCAGCATGTGTTCAATGATCTGTATGTTTTACCATGGGTAAACATAATGGCAGAATCATTTGTCTTCAAATGATTTTCAAAAATGAACCCACCTTGGGAAATATTCACTGATAAATTTGTAAACCATAAAAACCAAAGTTCAAATCTAAAGTAATTCAACAAGCAAAATAAATAATGACAGATGCAAGTAAGAGTCATTAACAGACTACAGTTCAAACAGAGTTTCTTTTTACTGGTCAGGTTCATATAGAGGGCAAGCTGTTCATGCATTAAACAGATACTTAAAGAACAAAAATATTTTTTTTTTCCAGGCATAAAAGCCAAAACACATGCAACTCTAAAGAGCCCTCCATCACTGACTCTTTCAACATAAAGAAATAAAGCTCAAAGGGAAGCATTTTACTCCCTTTGTTTTTCCAACATTGTTTTTTTTTTTTTTGGCAACACATCCCACACTTTGAATAAAATCACACTCAGTCCAACAACAGTCACCCAAAGTAAAGTCCACTGAACACAGCAAATCTCTTCACCCGATCCTCTTCCCCACCACAATCTGAGGGTTTTGAGGCTTCTCATTAACCTTAAAAACCTGCCTCCACTAATTATCTCAACCCACATCATTAGCCCATTAGACAGCTGAGGATCCCACCAGAAGAGGGAGACAGACACTTATTTTAAATTTTGCAGAAATTGAATAAATCACATTAGAAAAAAACACTCAAATAATGCATGAATTATGAGTACCCATTAAAAGTCATTATTAAACTGCTAATGCTGGTCTGTAACAATATAAATACATTATAATATACACGAGACTGAACTTATTAGACCATTTAACCTATATAATGTCCACATAATTGCAGGAAATTACAGAGAACCGGTGCTGATAACTACAGCATCTAATGCAGGTTTATTAAAGGTTTAGTTTACCCAAAAATTTAAATTCTGTCATTACTTCCTCACCCACTTTGAAACACAAATAATGATGTTTTTGATGAAATCTGAGAGCTTTCTGTCCCTCCACTAACAGCCTAAACAACTACCACTTTCAAGGACCAGAAAGGTAGTAAAATCTTCATAAAAGTAAAACATGTGACTCCAGTGGTTTAACCTCAATTTTCTGAAGCGATGAGATAAATATTTTTATAAAGTGGTGTAATAGAATGATGATTAGTTATGTCTGCAGGTATGATGTAACAGGATGACGTATATAGAGGGGGACAATGTTTGAAGTAATGTGTGTGTATGGCGCTGCTGTTAAACAGTTGTTGAGACGAGTTCACATTGCATTCTACTGGACCATACAAGGGTTTATTACAAGTGGTAAAATAAGTTAGTTTTACGTCCTTCTTTCAGCCTGTTTTGAAGGTCGCATCAGATGTATCCTCCGTGGCCTTAAATCATCCACAATCCTTTACACATATTCCATTTCATGAAAATAAGCCGATGGAAAACGAGTCGGTACTGAGCTTATTATGAAATGTAAGACAAAAATAATGTTTTCGGACATTAAAACAGATGCAATCTATTTTGCTGTAAATTAATCACTAAACTGCCAATAATGTAAGCCACTGGGAGACCTCAGATGGCTTTCAATCACTGTATTGCATTAATAGAAAGCCAGTTACTATAAAGATTTTTCCAAAATTAAGTTTAGTATTTTCTTGTGGTGACGGCGAGGGCAGAAACATTTATGACGTAGCCATGAGCTCTTACTAGACTGTCTCATTCTAGAGCTTAATGCTGAGGAGGACTCCCGCCTACAAGCCTCTGGAGGACTGGACTAGGAGAAACAGAGCCTCAGTAAGATGCAGACCACTGTTTGAGAAGCACCCATGGATTAGCCTTCTTTAATGACGTCTTGACTACATTTGAAAGTGGTAGTTGTATAGCTGTCAATGGAGGGACAGAAAGCTCTCAGATTTCATTAAAAAGATTTTTTGTTTGTCTTACGGGTTTGGAACAACATGAGGGTGAGTAACTGATGACAGAATTTTCATTTCTGGGTGAACCTTTAAAAAAGTTCAGGAAGTTACACATCAGAACTTAAGGAAAAACTGAAAACTTCACTGAGAAAAAAAAAAGATTTGATATGATTTTGAGCAGATGAAGAGGTACATGGTAAAACTGATATAGAGATCAAATTCGTCAGCAGATGGCGCTACACATACAGGTTAAACTTAAAAGTGCAATGTGTAAAATTTAGGAGGATCTATTGACAGAAATACAATAATATGCATGACTATGTTTTGAGTGGTGTATACAGACCTTACATAATGAACAGTTATGTATTTATTATTATTACCTTAGAATGAGCCATTTCTGTTTACATATGGGTCCCCACATGTCATGTTTCTACATTAACTCTAAAGGTACAAACACTCTACAGAGCGCGTTTCAATGCTTGCCTGGTTATTTGCTGTCTCAGAAAACGACATTTTTGTCTTTGTGTCGCCATTGTAGCTTCTCTAAAAGTGCTTCGAAAGGAAGGGGTGAGCACGGTGCTGAGCCATTGGTTGCAATTCGCAACCTCACCGCTAGATGTCGCTAAAATGTACACATTGCACCTTTAATGCTTAATGTCCTTATTTATTGTTCAATTAAAATTAATTAAACAAATAAAAAATAAATAAGAAGTAAAATAACATGTTTTAATGAACTGCAATTTAATTACAACTAGCAAAACTGCATTTATGTAACCCTACACTTTATGAAGGCCTAATTTGGACGTGCATGAAAAGAAAAATTAAGGTTTCAACTCTTTCTAAAGTGTTGATGTGTCGTCTTTGTCCTCCATTTGGAGAATCCACTCTAATGTACCTGTAAGATGCAGAGAAATTAAATGCATTTCTATGCAAGGCTGGAATTATTCATTTTATTTCAACTATATAATGCAACAACAACAACACTGACACATTTAAAATTTTTAGCTATATACAATCTGTTAATTGTCAGTGTCCCACCAGTGGGATGCTTGGTGCTCTTTTTTATTGCCTATTATATCACATATTTTATTATTTGTCATAAATTGGGTATAATTCATCTGGTTCAAATTGCATTTTCATTTCATTTCAATTGCGGACATTGCATTTCTATCTATTGATGACAGAATTTTCATTTTTGGGTATCCCTTTAAATCCTTTTATCAGGCTCCTCCCCCTAATAGGTGGTGTCATGTTTTGTATTACAAATTTACTGCACTATTTTACAATCAAAACTTTTTGTACTTTATTTTTTTCCCCAGCAATGATCTTATTCCAATCCATGAATGAATTCAACAACAATTAAGTTTGGATAGCATATTCATGTCTATGTTCAAAAAGAAAGGTGACAGTTAACAGGTTTACACTAACTAAAACTATATAAAATTATAACTAAAATTATAATTACTTACTACTAATTTACAATGATTTACTTTCAATTGCTCATAACTTTATTAAGAAGGAGGTGTGTATGTCATGAACTCACAGTCTTGCGAGGTTTCTTCACAGAGCTGTAGAGGGCGTCACCCTCTGGATCTACTGATGATAAACTCTGTGAATAAACACGATCAGCGGTAAGAATCTCAAGTCTGTTTCACAACCATTAGTGTGTAATTTCTGTCTAACATGACGGAAATGCAAAAAAGTGTGATCATTTACAAACAAGTTTCCCTTTTGAATTGGACAAACAGACTGTGTGACACATTCAGAACATTCAAAGACGACACTTACCTCCTTATTAAAGATCACAGAACTGTATAACACTGAACTGTCATCCACTGAGGCAGAAGACTGTGAATAAACACATTTGATGATCATTAATTTGCATTCAGCATCTCAGTAAATGTCTGCAGATAGGACTGATGACTTACAGTAGCAGCTGCTGAACTGCTGGATGTCATCTGGTTTTCAGAGGGAGTCTGCATCAAACAAACACAGATTAGATTATTTTCTGAAGATTTCTGATTTCTATGTAAAATACTCACTTCATTACTGGTGCTGTTGAAATGTTCTTCTTCTCTAATGTGACCCCTCTCTGTCAGAGTGAAATATGAAGATTAAACATCAATATTTTTCATGGACACTCTTAAAAAACCCTTTATTTGTTAAATGAATTACTATAATATACTGTCATTTCTCCAGAAGTAAGAGAAAACTCACCCGGCTTCTTTCTCAGTCTCCAGGTTACTATTACAACAAGAGAAACAAGCAGCAACAGCACGAGCATCGCTACAAGACCCATGAGCAGAATCCCAACAGGCCTAGAGTGATGGAGACATATTTGTATTTATCATGCAAAACTATACTTACTTTTAATGCATAGAAAGTGTTCATCTTTTAAAGCAAAAGTCCATTTACATGCCTTAAATAATTGTTTTGCTCATCCTGGCTGCGCATTTCTGTAGTATAGTCTCTGTGGCCGCTATTAGAGATGGCTTGGTTTCATCTCTGCAATTAAAAATAACATCATTTATAGTGACATGTAACAGTTTGGTATCGGTTGCTATGAATAAATGAATAACAATGTTCACACTCACATGTGTGTTTCAGGTGTTGATGCTGTATTCGTAACGACTGCCAAAAACATAAACAGAGAAACAAGTTTCTTAGTTTCATGTTATCATTAATGAAAGAAGCTGTTTGTTATGGAAACCTAATTTCAATTTTTGTCATAAAAATATCTCATATATTATCTCATAATGACTTAGTACTATCTCATAATCTTGACTTTTTAATTACTTTTACTTTGAATTTTTGATTTATTATTATTTTACTTTTGTCAGAATTTCAGCTTTTTATGTCATAATTTAAACTTTTCACCTCATAATTTAGAACTTTTGTCACAAATATGTCTTTTTATGTTCAGAGGAGGCCCTAAAGGCCCTCAGAGAGGACAATAAACTTCTAAATCCCTTTGAGGAAATCTGCCAGTTCAGTTTGTGTTGTGTAGATGTCCGTTTTCTCCATATTAGAATGTGATTGGTGGTCCAGCTGTGAAATTACAGAGGGACAAGCCATAGCGAGTCATTGAGAGACTAATTTTAAATTACAGCAAAATTGACCAATCATATAGTCCCCTTTAATAGGTGGGGCTTGTTATCACTAAGTTTGTGATGTATTCTGCACAGTGTGGGAAACTCAATCAGAAAAACAACAACAAAAACACTGTTCGCTATGGAAACCACAAGCAACACTAATGAGGCGGACATAGTTGGGTAATTTATTATCCATTTTCAAGATGAACTTTTAAAGAAAATTTGGAGTTAATTGGCAAAGGAAGACCTAAAAATATTTGGTCAGTCTAATATAAAGGCCTTAGCGATGTTAAATTGCAAAGATCTTGAGTTTTCGTTGAACGGCATGTCCGTGGCGGCCTGACAAAGTCTGAGTTTTCGCCATGAAACAGGAAGTTGTTGTAAGTCAGGCATACAATGTCCAATCTGCCCCAAGTTCACATGTTTGATAAGAGTCCTGGCCTAAAGACATCTACATGCAAATATTCAGTTAGGGGAATGGCATGCTTTATACTTTATACTGAAACACATTTAAATATAACACGAAGTACCAAACATGCTAGAAACACGTTAAATCGTGCAACACTTGGCTAAGTGCTAATGTATGCGATTAACGCCATGAATCAGGAAGTTGTTGTAACTCAGGCATACAATGTTTAATCTGCCCCAAACTTCACATGTTTGAGACAAAAGTTGATTCTTTTGCTGTATAGTCCACTCTTGACTCTAAGGCTATTAGGAGTCGAGGAATCGACTCTTTTGGAGTCGACTCTCCATCACTATTATTTATGTTAAGCTGTACTTGAGAAAACAGTTATTTTGCAGTATTACTGGTTAGTCTGTAAATTTAATTCCAAAATTGTGGATTCCAAAATGCCACAGTTGCTGTTCACTGATGATGTGGAAGTATCTGTTGCTAATGTTCATTTATTTTCAAAGGTAACATACAGTATTATAGAAGAGGACACAGTATGTTAGGCTGATTTTAGGCTGAGTTTACTTTTTTCCCTACGAGGGAAGGGGGTGAAAGGGCCACGGTTTGAAAATCACGGTTTGCTACTGCTTTTATGTCATAATTATGATTTACTAAAGCATGATTTTTTTTTCATATGTGGCTGAAATTTTGTTCCATAGTATGAGGAGCAGCTAAACAACGATTGACTCTAGAGTATTACATTATCTTTTCTGATGGATAAATGATTGTACAGATTTCATTTCATAATTCCTTATTAAACATTAAAAATATTCAATCTGATCAACCCAGTTCAGCTGTTCCTTACTGTTTACTATTTTATTCAGACTTGTAGGATTTCTGTTGGCAGATGACTGTGTTGTGGACCTGCAAAACAATGTAAAAAGAGAAAGACAAATATGTTATACGTGGAACACAAAAGAAGAAACAATACTTGTCACTCGTCTCTATGCACTTCTTTCCTCAAGAATGCCAAGACATTCAATGTTAATGAAATAAAAAGATTATTTGGCTTCAGTAGAGTTAGAATACAGTCAACTTTCATAAAACCTTTATGGTGGTTTTGTGGCCTTTGTTGAAGGCCATTTATTGTAATCGTACGAAAAAGAACGAACAGTAAATGAAAGTCATTTGTTAAAGTACAGAATCAAACTAATATTTACAGATAATAAGCTTGATTAGCCCAACTCATTCTCTCACATATAGACATTAATAATTATTTCATAAAGATATTAATAAAGGTAAAAATGCACTGGGAAATCAGTTTAAGGGAGCAAATATTGTCCCTTATGGAAAAGGTGTGACTGCAGTCTAAGTGGAAGAGAGGGGGTACGCAGAAGGATGTCAGACGGTATGCCAAGCAAAAAAGTTTGGGAACCACTGTTTTAAGTGGTCAAAAATGTCACCTACATGTCTGTCTCAGAGTCAGATGGTGTCGTTATTGGGCTGTTTGTCACTGCTTGAAAGGAGAAAAACATGAGGTTAGTTTTAGTGCATTAAAGGGAACCTCGGATGCAAAATTTACTTTTCCATGGTGTTTGAACATAAATGTGTGTTGGCAGTGTGTGTACACAACCACCCTATAATGGTAAAAAACCCACTCACTCCTCTTTTTTTAATCCGCATAGATCATAAGCAGTGTCTCAGAACAAGCATTTGCAGATTCTACCATTTGTGATGTCACAAAATGCCTAGGCCCCGCCCATGACGGCTGACAGACTCTGCCCTATTAGCATAGACTCCGCCCTCAGTGAGCTGTACACAGTCTGCATGTTTATCTCCTGACCAGGGGTGAGTTTCCCGAAAGCATCGTTGGTGAACCATGGTCGTAAGTCCCATTGAACTCTATTGGTAACGACGGAACTTGCGACCATAGTTCGCTTTGGGAAACGCACCCCAGAGCGTTTAACAGCAACATTCAAGACATGTATTCTTACTAAAACTACTAAAGTTAATTCAGTCAAGAGCAGGGAGTGATTTTCTGTTTTTATTTTGTTGTTTGATTCATGTTAACAGCATACAGCAGTATGTACTGTATATTACTCTGCTTTCACTTTAATACACAGATCTAATATACACATGCGATTTCTTTACTTGCTGTTCACGTTCACAGACATAACTGACTGTGTTTATGTGAACTGTGTGTGTTTTTGACATAACTTTGCATCTTGTAAAAAGGTCATCATAGGTCCCCTTTAAGAGCGTCACAATTTTTGTAGCTGAATTGATTTGTGATCTTACCAAGTTTGGGTTCATTGACAATGAGTTGAACAGGAACCTGCAGATCTCCTACTGAGCACCAGTACCATCCAGAATCACTGAGTCTCAGTCCAGTCATCAGCACAGTGAAGGAGCTTCTCCCATCATCATCACTGATCTGGACTGATGAACTCTGGGATGTGTCAGTCACTGTGTAACATCTCTGATCTTTATATCTGCACCACTGTTTGGGATGATTCTGATATCCAGAACTGTAGAAACACTGGACACTGACATTACCACCTTCATGTCCAGATACACTGCTGCTCACCACAGACACATCAGGAGCTGAAAACAGATAGCAAAAATTTGAAAATATTTTGTTAAATCTAAACAGGTATACTGAAGTAGAAAACCACATAAAACACAAAGAAAAAGTAAAAAATTTACCACAAAAACTGTTTTTACCTTGTTTAAACAGTCAAAAAGTTACTTATTCCGTCATGTTGCATCTTTCTATATATAAAGTCTTTGTTTTTGGTGCATCAAAAACAGAGGTTGGGTCTGGAATCACATACTTCCCTACTATATAGTTGGTGAAAAACAGTAGGTGTATGTGACAACCCATGCTTGCAAGCGTTACAGTTTCTTTTTTTTATTATTATTATTTTTAATTCTTTGCATTTTAAAATACACTTCTAAATGTCTGTTCAGTGTCGCTATGTAACTAACGGAAGACACATTTTTAAAATTGTGGTGCTTCTTTAATTGATAAAAAGCAGTTGCAAATGATGTTCAAAATACACACAGCCTACTCATCTTTGCATCAATAATGTGCAACACTTTATATTTCACTACCAAATACTATGTAATATATAATTAGTTTAACTTACAGTCGTATGTTTTCCTTGACATCTTGCGATTTCGGGGCATGTGAGTTCCAGAACATAATGCATGATGGGATACGATCCGAAGTGGTATTCAAGATAGTGTGGGTTTAGTGCGCATTAAGGGAACTGCACTTGGGCAGTTTATGACATGGGACAGTCTTGTCCACTTACTTCCTGTCGCGTGCACCTGCTCTCAAGTGGCCGAGACCGCAAGTGTGTCCGAATCCACAGTACTCATCAGCTGAATCCCAACTGGCACACTTCTATGCACCAGGCCGTCGCCAAGGGGGGGCATTAGGGGACATGTTATTACATGTTATGTAATTATGGAGTCAGTTTAATTTATTGTTACAGAACTTCTTGAGATTACAATGAACTAAGATGAGAGATTTTTAGTGATTATAAAGGGAGCGCATTTTGCGCACTCTCTGCCAAATCCTGTGTGCGTAATCTGTTAAAATTAACAGTGGTTTGTGAACATAAACAATTTATTAACAAATAATTTATCAGCAATGTTTATGTTGGGATATGTAGGTTGTGCTGTGACAAGTTAAAACTATTTCAAGGAAATCTGTTTAAATGTGTTTTAAAATGGGAATCAACTCTCCTTACCCTGGAGTTGGTTCACCCTCCACCTATGATCAGAAAATTCATATTTAACGCATTATTACACAAAACGGAACTTGAAACATAATTAGGCCTTATTTATAAATGACCATATCACTCGGAGACCCGCAGCTTTCAACTATTTTAATGGTGAGTACACTCAAAGTCTTTGTTACATGCTACTGTAGGCTAGCCTACATGTTTATTGCTATTTGGTATGTATCGTTTTTATTATTGTATTGTTCGAGGAATTGAAAAGCTTTTGTGCCTCGTGTTTGCAAAGTATATTGTCATAATGCAAGGGGTTTCGTTTTTGGTGTAGTTTAATCTAATTAGGATAAACTATCTTGTGTTTTTGTGGTAATTTAGAACTTTATAGAAGTTCTATAGAAGTCTATTTCTTTAGAAGCCTATTTCATTAATAATAAATATGGGACGTTAGTATTATGGCGAATGCCTGTTTCTCAGATTTTAAAAATAAAAACCGAATGCCCCCGAATGCCTGCTATGCACTTTTGGTCTTATGGACTTACAACGGCTGCCGCGTGCGCCCATTTATCATTTTAGGTTTCAGAAGGGTACTCACGAACACTCCCTTTGCGGGCACCAATATGTGCCCTCAATGCACACTTCAGCTGAGCCCGCAAGACTGTGAGCTACGCAGAGGACTTTACCCAGCAGTCAAAGCAGCATTATGTCACGAAAGTGCAGACTCAGAGGAAGACTGTGAGGGTTTAGGGTGCCATTTGGGATTCAGCCATAAAAGATTAGACTAAAAGTACCCGGTTGACCTACTACTTCCGGTGAGATTCTGAAGTGTACATATGATGGACACTTTACTATCCTATGAGGACAAGGGAGAGGATTTGTAAATGACAGTGACATGATGCAGCTGACGCTGGTAGGTCACATGATAATGACAACATGGCGAATGTATATCTGGATTACACTAATACAACAGACATTCATACTTAATATAAAACACTTTTTAGTGCTTTTTATTTTTACTTTTATACTTTTTTAAAGTAATTATTCAGAGTACTTGAGCAGTGTTGGGGAAAGTTATGAAAGTAATGCATTACAGTATTGTGTTTGCGACACGTTACTCCCTAAAAAAAGTAACTAATTGCATTTCTTAGTTAAATTATACAGCGCAACAAGCATAGCTCGACTTAAGATTGAATCTAAAAAATTCAGAGCTGCGAGAGTTTCTAATTTCCAAACGAATGATTCTTATAAGCCAGTTCTTACTTTAGTGAATCAAAACACCATTCGCAGTGGTTTCTGATCTACTGTAATTCACTTAATGAACACCAAGGAACCAGAATCATTAAGAGGAATCAGAATCAGAACAATTAATGTTGATTTGACAGTAAATGAAGAACAATCATGAAATCTCAGCAACTAAAAATAGTTGGTGCCATATGGGTTCTTCATTATTAACCCCCTTAAGTTCATATTCTCCTTTTTTTCAGTTTTTTTTTTTTTTTACTTGTGTACAGACATAAATGTCTATCATATCTAACCAAACAACTCTAACCGTTTCATTATTTATAACATTTCTTACAGCTACATTATTTTATATTTACATTATATTCTATTTTAATAAAATGCATTATCATATTTCTCAGAAAACAAAGGTAAATTTGAAAGATATTCTTTACCTGATTTTACCGTCAGATACAAATAATAACTAGCGTCTGGAGTGTTATAGTCACCAATCTCCACAGCACACCAGTAATATCCAGAGTCTGAGGTCTCCAGTCTGTCCCATCGCACTGTAAAAATACTCTGGTCTGGATAATCAGTGATGGAATATTTTCCTGTCGCATTTGCATATGCCAATATACGGCAAGAGGTCCAAAAATATCCCTCACAAAAATATTTGCGGTTTTCTTTATATTGTTTATCATACACACATGGAATAATGCCAGATGATCCAGATTTCACTGCTATATTAAGTTCCAGTTTATTAACTCCAGCAGCACCTGAAGACAAGAATAAATGTAGAGGAGAAAACATAAAACACTCACAAACTGCACATGTACAGATGTTAATGTATATAGTATAATTATAGCTTAAAGAATTACATTTTTTAACAATTTAACAACAGACTGCACAATAGTGTAATAATGCTTTTTAAACAGAATTATAGTTTTGTTTTACCTGAGATGTAAAGTAAAATCCCGGAGAGAATCAGAGGGTGAATCATGTCTGCAGTGGAGTGTGTGTGTGTGTGTGTGTGTGAGAGAGAGAGAGAGAGAGGAGCTGGTCACTTCTTGCAGTGTCTCTCTGTTTCCTCATGTTTCAGAGCAGAAATATCGCCTGAAACCACATAAGCGTCAACAAGTGACCAAAGTAGACATTTTGCAGCAGCAATTTGCAACTCAAACTGACCACAACACAACAACAAATCAACATTTTACTTATGATTTTTTCAACAGGTTAGTACATGTTAAATGACAGCAGTGTATAATCTGAATCAGCAGCTTCTCTTCAGATATTTGATATACAACATTTACTCAATACATTTGTTTAATAAAAACTAAAAAAAGAGAGTGTTGTTAAATACTGAACAAAATGTTACATTGTACAAGCTCCCATTTTGACAAAACTGTCAAAGTGATTAACACAAACTGTTATGTTTAATTGTTAGCTTGTTTTATTTTTTAATCGTGTGTTCAATAATTTTACAATAAAGTGTTTTCTCTTTTTGTTCACTTTTTTCAATTATTATACTTAACAATGAAATGTCTGGAGTTGGTGGAAGGGGTTCATGGGGGTTGCTTTAAAATTATTTTGAACAAGAAAATTTCATAAAGTTTTTCACAAAATAAATGCATGTTCAAAATATAAACTGTCATGGGAAATTATATCAAAGTTTGAGATAAAAACAGTATTGCAACCAGTCTCTCATATTTCCTAATTAATTTATCACAATATATAAAAAAATGTATTAAAAATATTTAAAGTACAGTACTAAATGTTTTGTGCCTGCATTGGTTCCAGGAATGAGCGTGCTGAACCTTTGAGCAAGAAAGAAAATAATGTGTGAATCTACACTGTGAGTGTTGAACAAATCAACCACAAAAACATGCAAGTAAGTGAAGCAACACTTAAACATTCAAGCAGAGACCATTTTCTTCTTACAGAGTTCATCACATAGACATCAGCAACAGACCACAGTGTGATATGGGCAGACCAAAAACATCCTTCTCTGTTGACATTTAAAAGTAAAAAAGTAGTGTATATCCTGAATAAAAGGCAACAAGACAGGACAATAGAACATGATACCAAAGGCAAACAAAACAGAACACACACACACACACAGGTTTGTTCATTCCATAGGCATAATGGTTTGTATACTGTACAAACTGTACATTCTATTCCCCTACACTACCCCTAAACCTACCCAAACAAACTGCATTTTTACATTTTTAGTAAAACTTTGAGGACTCACGAAAAGTCCTCATATTTCATGTTTACGTCATAATACCAGTGTAATACCCATGTCATTATACAAAATTGTGTCCTCATAAATCACAAAAAACAAGCACACACAAACACAAACACACATTGAAAAGTCAGGATAGGAGTCAAATGAGTTTTAGATGTACATCTACAAAATGCTTTTATTTAATGTTAAATATGCATGTTTTAAAAATGAAAACAGACAAAAAAATATACAGTATATAACTACAAAATATAAATGTATTGTTACTTTTTTTTTTCAAATTGCTTACAGTTACAGTTTTTGAAACTGGCTCCATTTCTCAAAACCACATAACACACACAAAATGCAGAACGATCAAATAAATGCAAAAGCAAACACTTCATTCAAAACTATTTTAACTCTTCTTAAAATGGTAGTTTTGCTCAGCTCTACACACAAACATCAAATGATTAGCCACATGAATGCCAAACTGTGAAAAAAGTGAACACCACTCTCTTGTGTCTTCTGCTTGTTCAGAGTGCAGTGGAGTGTACAGGAGTTCTGAATCAATACAAAATTGAACTGAGCTGAATAATGACACTATTGGTTTGTTAGAGCTGCTTTAAAGCAGAGTTTGAATTTGTTACTATTGTGAAGTTGCTGTGAAACTATATTGAATATTGCATAAAGTGCTTTAGAAATAAAGTTGACATTCTGACATGGCTTGTATGCATATTCAGTGTATATACTCACACACACACACCGATCAGTCATAACATTTTGACCACTGAGACGTGAAGTGAATAACACTGATTATCTCTCCATCATGTCCTCAAAGTTAATGAGTTAGAAGCAGGAAAAATGGGCAAGCGTAAGGATTTGAGCGAGTTTGACAAGGGCTAGTGATGGCTAGACGACTGGGTCAGAGCATCTCCAAAACTGCAGCTCTTGTGGGGTGTTCCCGGTCTGCAGTGGTCAGTATGCATCAAAAGTGGTCAAAAAGGCACCCCTATCGTCAACAGAACACTTTAATTTTAATTCATGAAATACGACTCATAGGAGCATTTGCTAAAGTACGACAACAGGACACTTTCATTTTAATGCATTGTTCCCTTTTATCTGTGTCATATTTAAGGTTTTGCGTAGCTCAACTGGCAGAGCATTGCAATAACAATATGCGATCATGTGATCATGTGATCGTGGGTTTGATCCCATGCAGGGAACGCATGTGTTCATTAAGTGTATATGCACTATAAATCCCTAAGGGTAGGTTTAGGGATGGGGTGGGTATAGTCGTTAATAAAAAAATTAGTTTTGCTAAATGGAAATAGGAGAAATGGTGTAAAAACTCCACACATTGCATTTAAATGTTAAATTATTGCATTTAAATTGTCATACGTCATTTCATGACGACAGACGTAAAAAAGACACTGTCGTTATTTTTACGCCAGCTAGAGGGCGCATGACTTTAAAACGTAAATATATGGGTCGTACTAAGGTGCTTGAAAAATTTTTTTTTTTTGGAGGACAGTCTCAAAATGGTCCAAAGAAGGAACAGTGTTGAACCGGCGACAGGATCATGGGCAGCCAAGGCTCACTGATGCACGTGGGGAGCGAAGGCTGGCCTGTGTGGTCCGACTCCGATCCAACAGATGAGCTACTGTATCTCAGATTGCTCAAGAAGTTAATGCTGGTTCTGATAGAAAGGTGTCAGAATACACAGTGCATCACAGTTTGTTGCATATGGGGCTGCATAGCTGCATGCGTGAGCATCAGAACTGGACCACAGAGCAATGAAAGAAGGTGGCTTGGTCCATTGAATCACATTTTCTTTTACATCACGTGGATGGCCGGGTGCGTGTGCGTCGCTTACCTGGGGAACACATGGCAAGAGGATGCACTATGGGAAGAAGGCAAGCCGGCGGAGGCAGTGTGATGCTTTGGGCATTGTTCTGCTGGGAAACCTTCAGTCCTGCCATCCACCTTCAGGGGTCTAGAGTCCATGCCTTGACGGGTCAGGGCTGTTTTGGCAGCAAAAGGGGGACCAACACAATATTAGAAAGGTGGTCATAATGTTATGCCTGATCGGTGGGTATCAGGGGCGTTTCCTCCGAGGAGACAAGGCAGGCAGTGCTTCCTCAAAAAAAAATAGGATGAGAAAATAATCCATATTACAAAAAAAACAACACAAATATTACAAATTATGACATTAAAAATAGTGCAAGTCACTCTAATTTCTAAAGGAACACTGCCCAATAGCGACACCTGCAGGTAAAGTTACAGCAGGAGTCATGCCTCCCTTTGCTCTCATAGGAAACCATAGAAAATCATCAGACCCTCGGCATGCGGTGGGTTTTGTGGGGGGTAATTGAGAATGAATAGGGGAAAGTTACGTGAGAGGAGGCAATGTCTCCATCGCGCTATGATTGGATGTAATTGGTAATGATGGGATATGATTGGTTTGTGCGATAAATCCCGCCTCTTGTTGATGTGCACGTTCTGCGCGTCAGAGTGAATGAACAAATGATGGCGTCAATGGGAAGACTAATTGAAAAGTAAGCAAAAAGATCACCCAGTTAGATATCACTGCTTTATGTCACATCAAAATCAAACTTGAAATGGACTGAAAGCATGATGACTGCGGGTTTTTTAGTGCAATCAGATTGGTGAAATTAAAAATACAACTCTTGTCTGTGACAGACGGTGTTTACAGAGCATGACTGATGATCCAAAATAGCCTAAGATGACTATTAAAAAGAAAAACATCAATACACAAATAAAATACATTGTTTAAATTATTATTGCCTTTATTATTATTTTGGAATGAATGTAGAAATGCTTAAACACTAACCTGATGAGATTGACTTAGTTTTGATAAATAGAACATTTATTACTATACATTAAAATTACAAAATAGAATTGTATTTGTTGTTTTTTTTCTTTTTTGATGTAATATAAAGTAATGTTCATTTAACAAGGAAGATGTGTCAACGTTAAGAGTAATGCACATGAATTTACATTGATTCATAAATAAATAAAAAATGTCCTCCTCATTTCAGAACACCACTGCATGTCACTGGTGTATATATATATGTTCACACACTGAACAAAATTGTAAACGCAACACTTTTGTTTTTGCCCCCATTTTTCATGAGCTGAACTCAAAGATCTTAGACTTTTTCAAATATTGTTCACAAATCTGTCTAAATCTGTGTTAGTGAGCACTTCTCCTTTGCCGAGATAATCCATCCACCTCACAGGTGTGGCATATCCAGATGCTAATTAGACAGCATGATTATTGCACAAGTGTGCCTTAGGCCACTCTAAAATGTGCATTTTTATCACACAGCACAATGCCACAGATGTCGCAAGTTTTGAGGGAGCGTGCAATTGGCATGCTGACTGCAGGAATGTCCACCAGAGCTGTTGCCTGTGAATTGAATGTTCATTTCTCTACCTTAAGCCATCTCCAAAGGCGTTTCAGAGAATCTGGCAGTACATCCAACCAGCTTCACAACCGCAGACCACATGTAACCACACCAGCCCAGGACCTCCACATCCAGCATCTTCACCTCCAAGATCGTCTGAGACCAGCCACCTGGACAGCTGCTGCAACAATCGGTTTGCATATGTAGCACGGGTGTCACACATAACCAAAGAATTTCTGCACAAACTGTCAGAAACCGTCGTCCTCATCAGGTCTCGACCGGACTGCAGTTCGTCGTCAAAACCGATTTGAGTGGGCAAATGCTCACATTCAGTAGCACTTTGGAGAGGTGTTCTCTTCACAGATGAATCCCGGTTCCCTTTCAAGGGAACTCGCGTTGCGTCGAGAATGACGCTGTGGGAACGCTCTGCGTAATTGCGTCGTGAAGCACCTATGAAATCAGTCCAATGGCGTGACGGAAGGTGGGTGACGTCATGACCAGGAAACTATAAAGCAAACCCAGACCAAACAATGTTAGCTTCTGTGCCTTCAGCAAGCGCTTTATGTGAAATTGTCTCTGTCTATTTATTGTTGTTTGTCCACAAGCTTAAATTTATCTAGACAGGAGTATAATGGGGAGCAAACAGCAGTTTGTCATGTGTTTCTCCCTGCACTCGCTGGGGATACACGTGATTTATGTGTTGTTTGTATGGGAGTGGAGCATGTGTGCACGTCAGCTCTCTTTTGGGCTGACAGAATTAAAAGCATTCATAAAAATGTCCCGAAGTGTAAGGAAAGCATGCACTATCAGGAGTTTTTAGGTCCGCTCCCGTTGGCTTTATTCTCGAGGGAATAAATGTCTAATGCAAGGCTCAGATCTCGCGTTTGCCGAGGCAACGCGTGGATTACGGTCTGCAATAAAGATCAATGGCTCGGATCTCGCGCTTGCCGAGGCAGCGCGCAGATTTCTGGTCTGCAATAAGAATATAGTGGCTCGGATCTCGCGTTTGCCGAGGCAGCGCGCAGATTACTGGTCTGCAATGAAGCATGGCTCGGATCTCGCGTCTGCCGAGGCAGCGCGTAGATTACTGGTCTGCAATGAAGCATGGCTCGGATCTCGCGTCTGCCGAGGCAGCGCGCAGATTACTGGTCTGCAATGAAGCATGGCTCGGATCTCGCGTCTGCCGAGGCAGCGCGTAGATTACTGGTCTGCAATGAAGCATGGCTCGGATCTCGCGTCTGCCGAGGCAGCGCGTAGATTACTGGTCTGCAATAAGAATATAGTGACTCGGATCTCGCGTTTGCCGAGGCAGCGCGTGGATTACTGGTCTGCTATAATATCAAGGGCTCGGATCTCGCGTTTGCCGAGGCAGCGCGTAGATTACGTGCCTGTAATGTTATATGTACTTTCGGAGGGAACTGAGCAGACGGGAGTTTCCCTTTCTCGCTTGTCCCTATGATCGCTTGCAAACTATTTCGAGCTACAATTCTTTTTGTGTTTAATATTTCAGCTAGGACATTCAGCATATATTCTTGTGTGTTTGTTTACTGGCTGCATTTAATTTGAGAATTAAATGAAAATTTGTCTGCTTTGAAAAGTTTGTGTCTGTATGAGAATACTATATCCAGCCTATCATCTAGACCGTTTTACTTGTCTGGTTGATATGGGTGCATTTAATTTTTTTTTTTTTTAGAAATTAAATGATAAATACTTTTCAGAAGTTAGACATCTGTATTAATACACTATATTCAGCCTTTCATCCAGACCGTTTTTACTTGTCTGTTTGATTTTGGCTACATTAAATTCTGAGGAATTAAATGTTAATTACTCATCTGTTTGGGGGAATCAGATGTATGTATTAATACACTATATTCAGCCTCTCATCCAGACCGTTTTTACTTGTCTGGTTGATATTTGGCTGCATTTAATTTTGAGAAATTAAATGACAATTACTCATCTGATTTTGGGGAAATCAGATGCCTGTTTTACTTGTCTGGTTGATTTGGCTGCTTGAATTGAATGGTGAATTCCCGGGGGGAAATGGATAACACCTCATTATACGGTGCCCATCTCCCTTTGGCGCTATTAGCTGAAGTCTCCTCTGGGTCTGCCAACCCCACCAACTCGGTGCTTTGGGGCGCAGATGTCCCCAGTGAGTTCTAGTTCAGTTGTTCCCTGCTGGTCTCCCGTTCGGGGCACCGAATTGGCTACTCACGTTATGTCAGAGCCCAGTCTCGAGAGGCTGGTTCTCTTAGTACGAAGTCTTTTCGGGGTAAGATGGATCTGAGGACCGTCATTATCTTCAAAAAGGCTGTGAGAGGGCAGTCCCCTCCGGGGGGAAGTGTTCGACACCTCATGACACGGTGCTCATTTCCTTTCGGTGCCCTCAGGGGGCCATTCTGCCAATCCTGCCACCTTGTGTGCTTCGGGACGCAGTGGTCTCCAGTGAGCCTATATCTCAGTGTCCGCTTGGAAATGTAGCCGCACTGGGATGCTCGCCCCCTCTACGGAGGGTCTCACAGCAATCAATTTGGCTGTTCCCTGCTGGTTCGCCGCTTCAGGGCACCAAATTGGTTGCTTGAGTAATACCAGAGACCAGTCTTGAGAGGCTGGATCTCTTGGCCTCTGGGGCAATATGGTTAACACCTCACTATACGGTGCCCATTTCCCTTCAGTGCCATCAGGGGGCCATTCTGCCAACCCTGCCACCTTGTGTGCTTAGGGGCGCAGCGGTCTCCAGCAAGTTCTAGTTTCGGTTGTTCCCTGGCGGTCATCCACTTCAGGGCACCGAACTAGCTACTCGAGTTATGCCAGAGACCAGTCTTGATGGGCTGGTTCTCTTTGTATAAGTCTCCTGGTGATAAAATGGATCCGAGGACCATCATTATCTCCAAGAAGGCTGCGGGAGGGCAGTCCCCTCCGTGGGGAAGTGGTTTACACCTCATTACACGGTGCCCATTTTTCCCCTCAGTGCCCTCAGGGGGCCATTCTGCCAACCCTGCCACCTCGTGTGCTTCAGGGCGCAGCGGTCTCCAGTAAGCACATATATCAGCGTCTGCCCAGAAACGTAGCGGCACTGGGATGCTTGCTCCCTCTGAGGAGGGTCTCAGAGCAAACAATTTGGCTGTTCCCTGCCGGTTCGCCGTTTCAGGGCACCAAATTGGTCGCCTGAGTAATACCAGAGACCAGTCTCGAGAGGCTGGCTCTCTTGGCCTCAGAGGGAAAGTGGTTAACACCTCCTAATACGGTGCTCATTTCCCTTCAGGTCCATCAGGGAGCCTTTCTGCCAACCCCGCCACCTTGTGTGCTTCGGGGCGCAGCAGTCTCCAGCGAGTTCTAGTTTCGGTTGTTCCCTGCCGGTCATCTGCTTCAGGGCACTGAACTGGCTACTCAGAAACTCCGGAGGCCAGTCTCGAGAGACTGGTTCCCTTAGTAGATTTTTGACAGCATGAAAGACTGCCAATATATCTCAATGGGTCCTGCACTTGGGGGTTCCTGTCCTCAGTGGTAGGCCCTGAGCAGGCTCTGGTTATGGAACAGGAGATAAACTCTGCTGGGGAAGAGGATCTTTAAGATGTGTTCATCCTCCTCATCATATTTTATCGTTCCATAAAAGGATGGGGGGTTGTGTCCAGTTTTTGATCTGTGCGCTGAGGCGATTCGGGACATAATCAGATCCGAGGACTTGGTTTGTCACGATAGATCTCTGGACGCATACTCCCATATTCCATCCTTCCTTTCGGCCTAGTCTTGTCACCCTGTGTTTCTGGCTCACAGTGTGAGCAGATGGCGGATAGGCATCGAGATGTCATCCTTGCCGCATGAAAGTATGGGGGATTAAGGCTGAGCGCAACGAAAAGTGCGCTTTCTCCATTTCAGAGGACCACTTTTCAGGCGTGGTGTGGGATTAGATGACGATGCAGGCATCGTTTCGATCCACAAAGCTTAAGCAAGATAACTAGGCCAGTCACTCACTCTCAGACAGTTGCGAGACTGTTTGGTCTGATGGCAGCTGCGTCCAACGGGATACCTTTTGGCCAGCTGTACATAAGACCTTTGCAGTAGTGGCTCAAGACCAAGGGGTTTCCTTGAGGGGCAACCCATTCCGCATGATTAAGTTTTACGCGCAGATGCTTCGTTCTTTGGTTTTGTGGAAGAGGTCTTGGTTCTTGTCCCAGGGTCCTGTGCTTGGGAGCTCCTTGTCGTCGCGTAACGCTTACGACAGATGCTTCCCTCACGGGCTGGGGAGCGATCATGGATGGTCGCTCAGAGTCTGTGGACGGGTTATCATTTCTCCAGGCACCTGCCTGTTGATGATGACTCAGGCTCTACATCCCTGGGCACCAGATTTAGGGAGTAGACATCCTGTCGAGACAGGGGCTGAGGCCTGGGGAATGGAGACTCCACCCTGGGGTGGTGGAGCTCATATCGAGGTGCAGACTTGGCTGAGGCTGTGTCTGTACACGGTTTCCCTGATCGTTCTACTCCCGGGAGTTCTGGAGAGCAGAGTTATGGATATGGGTTTGGCCTCTGAGGAGGCCCAACTCGTAGACTCAGGTCTCTCAACTGAGGTTGTAAGACCATGCTAACTCCAGAGCTCCCTGCACAAGGAAACTGGCAGAATCATCAGCGGGATCTAGTTACTGCCCGGCTGGTAAGTGCTGGAATTCTGCAGAATCGATTCTCTGCAGGGTTATCCCCACTCCACTCTAAGGGTTTACGTGGCGGCCTAGCTGCTTACCACGCACCTTTGGGTGGTGTCTTTGGGGAGAAACCCATTGGTGTTTCCTGTGTGGTGCGTCGGATCAGGAGTATGGCGGCTTTGGAAGCCTTTTTATAGGGGTATCCCTACAAGAGGTCTGTGATGCGGCGGGCTGGTCCTTTCCACACACATTCTTCAGGTTTTACAACCTAGATTTGGGCTTCACCCCTGGGTCCCAGTTGCTTTGTCTTAGTTGTGCTCGCCTGTTTTCACACAAGACAGGCACTGGTCAGTATGGCTGCGTGGGTATAAACGTTCCCACAGCGTCATTCTCGACGCAACGCGAGTTCCCTTGAAAGGGAACGTCTCGGTTACGACTGTAACCTTAGTTCCCTGAAGAGGGAACGAGACGTTGCGTCGCCCTGCCATACTTCCGGCATGCCTGTGATCGACTTGCTTCGGGCTATCAGAAGCTAACATTGTTTGGTCTGGGTTTGCTTTATAGTTTCCTGGTCATGACGTCACCCACCTTCCGTCACGCCATTGGACTGATTTCATAGGTGCTTCACGACGCAATTACGCAGAGCGTTCCCACAGCGTCATTCTCGACGCAACGTCTCGTTCCCTCTTCAGGGAACTAAGGTTACAGTCGTAACCGAGACGTTTTCACTGTACAGGGCAGATGGCAGACAGCGTGTATGGTGTTGTGTGGGTTAGCGGTTTGCTGATGTCAACGTTGTGGATCGAGTGGCCCATGGGGACAGTGGGGTTATGTTATCTATATATATATATATATATATATATATATATATATATATATATGATATGTATGTATGATCATTTGGTGTAGGTAATTGGGAAAGGATTGTGCCATTTAAAGGTCCCGTTCTTCGTGATCCCATGTTTCAAACTTTAGTTAGTGTGTAATGTTGTTGTTAGAGTATAAATAAAATCTGTAAAATTTTAAAGCTCAAAGTTCAATGCCAAGCGAGATATTTTATTTAACAGAAGTCGCCTACATCGAACGGCCAGTTTGGACTACATCCCTCTACTTCCTTCTTTAATGACGTCACTAAAACAGTTTTTTGACTAACCTCCGCCCACAGGAATACACAAGAGTTGCGTTTGTAGAGTGTGTTTGTCGCCATGTCGTCGAAACGCTGTTATTTTCATCCCGCAGTCCAATCACCGGGTCTGATTCCGGCTCAAATTGATAGGGTAAAATTAAAGACATGTTTACAATAACACTGAGCGCGTGCATCTCCACGTTATGGTAAGAGGCGTGACCTTTCCGGGCAAGGTTCGCTAAACTGCTGTCGAATCACAACACAGGAACCGCTGGCACAATCAGAACTCGTTACGTATTTCTGAAGGAGGGACTTCATAGAACAAGGAAGTCATCAGCCCGTTTTTATGACAGTGGAAACAGCGGTATACAGATAAGTAAATTAAATGAAAAATACTGTGTTTTTTTTACACACGAAACATGAACACATGTTATATTGCACACTATAAACACAATCAAAGCTTCAAAAAACCACGAAAAACGGGACCTTTAAGTGGTTTCCCAAATGTAACAAAAGAGCTGTTAGTTTTGAATGATGTGTCTAATGTAGAGAACTGTGTTTAGAGTTTTGGAAATAGTTTGTCTTAAATAACAAACTGAGTTTAAAGCACTTAATGTGCTCAAAGTTTTGCAGACTTGGTCTAAAGATTTGGTTTAAAGATTTAGGCCTCAAGTACCACTTTTAGTGTGTAAGCAATTTGAAAAAACTGTAAAAGACCATCCATTTTTCTCAAGAGACAAAGAAGGCTTACATGGATCAAGCAAACATGTAATGTTAACTTCATGTGTTTGTATCTGTTGATCTGTTTGATGTTGATGTAAAACAAGCTTAAATGTAAAACAAGCTCTTCTGTTCACGGTCAGAACTGTCTGTTCCTGTATTATTCTCACTGTTGCTGTTAGTGTGAAGCTAGTCGCATGTAACCACACATTCAGACTGATGGCAGCCAGCGGTCTGTGGGCGTGACCAGTGTTGCCAACTGCTTTCAATAGAAAGTAGCTAAAACTGGTAGCTAAATGTCACTAAATGGCAAATTCATTGATCTATATAAATATGAACAGAGATCAATGGGCAAAATAAGAATCTAGATAAGGTTTGTCCAAGAAGTTGTTAGATTTGTCCCTAAACCTTTGAAAAAACTCTCAAAAGGGGTGGGGAAGTCACTAAATCTAGTGATAAAATCCCTAAATTGGCAACACTGGGCGTGACCTCTGAAACCTCTGAGACTAGTGTGGAGCCACAGTGCTGTATATTGTTCCACCTGCTGGAGGCTTCTGGAAGAGCAAGATCATTTTCAATATACTGCCGGTGGTACAATAAATCCATGAAATAATATGTCTGTAAAACTTACTGCTTCACTCCCAGGAGCATCAACAACAGTACTGTAGGTTATGTCCTTGATGGGATCCTGTGGAGAAAGGGATTGTAATTAAACATGAATATGATTCATCAAATCTTATGCAATATGTCATATTTCAGAGCCATCATGTTAGAGTGTGTCTGGTTTACTTACATTTGAGCGTTCATCATTTATATCATAGGAGGTTTAGGTTCTACAGGTTTAGAGTAGATCTGCATTTCACACAAACTTCACCCAGGCTTACATATAATCAAATAGAATAGATGTTGTATATATTTCAATACAGACCTAGTGATACTATTACTAGCCTACTATTACTCCACTAGAAATGTATTGTTCACTGCAAACATGATGATCTTAAATGTATTATTTATTAATTTACTATGTGTAAACAAAGTTGCATAAAATGGAAAATACTCAAAGTAAGCTAACTACGTTACCTCAAATGGTTGAATGGTTGGATTCCACAACTGTTAAAATAAAACATGTATAAGACAATACAGCATTTACTGTAGGAGCCATACAATTTACTGGTGACTTAATTTAAAAAACTGTTCTACTGCGCTTCTGATTTGCCAGTGAAATTCAGCGATTTTGGGTGCATAAGATGTGAAGGATTCTATGGTCCAGTTAGTATTTTCAGCCCATAATGGCGGCCGCGCTACCGGAGCGCCATCTAGTGGCGCAACAACCATGCATGTCACTTCTGCAGGCTGCATATTACTCCTAATCATGGGCGCCGTATAGACCTTATTTACCAGAGAAACAAGCGCGCCGCCATCTTTATAAAATTGTCTTTGAACTTCCGTTTTGCGGTAGCTCTGTTCATTTCTATGGCATCGCTGTCAAAGAATAATTAGTTGGTTAAGTGGATTTACTTGTTGTAGAGTTAATGAAAGTTATCATGAGCATTGTTATGTTTAAAGCAGATGTCTTAACACATGTCAGTAGATCGGGAAGATTTTAAAACGAGCAGTTCGTTCATAAATGTAATATCGCTGTGGAAATACAAACCGGAAGTCAAAAGACAACGAGCGCAACGCTGAAAAGGGGCGGGGCTACATAAGGTCTATAGGGGGGAAAAGTTAGGACAATTCCAAGGGCCCCTGACTGACAGGGGCCCCAACAAATAGGTAAAAACTAATTTAACATTTTTATTATATTATACACTATATAAACCATCATCATTGAGTATATTTTAAATAATAATAAAATGAATGATGTCTTTGATTTTACTTATTTTGGCAATAAAAGTTAAATATCACCATTGACCAAAAAATAAAACATCCATATTGACCGACCACCCCCCTGTATCTGCATGAAATGGTTTGGTCCTGCCTTAGCGCACTCAGTTGCAGACAGTCAATCAATGCACGGCGCGCAAGAAATACAGAGACCAGGGCTGGACTGGTAATCTGGCATACCGGGCATTTTCCCGGTGGGCCGACGCACTTTGGGGCCGATAAAAGTTTTTTATTTTTTATTTTATTTTTTTATTTTTTGCCAAGGACTGGCCCATTGGTTTGTCTTCTGAACTGACAGGCCAAAGTGAGAGAGACCTCCCCCTCCCGCGCTGTTTTTTGTTTTTAATTGGAGCGCATGAGAAACTGCAAAAGGCTAATATACCCGCTCACCACTGCCGCCCTATTAAGTTATAAACAACTTAAGTCGCTTGATGCCTTGATCCTTTCAGATTTGTCTCAGAATTTAGTTTAAAACAGTCGTGTGATATGGGAACATTACAGGTTCGGTGGTGAATCTAACGTTAGCTGAAAACAGCCGCGACCATGTAAAGACATGACGAGGTAAATTGGAAAACGCTAATACACACAACTACAAGCTTGTCAATCCAACACCACCACCTTTATAGTAATTTACCTCGCAGCTACTAACAGTGAAGAAATATGGTGTTTTGGCAGAAATGTATTAAAAATGCTGCTATTATTAGGCCTACTTATGTTTAATATTGCGGAATATAAATCACTTTCTTTCATAAAGACTGTTTTCGTATTTTCTATGCTTATAATATTTTATTACACAATCTATAGTTTATTATTTATTTTAGAAACCATATACCCAAGGTAATAAGAAGCATGGTTTTACCTGCTCTGTCTACCATGATCTTACAGTTAAACCATAGTAAATTTCATCAGGGCAATTAAAGGATAATATAACAAAACAGCTCTAAAGCCTGTATCCCATGGAATAAGGTCAAAGCTTTATATTTTATTTCTTTAAATATGTTTTATGACATTTTTAATAGTTCTTATGAATTTTAATTGAAGTAAAATGTTATTTAAATGAGAGCATCATGAAAGATAGATATCAGTGTCTTACATAAATTAGTGTTAACTCTTTAAAAATGTTATTGTTTTAAAGGAGTAGTTCAACCCAAAATGTCTTAATTTACTCACACTAATGTCATTACAAACATGAATTACTTTCTTTCTGTATAACATAAAAAATAAAATAATTGGAGTCAAGGGTAGCTTAACCAAAATGGTTTGGTTGACAACATTCTTCAGAATATCTTCTTTTGTGTTTCACAGAAGAGAGAAAGTCATACAGGTTTGTAACGACATGAGAGTGAGTAAATGATGACAGGATGTAATAGCATTAAATTTACTTATTTAACGGCATGAAAATCAGTGCTTTACTGCCAAAGTGAATTTCTATGACAAAAGTGCAATATTAAATTGGTTAACTGCATTTGTGGTAAATTCAATATTATCCATCATTATTTGTCACTGTCCTTGTTTTATTTATTCATTTATTTACTCCAATTTAAGGCCCTAACCCCAGCAAAAACATTCACAGGGGAACTGGGAACCCGCATGGGCTGGGTTTGTCCAGGGCCGAATTTTAGCCTCAGTCCAGCCCTGGTACTAGTATTGAACTACAAGAAGCAAGACAGTTGCAAGCCTTTGATTAGAGCTATGTAAAGCTTTTGATGGGACAGTCAGGTCCTAGAGATGTGGTGACAACAGCTGCGCAGAGGGGGCCCAATTAGATTTTTTTGTCATGGGGCCCAAAATTCCTGGCGGCGCCCCTGCTCCTAATCCTTATATAATCCTAATATTCATCACTAAATGAAATCTTAAAATGAAGGCCTGATTGTTTCAGGGGCCTTGTCACAGGTCCATTGATTTTGAATTTCTGTGTTACTTTTGCTATATTTTCACACTTAAAACAATGATTTGGTAATCTGTCCTCTTTTGTGCCAAGAAATAAGTCTCCTGACAGTTCTCTCACAAGTGGTTCCATTGTTGGGAGCGTTAAGTCTGAAAATGATTAAGTGGGCTATATAATACTTAATTTTTTAAGAAATTACTTACTCTTTAAATGTTTAGGTTCATCATACTTTTAATCAAAAATTGCCTTAAACTTGTACCATTTTTTTATTATTATTATTTCATTTAGCTCTATTCAGCTTAGCCTGACAGACTGCCCCAGACCAGGTTAGTTTCTCAGCATAAGTTGCCAGAGTAACTGAGTTTGAACTAATTTGAGTTTGCTTTATGAAACAGAATTCACTGATAATAAGTCTGAATAACCAAACTAATCCTGTCTAGTATTCTAATCTTCTTTTATGAAACAACCCCCTGGTTGAGCTATACAGTATAACAATGATTAGTTTGTTAGTTGTTAGTGTTGATAAAGGTATCCAAACAGTTGCTCACCTGTCTAATAAAACGGGTACTATGTAAATTGAAGGAAACACGGATACGAACGGTCTATTACACTGGTTAAAATTGCTGATTTCTCTGGATTTAAACATTGTTGGAAACATTTGGGATAATGCAAGTACACAACTCAACAAAATATATAACATTCTTGTGGTTTTTGGATATTTCAATCCAAAAAGCACAATATGTAAGATATTAAGAAGAGCCCTCTTTCACTTACAACTCGAAAGTAAAAGAAATAAAGCCCAAAGGGAGCATTTGTCTACTCTGGATTATTTATTTATTGTTGGTAACACACCTTTCAACAAAATCAAACACATTCCTTCAACAGTAACAACGCACAAATCATCTAAACACAGCAAATCTCTTCTCCTTCTCCTCCCCAAGAACACCACAATCTGAGGGATTTAAGGCTTCTTATTAACTTGATTAGAAGGCTGTAGGTCCTAAACAACACCAGAAGAGGGAGATAGAGACTCTACAGACTAAATCTGGCAGAAATCAAATACAGCAGATAGATCAAAACACTCAAATAATGCCTGAATTACGACCCATTAAAAACCATTAAACTGCTAAACAGGTCTGTAACAATATAAATACATTATCCCCCGGTTTCACAGACAAGGCTTAAGCTAGTCCTGGACTAAAATGTATGTTTGAGCTGTTTCAAATGAAAGCAACTTGTACTGATATATCCTAAAATAGGATAGGATTGTCTCAAGATGCACACCAGTAATGTTTTTTTTCTTCTAAGGTACGTTTATAAAAGCTACTTAAACGCCCTAATTAAACTGTGAAACTGGGCTTTAAAGGGTTAGTTCACCCAAAAATGAATATTATGTCATTAATTACTCACCTTCATGTTGAATATATTAAAATTAAATTTCAATTTAAAAAAATTAAATATTACTTAAGTAAAATAACATCGTTTTTTAATGAACTGTAATTTAGTTTCAGTTAACTAAATTACATATATGTAAGCCTACAATTTATGTAGGCCATACTTGGACTTGCATGAAAAGAAACATGAAGGTTTCAGCTCTTTCTAAAGTGTTGATGTGTCGTCTTTGTCCTCCATTTGGTCAAGAATCCACTCTGGAATGTACCTGTAAAATGCAGAGAAATTAAATGCACTTCTATGCAAGACTGATACAAATCATTTTGCTTAAATGACAACTATATTAACACTCATTCACTCAACACTGACACATTTACATTTTTAGTTGCAGACAATGTTAACTGTCAGTGTCCCACCCGTGGAATGTCTTGGGGCTCTTTTTTATTGCCTTTTTATCATTCAAAAGCTTAAACCATGGTTCCTCAGATCTGGTCCTGCAGAGTAGCTAAACCCTGATCAAACTCACCTATCTGTGATGCTGAATACCATGGTTAGCTTGCTCAGGCAGCTTGCTCAGTAATTTTAGTAATTTTTTTTTTTTTTGTGTAATATATATATTTTGAATAAAACAATGTTTAGTACAGTACATTTGCCTTTACAGTAAATTTATATTTCTCTAACATTTTTTTACACTTTTTAAATAATCTTATTACAATTCATTACATAATCTTATTACAGCATTCATGAATTACAACCATTATATTTGGATTTTCATGCCTATGTTCAAAAAGGAGGGTGACAGTTAACAGGTTTACAGTTAACTAAAACTGAACTGGTAGAAATAGATGTATTATTAATTATTATTAATTTACAAATTCATGATTTACTGTCATTTGCTCATAACTTGGAAGGAGCAGTGTGTGTATGTCATGAACTCACAGTCTTGCGAGGTTTTTTCACAGAGCTGTAGAGGGCGTCACCCTCTGGATCCACCGATGATAAACTCTGTTAATAAACACAATCAGCGCTGAGTCTGTATTACAGTGCTATAGGTGTGTCACAGTCACATAACAGAAATGCAATCCAAAATAAGTTGGCAAAATAAAAAAAAAAAGAGGTATTAGTTATATCAAAATTTTTACGTCAAGAAATTTTTATGATGGATGGATGTGGATAGAAGCACTTTCTTCAGTTCATACTTGTTGGTCCCGTTCACTATTATAAAGCTTGGATGTGTCAGGATATTTAGTAATATCCTGACAGTAATATTTAGTAATATCCTAATATTCTCCGATTGTGTTCATCAGAAAGAAGAAAGTCATATACACCTAGGATGGCTTGAAGTTGTGTAAAGCTTGGGCTAATTTTCATTTGAAAGTGAACAAATATTTTTAGTAGTGGAAACTTGGCTTGCTTTAATTTGCTACTTTAAATTTACCCTACTTAAACCTGTTAATTATTTTGAGCATTAGGGTTAACAGTGTGTGTGATCATTTACAAACAAGTTTCCCTTTTGAATTGGACAAACAGACTGTGTGACACGTTCAGAACATTCAAAGATGACACTTACCTCCTTATTAAAGATCACAGAACTGTATAACACTGAACTGTCATCCACTGAGGCAGAAGACTGTGAATAAACACATTTGATGATCATTAATTTGCAATCAGCATCTCAGTAAATGTCTGCAGATAGGACTGATGACTTACAGTAGCAGCTGCTGAGCTGCTGGATGTCATCTGGTTTTCAGAGGGAGTCTGAATCAAACAAACACAGATTAGATTATTTTCTGAAGATTTCTGAATTCCTTCAGTATGTAAAATACTCACTGCATTACTGGTGCTGATGAAATGTTCTTCTTCTCTAATGTGACCCCTCTCTGTCAGAGTGAAGTATGAAGATTAAATATCATATTTTCAATGGCCACTCTTAAAAACCTTTATGGAATCTTTCCATTTCAGAAAAGGTTCTTTAGATTTTTAAAATGCTCTTAACACTCACAACAAAATGATAACATTAAGAAATGATTACTGAAAGGTTCTTTGGGGATCCAAAATGGTTCTTTATATGGTATAATAAACCCATTTTTTTTTTTCAGATTATACAATTAAAGTTGCCAGGGGTTTATGAATGAAATACACAAAAGGTATAAAATACTTTGTATTTTATGTGGCTCTCTGGAATACTTGATTCTGATTGGTCAGTTGTATCATTCTGGAATGTGTTTTTATCATGATGCTAAACTGTATATTTGACCCGTTTTTTGTGTTTTAGTCCCGGAAGCCAATTTCCTATAATTGTGCAAATTTGATGACTCTCAAGTCACTTTAGTCTCCTTCTTCTTTTGTAATGATAAAATTTCAACTCAAATCTATACAGGTCCTTCTCAAAAAATTAGCATATTGTGATAAAGTTCATTATATTCCATAATGTAATGATAAAAATTAAACTTTCATATATTTTAGATTCATTGCACACCAACTGAAATATTTCAGGTCTTTTATTGTTTTAATACTGATGATTTTGGCATACAGCTCATGAAAACCCAAAATTCCTATCTCAAAAAATTAGCATATCATGAAAAGGTTCTCTAAACGAGCTATTAACCTAATCATCTGAATCAACTAATTAACTCTAAACACCTGCAAAAGATTCCTGAGGCTTTTAAAAACTCCCAGCCTGGTTCATTACTCAAAACCGCAATCATGGGTAAGACTGCCGACCAGAAGGCCATCATTGACACCCTCAAGCGAGAAGGTAAGACACAGAAAGAAATTTCTGAACGAATAGGCTGTTCCCAGAGTGCTGTATCAAGGCACCTCAGTGGGAAGTCTGTGGGAAGGAAAAAGTGTGGCAAAAAACGCTGCACAACGAGAAGAGGTGACCGGACCCTGAGGAAGATTGTGGAGAAGGACCGATTCCAGACCTTGGGGGACCTGCAGAAGCAGTGGACTGAGTCTGGAGTAGAAACATCCAGAGCCACCGTGCACAGGCGTGTGCAGGAAATGGGCTACAGGTGCCGCATTCCCCAGGTCAAGCCACTTTTGAACCAGAAACAGCGGCAGAAGCGCCTGACCTGGGCTACAGAGAAGCAGCACTGGACTGTTGCTCAGTTTTGCATGTCATTCGGAAATCAAGGTGCCAGAGTCTGGAGGAAGACTGGGGAGAAGGAAACGCCAAAATGCCTGAAGTCCAGTGTCAAGTACCCACAGTCAGTGATGGTCTGGGGTGCCATGTCAGCTGCTGGTGTTGGTCCACTGTGTTTTATCAAGGGCAGGGCCAATGCAGCTATCTATCAGGAGATTTTGGAGCACTTCATGCTTCCATCTGCTGAAAAGCTTTATGGAGATGAAGATTTCGTTTTTCAGCACGACCTGGCACCTGCTCACAGTGCCAAAACCACTGGTAAATGGTTTACTGACCATGGTATTACTGTGCTCAATTGGCCTGCCAACTCTCCTGACCTGAACCCCATAGAGAATCTGTGGGATATTGTGAAGAGAAAGTTGAGAGACGCAAGACCCAACACTCTGGATGAGCTTAAGGCCGCTATCGAAGCATCCTGGGCCTCCATAACACCTCAGCAGTGCCACAGGCTGATTGCCTCCATGCCACGCCGCATTAAAGCAGTCATTTCTGCAAAAGGATTCCCGAGCAAGTGTTGAGTGCATAACTGAACATAATTATTTGAAGGTTGACTTTTTTTGTATTAAAAACACTTTTCTTTTATTGGTCGGATGAAATATGCTAATTTTTTGAGATAGGAATTTTGGGTTTTCATGAGCTGTATGCCAAAATCATCAGTATTAAAACAATAAAAGACCTGAAATATTTCAGTTGGTGTGCAATGAATCTAAAATATATGAAAGTTTAATTTTTATCATTACATTATGGAAAATAATGAACTTTATCACAATATGCTAATTTTTTGAGAAGGACCTGTATATACTATTTATGTACATTTATTTATTTATTTATTTATTAAGCAGCTGTAAATGAATCACAATAATAGACTGTCAGTTCTCCAGAAGTAAGAGAAAACTCACCCGGCTTCTTTCTCAGTCTCCAGGTTACTATTACAACAAGAGAAACAAGCAGCAACAGCACGAGCATCGCTACAAGACTCATGAGCAGAATCCCAACATGTCTAGAGTGATGGAGACATATTTGTGTTAATCATACAAAACTATTTTCACTTTTAATGTGCAGCAAGTTAATTTGTTAAAGCTTTGTTTCTAATTTAAAAATACAATTAAAACAAAGCAAATGACTTAATTTACATGCCTTAAAGGTGTAAAACTTTAAGGTGTTTGAACACAGATGTGTGTCCACAGTGTGTAAACAACTACCCCATAATGGTAAAAATCCACCCACCCCTTTTTTTATAATCCCCATAAATTATAAATCAGTCTCTCTAAACGTGCGGTTCCAGGTTTCCCACACTCTTTCGTAAGAGGAGGGAGAAGCCCCGCCCATGACTGGTGACAATCTGCCATATTATATTAGCATACCGCCCTGAGAGAGACGCAGCAGTCCGCCATTTCTGTTTACTTGCTGAAGCTGCTGGAGATATACAATGTCTGCTGCAAAAAACATTACAAATGTTCTGTTATTGGATTTACCAATGGACATAAGAGTTTCCATCGACTCTCTGCATTTGAGTCACTGAGGAAACTGTGGTTGAATTTCAATCATGAAGGAAATGTGCTGAAGGAAGTCATTAAAGTGTTATAGATTTGCGCAAATCATTTTACGCCGGACTGCTTCACAAATGAGGGTCAGTTCAATGCTGGATTTGCACAAAAGATGAACATGACGGCACATGCTAGTGGATGAGTTGAATCAACTCCACAACAACTACATAAAATTATCCACTAACCATTCAGAAACACCCAGTTGTATTCTAAAAGTTGAAACTTCTCTCTCTATCAGTGTCCGACTCCAGTTTGAATAGGGTGACCACCATCAAACAAACCAATGTGGGACAATTACTAAGTTTGTGTGGGTTACCAACACTAAATCATAACCTGAAACTGTTATATAATGTCTAACTAACTTAATAAAAACATTTGTATTCTGCCTTTTAGCTGATAAAAATACTTTGTTCTTTAGTCCCTTCCAGAAAAAATCATTACATCACAATGTAACATAACGGGCCCTATAATACACCCGGCGCAATGCGACGCAAGGCGCAGCGCAAGTGTGTTTGCTAGTTTGCGTCCGGCGCCGTTCGCGTTTTCCCGTTCAGCGCCACGTCCTTAAATTAGTAAATGCATTTGCGCCAGTTAGTGCGCCCATGGGCGTGCTGGTCTAAAAAAGAGGTGTGTTCAGACGCATTGCCGGCGCATTGCTATTTTAAGGAGCTGAAAATAGACTGCGCCATAGACCAACTCAAACCTGGTCTAAAGTCTAAAGTCAATGACGCAATATTTTTTTGTTAGAGCGCGTTGGTAGAAACTGCGCCTCTGGGCGCGTCCACAGTGCGCGTTGACTTTGCTTATTACACACAGGGATGCGCAACACACAAACATGCCAAATATTAAAAACAAAAGGATTACAGTGTAAAAGAATATTATTGTGTAGGCTACATAAATATAAAAATGTAACGATGAATAGTCATTGCGTGTATTAGAATTAGGCTACCTATTTTCAATTCAGCCTATTACTACTTATAATGATGAACAAAATTGGCTAATTAATTGAACAATCGTGCCAATACACACACATATATATTAACTGACTCATCGCCAACAAATTCCGCCATGTAAATAGCAAATCGCCATGGCGCGAGCGCATCTCGCTCTTAAAGGGAATGGGAGATGACACTCTGATTGGTTTATTGAACATTACGCCCATTACCCATTAAGAGAATAGGGACAACCCATTTCAAAAATGCGCCCCGGCGCACGGACCGTTTTTCCGTCGTTAAAATAGCAAAAGTGGATTTGGACACGCCCTGAGTGCACCTGCGCCGTGCGCTTTACACTTTGCGTTTAGATCGTTAAAATAGGGCCCAACATGTCTTTATTTTACATATCGTTTAAATTCAACATCACTGAGCCCAAAGGCAGCATTGACTTGGACGTTTCTTTCTGTTGTTCCCTTTTCTTGTGTGATTCGCATGTGCTGTGACGCCTAACATCATATTCTCCTCAATGTGAAATAGAAAAGCTGCTTTTACATGCTGCAAAACTGCAAAACACTCTTTCGGTATCCCCTTCTATCGGCCTCACACAGGTATATGTCCGAGCCCAGTCTTTACTAAAAGAAGATTTTCTCTTTTTTGTTGCCATTATGCCACCTTGTAAAATTTTGATTTACAGGATTATCCATTTGTTTTCTGACACACAGAATGAATCACCGCTCCACATTTTGATTGACAGCCGTCACAACCTAGTGACCATGTTTACTCCTTTCTTGTCAACCACTGGATAGGATTTATAATTTGACAAGCTGTAATACAGTATTTCACAATTGCTAAAACACTAAACCCCATTCTCTGAACCCAATGCTCAGTGGCCTAAACCCATTTGTCGAATCAGTCACTTTGTAGGCAAAACCTTAAACAAGTTCAGGTAGTTAAGACACTGTTTGCAAATCTCATCCACTCTTTTTGCAAAACTCTAAACACATTCTTACTCACTAAAACACATTCTGCACTGTGTTGCAAAATGGTAAATACATGTGGCAAAAGTTAAACACAACTACAACACAGTTGTCATCCTTTAAACACAATGACTCAAAATTATTCACACTTATTTCTAATGAAGTGATCAAATCAACTGTATAAAATATAGGTCAGTTCAGAGTGCACAGGTGACACAGGTGCTGAATGATGATACTACGGTGGCCCAGTAGTGCACAACACAACGAAATTAAAAAAGCAAACATAAGTTCACAACACAACGGAAACAAGCCACAACACAACGAAATAAAGCCACAACACAACGGAATCAAGCCACAACACAACGGAATTAAACCACAACACAACGGAATCAAGCCACAACACAACGAAATAAAGCCACAACACAACGGAATTAAACCACAACACAACGGAATCAAGCCACAACACAACGGAATAAAGCCACAACACAACGGAATTAAACCACAACACAACGGAATCAAGCCACAACACAACGGAAATGCTCCCGACCACTAGGGGGCTCTCAGAGCTCGGTAAAGTTAGTTTTCCTTGCCACTGTTCTATAGAGTCGACAGTTTTACAAAGATATCAATACCATGATCAGTTTTAAGTATGTAAGCATTGTATATCAACATGATATATTAATTAAAAATCAACTACGTTCACAATAGCTTCATATTTATACTTGTGAATGATTTGACGCGATACCACGGCGCATGATAAAGGGAACATCCACCAATTCCATCAAGTGGTTAAAACGTATAATTTGTATTCATTAAAATTACATTTAACATTTAAAAACAGACATGTTCAAATTCCAAAGGTTGTTAGTTCCTGTTGGTAAGACTGACAAGCTTTGGAATTTGAATATGTCTGTTTTTAAATGTTAAAAGTAATTTTAATGAATACAAATTATACGTTTTAACCATTTGGTGGAATTGGCAGACGTTCCCTTCATCATGCGCCGTGGTAGCGCGTCAAATCATTCACAAGTATAAATATGAAGCTATTTTGCACGTAGGTGATATTGAATTAATATTTCATGTCGATATGCAGTGATTACATACTGTTTAAACTAATCGTGGTATTGATATTACTGCCGACTCTATAGAACAGTGGCAAGGAAAACTAACTTTACCGAGCTCTGAGAGCCCCCTAGTGGTCGGGAGCATTTCCGTTGTGTTGTGGATTGATTTCGTTGTGTTGTGGCTTTATTCCGTTGTGTTGTGGCTCGATTTCGTTGTGTTGTGGCTTTATTCCGTTGTGTTGTGGATTGATTTCGTTGTGTTGTGGCTTTATTCCGTTGTGTTGTGGCTCGATTTCGTTGTGTTGTGAACTTATGTTTGCTTTTTTAATTTCGTTGTGTTGTGCACTACTGGGCCACCGTATGATACCAACAATAGATGGAAACAATCTGAAAAGTAGAGGAGGAAGAGTATGTGTAAGAGGATGATGAGGAGAAAGAGCAAGGGGTGTGGAGACAAGGCTGTCAAGGCTGGATCCGGCACAGGTTTTTCCCTTTGCCTGGCAAGAGACGACATTGCCTGTGATGTGGAAAATGTCCTCAACAATATTCAATAATATTCACCAATATTACAGTATTTCACAATTGCTAAAACACATTTCTTGAAACCATCACTCATTTTCTCAAAACATTAAACACAAATCCAATCTTCAAACTAATTTCACAAAACCTCTAACTACGGTGGCCCAGTAGTGCACAACACAACGAAATTAAAAAAGCAAACATAAGTTCACAACACAACGAAATCGAGACACAACACAACAGAATCGAGCCACAACACAACGGAATAAAGCCACAACACAACGAAATCGAGCCACAACACAACGGAATAAAGCCACAACACAACGGAATCAAGCCACAACACAACGGAAATGCTCCCGACCACTAGGGGGCTCTCAGAGCTCGGTAAAGTTAGTTTTCCTTGCCACTGTTCTATAGAGTCGGCAGTAATATCAATACCACGATTAGTTTAAACAGTATGTAACCACTGCATATCGACATGAAATATTAATTCAATATCACCTACGTGCAAAATAGCTTCATATTTAGGCCTATACTTGTGAATGATTTGACGCGCTACCACGGCGCATGATGAAGGGAACGTCTGCCAATCCCACTAAGTGGTTAAAACGTATAATTTGTATTCATTAAAATTACTTTTAACATTTAAAAACAGACATATTCAAATTCCAAAGCTTGTCAGTCTTACCAACAGGAACTAACAACCTTTGGAATTTGAACATGTCTGTTTTTAAATGTTAAAAGTAATTTTAATGAATACAAATTATACGTTTTAACCACTTGGTGGAATTGGTGGATGTTCCCTTTATCATGCACCGTGGTATCGTGTCAAATCATTCACAAGTATAAATATGAAGCTATTGTGAACATAGTTGATTTTAATTAATATACCATGTCGATATACAATGCTTACATACTTAAAACTAATCATGGTATTGATATCTTTGTAAAACTGACGACTTTATAGAACAGTGGCAAGGAATAGTAATATTACCGAGCTCTGAGAGCCCCCAAGTGGTCGGGAGCATTTCCGTCGTGTTGTGGCTTGATTCCGTTGTGTTGTGGTTTAATTCCGTTGTGTTGTGGCTTGATTCCGTTGTGTTGTGGCTTATTCCGTTGTGTTGTGGTTTAATTCCGTTGTGTTGTGGCTTGATTCCGTTGTGTTGTGGCTTGATTCCGTTGTGTTGTGGCTTATTCCGTTGTGTTGTAGTTTAATTCCGTTGTGTTGTGGCTTATTCCGTTGTGTTGTGGCTTTATTTCGTTGTGTTGTGGCTTGTTTCCGTTGTGTTGTGAACTTATGTTTGCTTTTTTAATTTCGTTGTGTTGTGCACTACTGGGCCACCGTATCTAACTCTTATGGCAAAATCAAACAAAGCTTTCAGATCATACACACATTAAACAATATATAAACACATACAGATCATTCATTAGACACTACATTAAAAAATGGAAAACACAACATCCAGAACATGAGGTTACAGAAAAAAAGTACATTGTAACACAGTAAACACATTTTGCCATTACATAAAATGTATAGAAATCACAAGTAATGTGAATTTTAAGTATACTGTATGTACTGCAAGTACAGTATTATATTCAATATTATATAGTATTGAATGTCTGTATATACAGTACTTACATAGGCTACTGCAAACATACAGCAGTCTAAATGCAAATGACTAAAAGGTCAAAGAAAACTCTAAATGAAAAGCATGAGACAGTACACAAAAAACAAACAAACAAAAAAACAAAGTTCAGAGTCAGTGAGAGATTCATTCTGCTTCAGCATCACGTCTTCATGTTTGGTCCGGCCTAAATCAAGTCAAGTCACCTTTATTTCAATTGCAATTTATACTACACAGATACTAGTCTAGTCTAGTATAGTATAGTATAGTCAAAGCAGCTTTACAGTGATAACAGGTACATGATGATCAGTAATGCAAAGAGGGTTCATTTTGGCTGTACAGCTCTAAAAGAAAATAGTGTCATTGTTCAGCTGAAGTCAGTTCAGTGTTGATTCACTTACATTGTAAAGACCATCAATTATTATGTAAATTACTGTAATTATTTTCCTCTGTAAAGCAGTTCTGCAGAAAATAGTGATGTCATCATAGGCTAGCTTAGTTCAGTTCTCATCCTATAATGTCAGTACTGTCAGATCAATAATATTGGTGAATATTATTGAATATTGTTGAGGACATTTTCCACATCACAGGCAATGTCGTCTCTTGCCAGGCAAAGGGAAAAACCTGTGCCGGATGCAGCCTTGCAGCCTTGTCTCCACACCCCTTGCTCTTTCTCCTCATCATCCTCTTACACATGCTCTTCCTCCTCTACTTTTCAGATTGTTTCCATCTATTGTTGGTATCATCATTCAGCACCTGTGTCACCTGTGCACTCTGAACTGACCTATATTTTATACAGTTGATTTGATCACATCATTAGAAATAAGTGTGAATAATTTTGAGTCATTGTGTTTAAAGGATGACAACTGTGTTGTAGTTGTGTTTAACTTTTGCCACATGTATATACCATTTTGCAACACAGTGCAGAATGTGTTTTAGTGAGTAAGAATGTGTTTAGAGTTTTGCAAAAAGAGTGGATGAGATTTGCAAACAGTGTCTTAACTACCTGAACTTGTTCAAGGTTTTGCCTACAAAGTGACTGATTCGACAAATGGGTTTAGGCCACTGAGCATTGGGTTCAGAGAATGGGGTTTAGTGTTTTAGCAATTGTGAAATACTGTATTGATCTGACAGTACTGACATTATAGGATGAGAACTGAACTAAGCTAGCCTAGATGATGACATCACTGTTTTCTGCAGAACTGCTTTATAGAGGAAAATAATTACAGTCATTTACATAATAATTGATGGTCTTTACAATGTAAGTGAATCAACACTGAACTGACTTCAGCTGAACAATGACACTATTTTCTTTTAGAGCTGTACAGCCAAAATGAACCCTCTTTGCATTACTGATCATCATGTACCTGTTATCACTGTAAAGCTGCTTTGACTATACTATACTATACTATACTATACTATACTATACTATACTATACTACTGTATACTAGACTAGACTAGTATCTGTGTAGTATAAATTGCAATTGAAATAAAGGTGACTTGACTTGATTTAGGCCGGACCCAACATGAAGAGGTGATGCTGAAGCAGAATGAATCTCTCACTGACTCTGAACTTTTTTTTTTTTGTGTGTGTGTACTGTATCATGCTTTTCATTTAGAGTTTTCGTTGACCTTTTAGTCATTTGCATTTAGACTGCTGTATGTTTGCAGTATGCAAGTACTGTATATACAGACATTCAATACTATATATTATTGAATATAATACTGTACTTGCAGTACATACAGTATACTTTAAATTCACATTACTTGTGATTTCTATACATTTTATGTAATGGCAAAATGTGTTTACTGTGTTACAATATACTTTTTTTTCTGTAACCTCATGTTCTGGATGTTGTGTTTTCCATTTTTTAATGTAGTGTCTAATGAATGATCTGTATGTGTTTATATTTTGCTTAATGTGTGTGTGATCTGAAAGCTTTGTTTGATTTTGCCATAAGAGTCAGAGGTTTTGTGAAATTAGTTTGAAGATTGGATTTGTGTTTAATGTTTTGAGAAAATGAGTGATGGTTTCAAGAAATGTGTTTTAGCAATTGTGAAATACTGTAAATGATCTGTGGAGTATTTTCAGCTAAACGTCACAGACATTCTGGGGACACCAGAGACTTATTTAACATAAGGGGCATAATAGATCCCCTTTAAATACTTGTTTTGCTCATCCTTGCTGTGTATTTCTGTAGCAATAGTCTCTGAGACTGCTATTAGAGTTTAAAGGGCTTCATCTCTGCAAATAAAAATAACATTACTTTGGTGTCATGTAATAGTTTGGTATCAGTTATGAATGTCTGAATAACAACTTACGTGTGCGTCTCAGATCTTGAGTCAGCATCATAGCTGTTGCCAAACAGAAACAGAGAAGTTTCTTAGTTTGATCAGAGTATTATCATGGGGAAAAAATGCTTTGATAAATCATAATTGTGTTATAATTTAGACTTTTTGACTTAGACTTTTATAACATAATTATAATTTACATGATTTACTTTTAAAGCATGATTTTATACCTTTTTCATACATTTTAATGTCATAATTTCAATTTTGTCATAATTATCTCATATTGACTTTTTGTTATAATTGACTTTTCATGTTATAATTTTGACTTATCACATTTTCAGCCTTTTTATGTCATGATTATGACTTTTATTGCATAATAAAAGTAAAAAAAAAAAAAGAAAAAGAAAAAAAAAGAAAAATGTCAAAAATTACACCTGTCCGTCTCAGAGTCAGATGGTGGAGCTGTTTGAATATTTGTCACAGCTTGAAAGGAGAAAAACATGAGTTTAGTTTTAGTGCATTAAGAGTGTCACCATTTTTATAGCTGAATTGATTTGTGATCTTACCACGTTTGGGTTCCTTGACAATGAGTTGAACAGGAACCTGCAGATCTCCTACTGAGCAGTAATACCAACCAGAATCATTGAGTCTCAGTCCAGTCATCAGCACAGTGAAGGAGCTTCTCCCATCATCACTGATCTGGAGTGATGGTTCCTGGGATGTGCCAGTCACTGTGTAACAGCTCTGATCTTTATATCTGCACCACAGTTTGAGTTCATTCTGATATCCAGAACTGTAGAAACACTGGACACTGACATTACCACCTTCATGTCCAGATACACTGCTGCTCATCACAGAAGTATCAGGAGCTGAAAACAATCAAAAGCACAATACGATTTGTCAGTCAATTGGTTTATTTTTGTTTATGAATTTTAAATATCTATATTCTTTGATATTGTAAAGTGTTTACTACAGTTGGGAACACTTTATTCTAAACCGGTTCTATTTTCTTCCGATGCGCAGGTAACGAATTTTCTGACAGTGGCTAAATTCAAAATAACATAATTTCCATTTCTGGATTCAAAAATTGTCTACTGCACTGATACCACTTAAAGGTAGGTTAGGCAATTTTCAGAGAGGCTATTAGCGAGCTAGATTTGAAAGCATAAGATCCCACCCTCCCTTCAAAGCATCTCCAAAGCTACGCCTCCAAAACACATGAAAGTACACAGCAGGGAGCAAACAAACTGTTTACACCTGGTTTTAACACACAACATAACCATTTACACCTGGTGCTTTATTCTATGGTCAGATATTTCAGATCTTTTGATCTAATGGACAAAATAAGCTTGCACAATTTACATATGAACGCACATGGAGACTTCAGAAAAACAAAAGGAGAGCAGCAGCTTTCTTTTCTGCATTGATAGTTGCAAGACATGCCAGGAGGAACTGTGAAAGGCGGCTGCTGTTTCGGTTGCGGTGCTTGGTGAAAGACTGACATCTCGCGCTGATGATGTGTGATGTCTGTGTGTGCAGGGTGTGAGGAGATATGAAAATAATGCAAATTTAGAACTAACATTTTATGGTCCTACAAATATATATATATATATATATATATATATATATATATATACATATAAATTAGGGCTGTTGATTTAACACGTTAATTAGATTAATTAATTCACAAGTTCACATATACATATAATTAGATTAAAGTAATGCGTATTTGGCGTGCTGTCCAGGGGAGGGCTCCGAGCTTGGAATTTTGGCCCAAACCCAGAGTACTCCCCCCGGTGTGATAAAAGTAGATAGAACTATAAGTGAGGAGATGGGGTGGAGGAGGGATGCTGATAAACTGTCAATCGAACAGAGGTAAGTCTGCAGTATATATACCTCTATTGGTTAATTAGCTGAATGCTTTCCACTTATGATAATTAGTCTAATTATCTGCACCTGCTCCTCCCGAATTTTGTTAATAAAACATCATTTATGGGGAAAAAATATTGACGCATTTAACGCACTTGTTATAATTAACATGATTCATGTAATAATTAGTAGTACTCTAACTATCAATGTGAGGGAAACAATAACAGAGCCTTTTTCATCATATATTAGGCATATGATTTATAATAAATGCACATATTAATTACCTACTTTTCCTGGTAGCCTTCAGTAAATTAACTTCTCTAAGAATATGATTCATAAAACATATATCAACTGAGTGTCTGCACTGACACAGATGAAAATAAAAAGACTATTGGTCAAAGCTCAACTTTAAGAGGGCAAGAGACAAAGATAAGGAGACTGAGGGGAGAAAAATAAAGAGAAATTGATGATGGAGATGACAAGGAGATATTTTTAAGTTATTATTGTCCATTTTTTTGGCTTTAGACTTTACATAGATGAGAGAAATCGTCTCGAGTTATGTATGTAACTCTTGTTCCCTAAGAAGAGAATGAGAAACTGTAGCTAATGACACAACTCCCCTCAACGTAGCACGTCTGAAGCATGAATGAAACTATTCCGATCCTGAATGGTGTTGCGTCGTGACATAACAAGTGACGGCACACATGGAAGCTACAAAGGGACGCCGGCACAAAACAGAGTCAGCTTTTGCAATGAAGCAAGTCGCTCCCAGACATGAGGAGGTGTGACAAAGGGATGCACTGTCTCGTTCCTTTCTCAGGGAACAAGGGTTACATACTGTATGTAACACGAGAATTTCCCTTTTGAGGGAACTTGCACTGGTAGTTGGTAACGACACTTTGGGGAATGAACACCCACTACGCCACACCGAACACATCTGTCCTAGTGTGAAGCTGAAACAGGCACAACTTAGGATGAGAGCACTCGTGCGCCTGGCATGAAGGGAGGTGCAGACTATAAAATCTAATGAAGGAGTCACAGATCACCCGAAGGGGAGCTCCTGAGAGGAGGGCTCTAGAAGATGCCATGCTCCTAGTAGAATGGGCCCCTAAGGCTAAAGGCGAAGGCAGGTCACACACCTGATAGGTGGAGGCAATAGCCTAACCGATCCAATTACAAATCATTTGGTTAGAAGCCGGGAGCCCCTTCTTAGGTGACACAAAGTACACCAACAACTTGTTTGACTTCCTCTATGGAGCAGACTTCTGAATATAAACACTAAATGCTCTGACAGGGCAGAGCAGATTAAGTCTCTCTGCTTCTGCCGACACATGTGGTAGAGGATGGAAGGCCAGCAGAACCGTAGACCATGACAAACTGGACGGCATCTTAGGCACGTAGCCAGGTCTGGGATGCAGGATAGCTTTAACTCCCTCAGGTTAAGTATTTATGTGTTTAAGTGGCCAGCCTAAGGCACACCTGTGCAATAATCATGCTGTCTAATCAGCATCTTGATATGCCACACCTGTGAGGTGGATGGATTATCTCGGTAAAGGAGAAGTGCTCACTAACACGGGTTTAGACAGATTTGTGAACAATATTTGAGAGAAATAGGCCTTTTGTTTACATAGAAAAAGTCTTAGATCTTTTAGTTCAGCTCATGAAAAATAGGGGCAAAAACAAAAGTGTTGCGTTTATAATTTTGTTCAGTGTAAATACATTTAGACCACTTATCTTAATTAATTACTATCAAGATGTGAAGAGACTTTCAACCAGCATAACAAAAACTGTTTCTGGAACAAATCACATACCGGTAGACATGATTAACCTGTAGAAATGTAGAGATTTTGGACTAATGTCTCTATCGCGGTTACACTCATGTGACTTTACTGTGATGCACAGTCATAAAAGCTTATTATTTTATACATTTTTAAAGGATTAGTCCACTTTTAAATAAACTTTTCTTGATCATTTACTCACCCCCATGTCATCCAAGATGTCCATGTCTTTCTTTCTTCAGTTAAAAAGAAATTAAGGTTTTTGAGGAAAACATTCCAGGATTATTCTCCTTATAGTAGACTTCAATGGGCACCAAACAGTTGAAGGTCAAAATTAGTTTCAGTGCAGCTTCAAATTGTTCTACACGATCCCAGATGAGAAATAAGGTTTTTTTTCTAGTGAAACCATCTATCATTTTCTGAAGAAAATTGAAAATTATATAAGTTTTAACCAGAAATGCTCATCTTGAACTAGCTCTCTTCTTCTTCTCCTCTATTAGAATTCTGGCAGTGTAAATGCTGCTAAGTGTATTACTGCCCTCCACAGGTAAAACTTTGAACTAATTGTTATGTACTACTGAACTAGCATATTGCATATAAAAATTAGTTCAAAACTTTGACTTGTGGAGGGCAGTAATACACTTAGCAGTGTCTACACTGCTGGAATTCTAATAGAGGAGAAGAAGAAGAGAGCTAGTTCAAGATGAGCTTATGGTTAAAACTTATATAATTTTCAATTTATTTTCAGAAAATGAGTGATGGTTTCACTAGATAAGACCCTTATTTCTCATCTGGGATCGTGTAGAACAATTTGAAGCTGCAGTGAAACTAATTTTGACCTTCAACTGTTTGGTGCCCATTGAAGTCTACTATAAGGAGAATAATCCTGGAATGTTTTCCTCAAAAACCTTAATTTCTTTTTAACTGAAGAAAGAAAGACATGGACATCTTGGATGACATGGGGGTGAGTAAATTATCAGGAAAAGTTTATTTAAAAGTGGACAAATCCTTTTTTGTGTATTTAAAAACAAGTGATTTTAAAGCGTTGAAGCGCAGTAAGCAGCAAAAGACAACTTATGTGCATGATGCCAGGGAGACTTCTCAGTGCTGTAAATGAAGCACATGAAGCCGTTGCTCATAAAGCGCAAATTAACTGAGTGCTTTTTGCCGACTAATTAAGCTTGAACGGTTAAATATTCTTACAAAGTGACCATGTCTTTGCAAGTAAACACAGTCATTTATGTCAATGTAAACAGTTCAGAAAGAAAACACACCACTCGAGTATCAACCAGCATTGCCAACTCCTGAATGAATGGCTCTTATGAATCAGTTATATTTAATGAATTTAAAACATATGCATGACCAGGGCTGTGTTTCCCAAAAGCAACTATGGTCACAACTTAAGTTCCGTCATAACCAACAGAGTTCAAGAAAACTTGTGACCATATTGGCTAACAATGCACCCCAGTACAGTCTGATTCCCAAATGAATGAGTCTTAAGAGCTGGTTCTTTAGTGCATCAAAAACACTGTGTAACAAGCATAGCCTGACTCCCGAACGAATGACTCCTATAAGTGGGTTATTTTTAAAGCCGGGCACACACTGTGTGATTTATAATAGTCCTTTACGATTGTTGCTTGTCAGACTTGTAGCATATGCACACGTATCAGGATAATCAATAAACTTTGGAATGTTCAGAACGCTTTTAGCATGCTGGACTGGGTTGTAAAATCTCAGCTCGGCTCCGACCGGTCTGCAAAAGATGAGCCCACTTGATACCTTTGTTACCCTCCGAGGTAAAACAGGAGGCCCAATTTCCTTGCTCTTAGGACATCAAAGGATTCCCTCATGTGGACTACGGGTCAGATCCACATTCCAACACCCACCACACACACACAGGCACATACAAAAACCCACAAACATACATTATTGACTGTATATGTAAAATGTAACTATGCCAAGTCACATCCATGTATGTACCCATCATGTATCTCGAGTGTATGCATGTTTCCTAGTGTTTAAATGAGTATATTTGTGCTAGTGTGCATTTTAATGAGGGAATTTTGTCTGTAAACCATAACTTCTTTTATATGCCTTTCTGATCTATCATGTTTGATCTCTCCGTAAAGCTCCGGACTCGAGCTATTCACTGAGATATGTCACATAGCTGACAAATGCATTTTTCTATGTGTTTAATGATATTGTGAAGAAAGTACGCCATCTCGAAATCCGATCTGATAGTCATTAAGTATGCAAATTCAGCTAGGAGACCAAACCAAGGAACTTTGCCCGCCAAATAGTGCTGCGCATCTATTGGCCACTACAAGTCAGGAGGTGTGTTAGCTTGGGTTTCCATAAAAACAACGACACACACCTTCTCCTTTGTCTTCCGATTGTCTCTCGACTGCCCATCACGCGCTCTCCTTCCGGGACGACCATCTCCTCGGACTCTCTCTCTCTCTTCTTTCTCCTCTGGCATCTTACGCATCAGTTAAACCTCGTTTGAAAACCCCGCCGGAGAAACCCTCTCGGAAAGGACCAACCAAGCCAGGCGCATTGAAACTGCTACACAAGACTTGAACCAATAAGCAAGTATTATAATTCCTCTGAAATTTGTTTAAACTGATTTCTGTGCTGGCTTTCTCAAAAAGGTTTAACTGTGTAATTTGCCACTCTTTGGTCATCTTTCTTTTCCTGTCTTTTCTTCATTTTCACTCTTGTGTATATATATATATATATGTGTATACCTTCTGTATATATTTTAGACATATAACCTCTGTAGTAGTAGTTTGCATATATTAAATACATTATTCATGCTCGATTGTTCTTTTTGCTCATTTCAACAAAAGCCAGGTCACCTTAACGTTTCGATCCTATATCCTTGCTTTACGTTTGGATGCTAGAATAGGAAGTCTTTCTCGTGGCCAGAGAACAGACCTTCCTTTTAATAACATTCTGAGGAGCTATAGTTTGCCGGACAAACGAACAGTTTCTCCAAATAATTATTAAACCAGAACTAATCATATATATAATTGATTACAATTCATTGTAATTAATTCACCATATATGGTTAATTCCCCCTTGGGTCGGTATGTGCATAATAATTAATAAAGCTTTATGAATTATTATATTCATATTCCACCCATAAATTGATTAATAACTGTATAATCGTTACAGACTATACGAACATGATCCTCATGTCACACTGTGGGATCTCAGCTGTCATTAATGTCAGACTGTAAACAATCAAGACGCATTTAAAATGAAAAAGAAAACGTATCCGTTTTACATCACCAACCCATACATGTTTGGCGACTGTGAGCTGCAATACATGCGGGCCTGAAATGGTGACTAACAAAATCTCTAGTGTTAATTTTGATTGTGACTTGTCTTGAAAAACTAAATAAATTTTATGGTTGTCATAGAAGAAGTAACGCTACAGGACTGTGTGTCAAATCTTCTGACACTGCCAGAATTCCGTCAGAGTTTACATTTGATCGCAACGGTCATTTATCGGCTGTCGGTGAACATGAAAGACTTTTAGCAAAGACTTTATTCAAAGAGATTTTAGCCTTGGATCAGAGGAAATCTTTTAGGGTTTGCAAAATTTGTCTCAAATCATGGCCAAAATCGCACAGTGTGAACCTGGCATTATAGACCTTGTGTAGCCCCACTCCCCTTTTCATTGCTGCGCTGGTTGTTTTCAGTCTTCCAGTTTGTATTTTCACAGCATGAAGGTAAGATCTTATGGATTTATGAACCTTGTTTTAAAATGTATTGGGTCTACTGATATTGGTTATGACATCCCCTTCATACATTATGCTCAAGAAACCTTTCGTTAACTCTACAATTAGATCACTTCAAAAGCCAACTACTCTTCAACAGCAATGGCATAGAAATATACAGAGCTTCCATGAAAATAGAAGTTCAAACACAAATTCTAAAGTTGGCTGTGTGCTTGTTTCCCTGGTGCACAAGGTCTTTAAGCCAGTTCTTACATTAATGAATCAAAACACTATTCGCAGAGGTTTCTGATCTGGAATCGTTAAGAGGAATCAGAACAACTAGTGCTGATTTGAGTAAATGAAAAATCATGATATCTCAGAAATTAAAAATATTTGGTGGAGAATACGTGGGTTCTTCATTATTAACTGCCTTCAGTTAACATGTTCTTCTTTTACAGTTCATTTTACTTGTGTGTACAGAAATAAATATCACACTAAACCCAACAACAGCACTAACTATTTACATTATTTATAATGTTCCTTATAGCTACATTGTTTCATATTTATATTATATTCTATTTTAATAAAATGCATTATCATGTTTCTCAGAAAAAAAGGTAATTTGGAAAGATATTCTTTACCTGGTTGTACCGTCAGATACAAATAATAATGAGCGTGTAGGGATTTATTGTCACTAATCTCCACAGCGCACCAGTATTTTCCAGAGTCCGAGGTCTCCAGTCTGTCCCATTGCACTGTAAAAATACTCTGGTCTGGATAATCAGTGATGGAATATTTTCCCATCTCATTTGAATATGCCAATATATGGCAAGCATCCCAATGTGTCCCCTTACACAAATATTTGCGGTTTTCTTTGTGTTGTTTTTCATATACACATGGAATAATGCCAGATGATCCAGATTTCACTGTTATATTTACTCCAGCAGCACCTGTAGACAAGAACAAACGTAGAGGAGAAAACATAAAACACTCACAAACCGCACATGATGTAAATAGAGGCCTATACAGTAGAATTATAGCTTAAAGAATTCAAGTTAAACAATTTTAACAATTTAACAACAGACCGTACAATAGTTTAATAATGCTTTTTTAATCAGAATCATAGTTTTGTTTTACCTGAGATGTAAAGTAAAATCCCAGAGAGAATCAGAGGGTGAATCATGTCTACAGTGGAGTGTGTGTGTGTGTGTGTGTGTGTGTGAGGAGCTGGTCACTTCTTGCAATGTCTCTGTTTCCTCATGTTTCAGAGCAGAAATATCGCCTGAAACCACATGAGTGTTAACAAGTGAGCAAATAAGCTGCAGCAGCAAACTCAAACTAGCCACAACACAACAAATCAACATGTTACTTGTGGCTAATTTGATTTGTGGACAGGTTAATGCATGTTAAATGACAGCAGTGTATAATCTTTATCAGCAGGCCCTCTTGTTCAATTTGTTATATAGCATTTACTCAAAATAGTTGTCTATGTACTAAAAAAAGAGAGAGTTGTTAATTACTGCACAAATACTGAACAAAATGTTAAATTGTATAAGCTGCGACTTTGACAAAACTGTTGAAGTGATTAACACAAACTGTTATGTTTAAGTTTTATTTTTTAATCATGTTTTCAATAATTTTGCTGTTTTACAATAAAACGTTTTAATATTGGAAAATATAAGAAAGTTACAAAGTTTAAGTTAAAAAAATTGTATTGCAACCATCCTCATATTTCCTAATTCCTAAATACCTAAAAAATAAACAATAGTAATAATTAAGAATATTTCAAGTACAGTACTAAATGTGTTGTGGGTGCATTAGTTCTGGTAATGAATTGCTGAACCTCTGAGCAAAAAATAAAATAATGTGTGAATCTACACTGTGAATGTTGAACAGAAATCAACCACAAAAACACACGAGTAAGTAAAGAAGCAACACTTAAACATTTAAGCAGAGACTCACTTCTGCTCCACTTAAAGTGTTCATCACATGGACATCAGCAACAAACAGTGATACATATTTGGGCAGACAAAAAGCCTTCTCTGTTGAGGGCCATTCAAAAGTAAAAAGTATCGTACATCTGTCACAAATGGTTGCAGAAAGTACAGGTATCGGGTTCAGAAGTCTTTAATAAACCACTCAAATGTTAATCCAAACAAGACAGGCACACAAAACGCAATCGTTAATATTGATGAGACCAGACCAACTGCATTTACACAAGGGCTGAATCCGAAATCGCCTCCTATACCCTCAAATAGGGCATTATTTTAGGGGAAAGCCATTTGTAGTTGTGTATGTGAATTTAAAGGATTAGTCCACTTTTAAATACACTTTTCCTGATAAATTTACTCACCCCCATGTCATCCAAGATGTTCATGTCTTTCTTTCGTCAGTCGAAAAGAAATGAAGGTTTTTGAGGAAAACATTCCAGGATTTTCTCCTTACAGTGGATTTCAATGGCTACCAACAGATTGAAGGTCAAAATTACAGTTTCAGTGCAGCTTCAAGGGCTTTAAATGATACCAGATAAGTAATAAGGGTCTTATCTAGCGAATCGATCTGTCATTTTCGAAAAAAAAATACAACCGTTTATGCTTTATAAACAAAATATCGCCTTGAACGTACTTTCCGCTTCCGCATTCTTCATAACGCTTACGCTGAATGTCCTACGCCTTCCCTATTCAAGTTACGGAACGAACGCGGCGCCAGTTTCGTTTTTTTTCCGTAACTTGAATAGGGAATGCGTAGGACATTCAGCGTAAGCGTTATGAAGAATGCGGAAGCGGAAAGTATGTTCAAGGCGATATTTTGTTTATAAAGCATAAATTGTATTTTTTTCGAAAATAACCAGTCGATTCGCTAGATAAGACCCTTATTACTCATCTGGTATCGTTTAAAGCCCTTGAAGCTGCACTGAAACTGTAATTTTGACCTTCAATCTGTTGGTAGCCATTGAAATCCACTGTAAGGAGAAAAATCCTGGAATGTTTTCCTCAAAAACCTTCATTTCTTTTCGACTGAAGAAGAAAGACATGAACATCTTGGATGACATGGGGGTGAGTAAATTTATCAGGAAAAGTGTATTTAAAAGTGGACTAATCCTTTAAGTACACAGCACAAACATGGTGATTAGTGAAAACAAATCAGTAACCATGACAACAAACAAACTCAGGCAGGGAATGATGAAACACAAAGTCCAAACATAACTAAACTGTGACAATATCCTGAGTAAATGGCAACATACTACTGTATATATGGACCAGCCGATTACTCATTAGGAAACAAGACAGGACAACACAACATGAAACCAAAGGCAAACAAAACAGAATACACACACTTACTCTCTCTCTCTCTCTCTCTCTCTCTCTCTCTCACACACACACACACACACACACACACACACACACACACACATACAGTGATAAAATGGTGAAAACAATCACACAAGAATTAAATAAACTACAAATCAACAACAACAACAAATGCAATAAACTCGTCTCTTACTCGTCATCCCCATTTTTCAGCACATGGAAAATGACATACTTAAAACTTAAATGGTTGCAATTCATGAATGCTTTAGACTACAGTCTTAAAGGGTTAGTTCACCCAAATATGAAAATTCTGTAATTTATTACTCACCCTCATGCCGTTCCACACCCGTAAAACCTTCGTTAATCTTCGGAACACAAATTAAGATATTTTTGTTGAAATCCGATGGCTCCGTGAGGCCTGCATAGGGAGCAATGACATTTCCTCTCTCAAGATCCATTAATGTACTAAAAACATATTTAAATTGGTTCATGTGAGTACAGTGGCTCAGTATTAATATTATAAAGCTATTAATATTATAAAACGAGAATATTTTTGGTGCGGCAAAAAATCAAAATAACGTCTTATTTAGTGATGGCCGATTTCAAAACACTGCTTCAGGAAGCATTGGATCACAGTGAATCAGTGTATCGAATCATGATTCAGATCGCGTGTCAAACTGCCAACGGCTGAAATCACGTGACTTTGGCGCTCCGAACAGCAGATTCGTTACACTGATTCATTTATGATCCGAAGCTTCATGAAGCAGTGTTTTGAAATCGGCCATCACTAAATAAGACGTTATTTTGTTTTTTTGGCGCTCCAAAAATAGTCTTGTCGCTTTATAATATTAATATTGAACCACTGTACTAATCCTAAAAGATTCCTGTAATTCTAGGCTATTATTCATTCTCTACATGCTCCCCCTCGGCAAAGTCATCAGTTGTTTGGGAATTTCTTTCCATTGCTGCGCTTGACACTCATTCATCATCTTCATCGTTCTACCATTAAACACTTCTCATGATTAGTTAAAAAGTTAAAAACGTGCTTCAAAAAAGTTTTTTTAAGAGAGCAATGCTTAGCTATTTTTTATTGCAAAGATGTCAGCCAATCACAGCAGTGGGCGTTTACACTGAAGTCTCACAGCAGACACACCCCTTAAAACAGAGCGATCAAACAAGAGGGCTAAAATCAGGGTAGGAGAAATGCCTTTCGTTTCTAAATTATGACAATTTTTGATGTAAAAAGCATATTAACATTATAAGTGCACCCCAGGAAACATAAAACAACAAAACAACGCAGTTCATGACTTCTTTAACCATCACAACTAACTTCCTAAATCTAACTGAACTTTATCCTAATTTTAAGCATCAAAAACACCAGTAAGTATGATTTATAAGTTGATTTCCTCATGGAGTCCAAAAAATCTCCATAAAAATTGAAAAAAGTTTGTTTGTTTGTTTGTTTTTTGGTACATTTTGTCACCACCTGAACTACACACAATGAAAAAAGTCCAAAGATGAAAAAGAGTCAAATATTTATTTATTTATTTATTTATTTTTTTACATTTAAAACTACAAAATACTATAATTAAATTTTAAATATGCATGTTTTTAAAAATGCAAACAGAACACTCCACAAGTAACCTAAAAATATATTTTTTACAGAGAAATGGCAGACAAAAAACCTTGTTTTATTTATAACCTACAAAATATATACGTTCTGTTAAAAGACAATCCCATTTTCTCAAGAGACAAAGAAGGCTAGTTAGAGTCTTGACCCTCACATCTGTCAAATGGGTCCTTTTGAAAAAATTAGGGGTGGGAAATCATGCAAACATGTGAAGTTAACTTCATGTGTTTGTATCTGTGGATCTGTTCAATGTTCATGTAAAAAAAAGTTTAACTGTAAAACATGCTCTTCTGTTTCTCTTGATCAGAAGTGTCTGTTCCTGTGTTATTCTCACTGTTGCTATTAGTGTGGAGCTAGTCTCGCGTAGCCAGACATTCAGACTGGCGACAGCCAGTGGTCCGAGCACGTGACGTCTGAGGCTGAGACTAGTGTTGTATATAGTCCAGCTGCTGGAGGTTTATAAGTTAGAGATCATTTCAATATACTACCAGCGGTAAAATAAATACATAAAATTATATATTTCTGTAAAGCTTACTGCTTCACTCACAGGAGCATCACCAACAGTCCTGTAGGTTATGTCCTTGATGTGATCCTGTGGAGAAAGGGATTGTAATTAAACATGTACATGATTCATCAAATCTTACTCTTAATGTTATATTTCTGATCCATCATGTTGTGCTTACATTTGAGAGTTCATCATTTATAGTGTTGTATATCACATGATCTTCAGTTTTAGAGTAGATCAGCATTTCCCACAAACACACAAAACAATACAGAAAAGAAATATCAAGAAATCAACGTATGATTCACTAAATGGACAACAGGTTTCATTGCTAACCCAGTGTAATGATATGAGGTGTAAGGGGGAATAAAATCAACCAAGCATTTTCTTTTCTTGTATTTCACTCTTAAAAGGTGTTTGATTGGCCTGGAGATTGATGAGACCAATGTGGATAGCAGCATTTGTCAACCCATGTGTCACAGTCTCCGTCTGTCCTGGACTCCATCTCCCATCATCCTCCCTGGCCCTCACCTGCACTCACTCCACCATCAGCCAATCACACACACCTGCTTCCCATTAGCTCACTAATCACCAGCCTTCTTAATCACGCTCACACCTCAGTCAGTTGTCTGGTCTCGTTTACATGTAAAGGACTTTTTCATGTTTGATCCCCAAGACGCCAAAGCGTCCTACCTGTTCCACTCCAGTGTGTTTCCTCAGTCTCCGTGCTTCATTGTCTCCGTGTGTGTCAACTTACCTCCTACGTGTGTTTCCTCCATCTACGATCATCCAAGATCCATGTTCCTGCAAGACAAAGGACAGTATCATTACCAGTTATCTCTCTGCAACTTCCATGTCACCTGTTTCACTTAACTGCATCACTGTGTTACCCTGCTGTTTAATAAACTTCCATCCACGTTCACCTCTTTGTCTCAGTTCCATCTGTCCGTAATGCCATGTAAACCAGAAGAGGGAAACAAAGAGTCTCCCATCAATCGCTTTGGATCAATTCTTGAATGAGGATTTGTTTCTCAAAACAAATTCAGATCTCTGAACAATTACTTTCTTGATCAAATTTAACATCTTGTGGCAAATGTGTGTAAAAGAATGGATCTATAGGCCTAAGTAAACAACTAATGCTCATGGCTTGCTTGATTCTCAGTCAAATACTCTTCACAACTATTAAACATTCTAAAGTAATAAAATGGGCATCAGTCTTATCAAACAGAAGTGGAAGTATTTGCTTGGAGCTTCCCTTGAATGTCATTTTGCAACAATTTTGTTCAGTTCACTATGACTTCACATGTAAGAAATGTGTTGACATGTGAGTTCAGGGGCAATACTTGATATAAAAGATAGCCAAATTGAAAAAAATAAAAGTCCATAATGAACACTTTTTTTAAATTAAGTAATTTTATTTAGTGTGTTACTCATTTGAAAGTCACTTTGGATAAAAAGGGAAAAAACATTTGAAGAGAGATGGTTACACATCCTCTGCATTTCAAGAAAAAAAAAACATTACAGGCATTTAGCAAATGTAGATGTAATATATTCTTCACACAGATCTTTAGTCTGACTGAGTGTAAAGCAAAAGCAGAATCAGCAGTTTATAATCATCTGATCTTTCTGGTCGATGTGGAGAAATCTCTAGCTTCTGTGACAGACAGAAACGCAATCTGAAAGATAAAAGACAATAACACACTATCAAGAGGAAAATATTATAACTGAACAGGTTTCTCGGTCACAATATATTTATTCACATATATTGTCATCAATATATAGGTCCTCAAAAAGGACCCGATCAGTCCAAAATTGTGAACAAATCATTCAGTTTTGGGAACAGGATCAACAGGTTAATTAAAAAAAATCTGAATTATTAATTCATGATCAGACATCGCTACTTCTTCATTGCTACTTCCTGAATTCTCCTGAACGTGCCAAAAAGAGCTAGGTAGATGCCAAGAATTTTGGTGCTACTGAAATAAAACTACTGTCTGAAGATCCATTAATTGTAATTGCATGTAAAAGAGCGAACAACACAGGAAATTCATATATGTATTTGGAACAACATGATGGAGCTGATGTGTTTTAGCTAAAATACAGGATCAAACTAATATTTACAGAAATGCTAAATTAGCCTGACTCAGTCATTCTCTCACATAAAGACATTAATATGTTGCTGCCAGATCCAGTATTAATCACATCAAATAAAAAGGCCATGTTTTTATTAATAAAGTATTAATAAGCAATATATGGTATGGGTATCACTACTTAAAATTGAATGTTTTCACATTTTTACAGCCCTCAGCCCAGCCTTTTTGCCTACAAAAGTATTTAGATGTGTTTGATTGTTTTAAATGACACCTACATGTCTGTCTCAGAGTCAGACGGTGGAGCTGTTGGAATATTTGTCACTGCTTGAAAGGAGAAAAACATGAGGTTAGTTTTAGTGCATTAAGAGTGTTACTATTTATATATATATCTGAATTGATTTGTGATCTTACCATGTTTGGGTTTAATGACAGTGAGTTGAACAGGAACCTGCAGATCTCCTACTGAGCAGAAGAACCATCCAGAATCACTGAGTCTCAGTCCAGTCATCAGCACAGTGAAAGAGCTTCTCCCATCATCACTGATCTGGACTGATGGATTCTGGGATGTGTCAGTCCTCCCCACTGTGTAACAGCTCTGATCTTTATATCTGCACCACTGTTTGAGTTTATTCTGATATCCAGAACTGTAGAAACACTGGACACTGACATTACCACCTTCATGTCCAGATACACTGCTGCTCACCACAGACACATCAGGAGCTGAACACACAGACAGCAACAAAAATTTGAATTAAATATTTTGTTAAATCTAAACAGGTATCTACTGAAGTAGAAAAGTAAAATAAATAAATAAAAAATTGTTTTTACCTTGTTTAACAGTTAAATACAAATGTTTTTTGTCATCTAGTTTTCCATCAAGCTCCACAGCACACCAGTAATTTCTGAAAAAAAGAGTCTGAGGATGTTGAATTGTTGAGTTTCACAGTAAAAATATTCTGTGCTGGATAATCAGTTATTGTCCAATTCCCTGTATCGTTTACACGGGCTGTGATTGTGCAAGAAATCCAAGTTGGCCCTCTACACCAGTATTTTGGGTTCAGTTTATACTGACTGTCATACAGACACGGGATTGTAACAGTTTCTCCTTCTCTCACAGTCACATGATCTAATGTCTTCATGCTCAGAGTTCCTGTAGACACAAACACACATCGGCAAAATTCCCCTTGTACTGTAAATTACAGTTAATTCATTTCTCAAACCACTGCTTTAAAAACACAAAGAATATGAATAATTATTTTATATGAATCTGTTCAGTGTTCAGAGGTTTTTGTTTGCACTTTGATTTGACCTCCTGTCTCCATTTTCTAACAAAATGTGTTTGATGTTGTTGAACTTGTTGAACAGCAGGTGAAATATGGATAAGTTAATAATATAATATAATATAATATAATATAATAAAGTGTTCAGTTATAGTCTGAGGAATAGTGTTTAAAGGAATAGTGAGATAAAGAATACATCAAATGAAATGTCACATTTGTGGTTAAGAACTTTCTTTTTATGATATATGATTTATTTTCAGATTTATTTTAATGTTGTAATTTCAGTGTATTACAGGTATATTTATAGAACACATTTTTTTTCCTGTATGTCAAAAATTAGTGTTGCAATCTTGTGGTTACTGAAATGTTTGAAAAATTCTGTTGAAAACTTTCTTATGCAAAATAAAATTAAAAACATACAATATTTCCTTTGTTTTCAAGTTGCACAGCAGGACATAAACTGAACAGTCACAGCACTGTAAAGTAGATTATTATTATTATACCTAAATTAGTAGGTATAGAATACTGATCCTTTAATGAATAACTACACAGGAACAAATGAGTATTGCATTATTAACACTAGTAACTCACAATAAACTCTGATGAATGAATTAGTAAGTAATAGTGCTCAGTTGTAGGTGGTAGTTCACTATTAGCTAATCAGTAACTACTGTTTTTTCATTCCTCCCAGAGAACTACTAAGAACTAAGCTACTGTATACAGGTTCATAATTAACATGAATGATGAAATGTATAGCCTAATTAATTCGGTTGCACTTTATTTTACAGTAGGCTACGTGCACTTATATGTACTTGCATGGGTTAAGGTTAGGTTTAGGGGTAGGATCAGGGTTAGTACCTAGTTATTACCCAGTAAGTACATGGGGAACTAGTAATGACTGAAGTATTACCAAATCCTTCCGAAGGAATTACTAATCATTTGGATCAGTATTCTAAAGTGAAAAACATGATAACTCTCTAGTAACTAAAGTCATTGTAAACTTTTGAGGTTTTTGTACAGTTTTGTATAGTAATTCCTTCTGATGTATTTGGTAACAATTAATTACTAGTGGGTTACCATGATCTTCACTTTAGAATACTGATCCAAATAAGTAGTAGTTTCTTTAAAAGGATATAGTAACCCTTGAGTTATTACTATCCAATACTTTACAAAAACCTCAAAAGTTTACAGTGACTCCAGTAGTTACTACAGAGTTATCATGTTTCTCACTTTAGAGAAACACTGCATTACTCACTTGTTCCTGTGTAGTTATTCATTAATGATCAGTATTCTATGTTACCAAAGTTTTACTGATTATACTATTTATATATACATTTAAATATACATTTATACTCACATATACTTGCTTACCCTGCTGTCTTTAGGAAGTGAAATCAATCAAAGAATATAAAGAAACAGGAGAACAACATAGTTTAAAAAAAAAAAAAAAAAAAAAAAAGCATCAACAGTGTAGCATTAGCCGTTAGCCACGGAGCACAGCCTCAAACTCATTCAGAATCAAATGTAAACATCCAAATAAATACTATGCTCACATCATCACATGAACATGTTTTTTATTAATGCTCACAACAAAATACACAGATAATATCAGATAATTATAACGAGAAACAAACAAGACAGAATAACAGAGACGGCAGTTCTCGCACAAGTTTCACATGAATCTCCCGCAAGAACTTCATGAAAGCTTCACGTTGCTCATTACAATATGTTTCATCGAACGCAAAGTCAACTCTCATGCAGGCGCTGGTGACAGGTCAGAAGCGAAAAGATGAATAGCCTAAACCATGAGAACATTTCTGGGTGTACTGTATTTTCTTTTAATGGGATTCCTTCTTAAGATTCATCAGTTGAGAAACAAAAGGAGGAGGAAGCCAAGCAAGAGAAACAACAACAACCAAAAAAACGGACAAAACGTGTTACTTTGTAGAGTGTAACAAGCACCACTTTAATTTACGGCCCACAATGTCATACTTACCCTGTAACTACATGAAAGAAGAGTATATTTCCCCGTGTATTAAAAAAGATTGCGATAGTTCTTTCTACTTGCCTTGAAACAACTTAATCAGTGCACTTTCTCGCTAAATTGCTCCCAAACGAAAGATTGTTGCCTATCATAACAGTATAAGTACCCCTTAGTTCTAAAATACTTATAATGTAAATAATTTGTTATTTTCCTGGTTGTTACCCCTTTATTCCTAAGACTTTACATATTGTTCCCCTATACCTACACGTACTTACTGTATAGGTACACTATAATTATCGAAAGTTATGCTGTAAATTCATTGTAATTACGCAGTACTTTCCGGGCTGTAATCTAAAGCGTTACCAAAAATGTAATATTTGATACACAGATGCAGTTGCACATCTCAGTATACAGGATACAATGGGAACATTTATGGGTTTAAACTGTTTATTAAACAATCAATCTTTATCTATTAATTTTATATATATATATATATATATATATATATATATATACAGTACAGTCCAAAAGTTTGGAACCACTAAGATTTTTAATGTTTTTAAAAGAAGTTTCGTCTGCTCACCAAGGCTACATTTATTTAATTAAAAATACAGTAAAAAACAGTAATATTGTGAAATATTATTACAATTTAAAATAACTGTGTACTATTTAAATATATTTGACAAAGTAATTTATTCCTGTGATGCAAAGCTGAATTTCCAGCATCGTTACTCCAGTCTTCAGTGTCACATGATCCTTCAGAAATCATTCTAATATGCTGATTTGCTGCTCAAGAAACATTTATGATTATTTTCAATGTTGAAAACAGTTGTGTACTTTTTTTTTCAGGATTCCTTGATGAATAGAAAGTTCAAAAGAACAGCATTTATCTGAAATACAAAGCTTCTGTAGCATTATACACTACCGTTCAAAAGTTTGGGGTCAGTAAGAATTTTTATTTTTATTTTTTGAAAAGAAATGAAAGAAATGAATACTTTTATTCAGCAAGGATGCATTAAATCAATCAAAAGTGGCAGTAAAGACATTTATAATGTTACAAAAGATTAGATTTCAGATAAACACTGTTCTTTTGAACTTTCTATTCATCAAATAATCCTGAAAAAAAATATTGTACACAAATATTTTGTACAATTGTACACATTAAATGTTTCTTGAGCAGCAGATCAGCATATTAGAATGATTTCTGAAGGATCATGTGACACTGAAGACTGGAGTAATGATGCTGAAAATTCAGCTTTGCCATCACAGGAATAAATTACTTTGTCAAATATATTCAAATAGAAAACAGTTATTTTAAATTGTAATAATATTTTACAATATTACTGTTTTTTACTGCATTTTTAATTAAATAAATGTAGCCTTGGTGAGCAGACGAAACTTCTTTTAAAAACATTAAAAATCTTAGTGGTTCCAAACTTTTGGACTGTACTGTATATATATATTATAGGCCTATAGTATATACAGTGGTATGCTAAAGTTTGGGAACCTCTTGCAGAATCTGTGAAAATGTGAATAATTTTAACAAAATAAGAGAGATCATACATAATGCATTCTATTTTTTATTTACTACTGCAATGATTAAGATATTTTACATAAAATATGTTTACATATAGTTCACAAGACAAAAAATAGCTGAATTTATTAAAATAACCTTACCTACTGCCCTTTGGAAGCAACAGAAGATACTTGTATGTTTCCTGGGATATAAATTAAGTACAATTTACCTTGATATTTGAATTCAAAATGTGAGCATCAGTGAATGTTTGAACCTTTAAAAATTAGTTGTGTTTGAGTCCATCAGTTGTCCTCAGTGTGAAAAAATGGATATCTTACTCAGGACAGTACTAAATAAAATAAAAATAAAAACTAAATAAAAATAACATGCATTTTGTATGATCTCTTATTTTGTAAATATTATTCACATTTTTACATATTCTGCAACGGGTTCACATACTTTTTCATGCAACTACATATATATATATATATATATATATATATATATAGTATCACTAATTATAAAATGTGATTTAATATTTATAAATGTTTTATTATTTTGATATAATAAAACAAAATAAAACAAATTATAATTTTAAAATTACACATTTCATATATATATAAAAGCATTATGTTTTATGTCAGTTAAATACTTTTTTCACAAGATAAATGAAATAAATGACTTACTTGTATTTTTATATTTATTGTCGCTCTGAACAAAGAGTTGAACAGGAACCTGCAGCTCTCCAGCAGAGCAGAAGAACCATCCAGAATCACTGAGTCTCAGTCCAGTCATCAGCACAGTGAAGGAGCTTCTCCCATCATCACTGATCTGGACTGATGGATTCTGGGATGTGTCAGTCCTCCCCACTGTGTAACAGCTCTGATCTTTATATCTGCACCACTGTTTGAGTTTATTCTGATATCCAGAACTGTAGAAACACTGGACACTGACATTACCACCTTCATGTCCAGATACACTGCTGCTCACCACAGACACATCAGGAGCTGAACACACAGACAGCAACAAAAGTTTGAATTAAATATTTTGTTAAATCTAAACAGGTATCTACTGAAGTAGAAAACCACATATCACACAGAGGAAAAGTAAAGAAATGCATCACAAAAACTATTTTTACCTTGTTTAACAGTTAAATACAAACGTTTTCCGTCATCTAGTTTTCCACCAAGCTCCACAGCACACCAGTAATATCCAGAGTCTGAGGATGCTGAATTGTTGAGTTTCACAGTAAAAATATTCTGTGCTGGATAATCAATTATTGTCCAATTCCCTGTGTCATTTGTACGGGCTGTGATTGTGCAAGAAATCCAAGACCCTCTACACCAGTATTTTGGGTTCAGTTTATACTGACTGTCATACAGACACGGGATTGTAACAGTTTCTCCTTCTCTCACAGTTACATGATCTAATGTCTTCTTGCTCAGAGTTCCTGTAGATACAAACACACACACATCAGCAAAATTCCCCTTGTACTGTAAATTACAGTTAATTTCTCAAACCACTGCTTTAAAAACACTTAAAGAATATGCATAGTTATTTTATATGAATCTGTTTAGTGTTCAGAGGTTTTTATTTGCACTTTGGTTTGATCTCCTGTCTCCATTTTCCTACAAAAATGTGTTTGATGTTGAATTTACAGCAGGTGAAATATGGAAAAGGCGTCTCCTAAGTTTAATATATTATACTAAGCTTTATATTAATTATATTATATTAATGTGTTCAGTTATAGTCTGAGGAATGGTAGTTTTAGGAATAGTGAGATAAAGAGTGCATCAAATGAAATGTTATATTTGTGTTAAGAACTTTCTTTTTATGATATATGATTTATTTTCTGATTTATTTTAATGTTGCAATTTCAAAAATGTATGTACTGTCAAAAATCAGTGTAGCAATCTTGTGGTTACTGAAATGTTTAAATCTGTTGAAAAATTTCTTATGCAACATGAAATTAAAAAACAGAATTTCCTTTGTGTTCAAGTCTTACACAGCAGGATATAAACTGAACAGTCACAGCGCTGTAAAGTAGATTATACTATTTAAATATACATGAAGTACTCCTTGCTCACCCTGCGGTGTCTTTTTAGGAAGTGAAATCAATCAAATAATATAAAGAATCAACAGGAGAACAAGGTAGTTTATTTAAAAAAACAAACATAAAAGCATGTTTTGAGGGTAGAATGTAATTTCTGTGTCTTACCTGCAGTGTAAAGTAATACACCAAAGAGCATCGGAGGAAGAGCCATGTGACCGTCAGAGTGAGTAAAAGACAGAACCTGAAATGAACATTTGACTTCCTGCTTCTGATAATGAGCTGTTCCTCTTTCTGTACTCACTGATGCAACTGAAGTCAGAAGAGACATCACAGACCATTCCTGTGCACACACACACAAACACACACACACACACACACACACACACACACACACACACACACACACACACACACACACACACTTAAACAGCTAAATGCAGGAGAGGTTTGACAAAGCTATTGTTTAAATGTTAGTTAAACATGCACTTGAAGCAAAGGGCAGGGACAGCCTTACAGTACAACACTTACTAAAGAAATGTGAGCAAAAATATTCCAAAAATGTACAAAACACATGTAAACAAAAGCTGAAGGCCTCACAGCTTATTGACTCTTAGTTTATAAAAAGGGATATATTATACAGTTATGTATTGCACATGTTGTGCTTCATGCATCATGAACCAGGCAGAACAGAATATACACAAGCTGCTTAAAATCATTCAATGTGTCCAAATATGATGAAGGAATTAGTATTAACTGGGCATGTATATCTTGGTATGATTTTGCAAATGTCCAATGGAAAAAAAAAAAGAAAAAAAAAGATTGTTTTCTAACAGTAGTTTTGCATGTTGGGTTCAAATGCATAGTCCAACAATTAATTAGGTTAATGTTTATCCAATTCCAATTCCATTCTTCGGGTAACAAGCCGACAAGATGTAATGGTGTGATCCCCTTTGGTGGGTTTTCTGTTCTGTGTGGGAGCTTGGCGAAAGTCAAGTTCACAGCCCCTTTAAAAACACAGAGATTTCCCTTTTTTTTTTTTTTTTTTTAATGACTGATCATGTCGCTAGATAAGACCCTTATTCCTCGTCTGGGATCATGTGGAGCCCTTTGAACCTCCATTTCTTTTCGACTGAAGAAAGAAAGACATAAACATCTTAACTGGATGACATGAAGGTGAGTAAATTATCAGGAAGTTTTAATTCTGAAGTGAACTAATCCTTTAACACTAAACTGCCAATAATTTAAGCCACTTTCTTTCACAGTACTGCATTAATAGAAAGTATTTAAAAAAAAAAAATTTAACCTTAAAATTAAGTTTAAACAGTATTTTTCTGAGGTGCAGAAACAGTTATGACGTAGCCATGCACTATTACTAGACTGTCTCATTCTAGAGTTTAATGCTGAGGAGGACTCCAGCCTACAAACCTCTGAAGGACTGGACTAGGAGGGACAGAGACCATGGATTACTTTAATGATGTCTTGACTACCTTTGAGCTGTCAATGGAGGGACAGAAAGCTCTCAGATTTAATTAAAAAGATTTTAGTTTGTCTTATGGGTTTGGAACAACATGAGGGTGAGTAATTGATGACAGAATTTTCATTTTCGGATGAACCTTTAAAAAAGTTCAGGAAGTTTCACATCAGAACAAAAAGAAAAACTTAAACTTCACTGAGATGTTAAAATGTTACAATGCGAACATCACAGTGAGATGAGATGATTATTGAACAGGTCAAGGCATCACGAATGATGCATTAAAAATTGCATTTAAAAAAATGTTGATATGAATTTGAGAAGATAAAGAGGTACATTGTAAAACTGGTATAGAGATAAAATTCGCCAGCAGATGGCGCTACACATACAGGACAAATGTGTGTTATATGAGCAACTTAATGCAGAGAATGTAATGTCCTTATTTATTGTACAATTAAAATAAAATTTTAAAAAACACACACAAAGAAAAAATATATAAAAAGTCAAATAACATTTTTTTTTTTTTTTTTAAGAAATGTAATTTAGTTACAACTAACAAAACTGCATTTATGTAACCAAAGAATTGGTTGCCTAATTTGGACCAGCATGAAAAGAAACATGAAGGTTTCAGCTCTTTCTAAAGTGTTGATGTGTCGTCTTTGTCCTCCATTTGGTCAAGAATCCACTCTGGAATGTGCCTGTAAGATGCAGAGAAATTAAATGCACTTCTATGCAAGACTGGAATTATTCATCTCTTGGTGCTCTTTTTTATTGACTATTTTATCACATATTTTATTAATCATCATAAATTAGGTATCATTTGAAAGCGTAAACCCTCAGTATTCTTAATCTTTGCGCTATGATGAAAATGGTTCTTTACAGGGGTAATTAACCAAACAATTGTTGGGCTCAGTTGACTTCCGTAGTATTTTTTTTCCCCCATGCTATGGAAGTCAATGATGGCCCACAACTGTTTGGTTACAAACATTCTTCAAAATATCTTCTTTTGTGTTCAGCAGAAGAAAGAAATTTATACAGGTTTGGAACTTGAGGGTGAATAAATTACTTTTTTGGGTGAACTATCCCTTTAAATCCTTTTAGCAGGCTCCTCCTCCTAATGGGTGGTGTCATGCTTCATATTACAATATTTACTGCACTCTTTACAATCCAAATATCGTTAGAAAGATCTGAGACTCAAGGTTTGGATAGTGCATTTGCATGTCTATGTTCAAAAATGAGGGTGACAGATAACAGGTTTAAAACTGAACTGGAAGAAATTGATTTATAATTAATTATTACTAATTTACAATGATTTACTTTCATTTGCTCATAACTTTATTAAGAAGGAGCAGTGTGTGTATGTTATAAACTCACAGCCGTGCGAGGTTTCTTCACAGAGCTGTAGATCACATGACCCTCTGGATCCTCTGATGATAAACTCTGTGAATAAACACGATCAGCGGTAAGAATCTCAAGTCGGTTTCACAACCATTAGTGTGTAATTTTTGTGTCACATAACGGAAATGAAAAAAAGTGTGATCATTTACAATCAAGTTTCTCTTTTGAATTGGACAAACATACTGTGTGACACATTCAGACCATTCAAAGACGACACATACACACACTGAGCTTTTCTGTAGCTCAGTGGTTAGAGCATGGCACTAACAATGCCAAGGTCATGGGTTCGATCCCAGGGATTGCACATACTCAGATACAAATGTATAGTATAATGCAATGTAAGTCGCTTTGGATAAAAGCGTCTGCCAAATGCGTAAATGTAAATGTAAATGTAAATGTACTGCCTTATTAAAGATCACAGAACTGTATAACACTGAACTGTCATCCACTGAGGCAGAAGACTGTGAATAAACACATTTGATGATCATTAATTTGCAATCAGCTTCTCAGTAAATGTCTACAGACAGGACTGATGACTTACAGTAGCAGCTGCTGAACTGCTGGATGTCATCTGGTTTTCAGAGGGAGTCTGAATCAAACAAACAAACACAGATTTACAATTATTTTCTGACGATTTCTGAAATCTGAATTTTCTGAATGTAAAATACTCACTGCATTACTGGTGCTGATGAAATGTTCTTCTTCTGTAATGTGACCCCTCTCTGTCAGAGTGAAATATGAAGATTAAATATCATATTTTCAATGGCCACTCTTAAAAACCTTTATGGAAACTTTGCAGCAAACAAAAGGTTCTTTAGATTTTTAAAATGCTCTTAACAATAACAACAAAATGGTTTTAAGAACTGTTCGCTGAATGGTTCTTTGGAGAACCAAAAATGGCTCTTCAATGGTTACATTTGGAACCTTTCTGTTTAAGATTAGAATTAAAGTTGACAGGGGTTTATGAATAAAATACACAAAAGGTATAAAATACTTAGATGCTTAGATGACTTCTGCCCCCTTTCATCCAGACCAGCCCACGCCACCCCCTCTGGCCCCTGGCTATCCGATGCTCTCCGTGAGCATCGGTCTAGACTCAGGGCTGCAGAGAGGAAGTGGCGCAAATCTAAAGATCCTACTGACCTTAGCTTATATCAGTCACTCCATTCTTCTTTCTCTACAAATGTCTCCAATGCTAAAACCACATGCTATCACAATAAAATTAACAATTCTACTGATTCCCGCACACTTTTCAAAACCGTGTCTTCTCTTCTTTGCCCTCCTCCCCTCCCTCCCACATCAGCTCTTACAGCTGATGACTTTGCCACATTTTTCACACATAAAATAACAACCATCAGAGGCCAATTCTCCACACCATACACTCACAATAACATCTCAATGGAAAACACACACATTCTCCCCTCCTTCTCCATGCTCTCTGAGGCAGATGTTTCCAAACTCTTCCTTTCCAATCACCCTACTACCTGTCCGCTAGACCCTATCCCTACTCATCTTCTTCAGGCCATCTCCTCCTCAATTGTACCTGCACTGCACTTCCTTTCATTGCAAAGACACTTGAGAGAGTTGTGTTCAACCAACTGTCTACTTACCTCACACAGAGCAACCTCCTTGACAACCACCAGACAACCACTTCAAGAGTGGCCACTCAACAGAGACTGCCCTGCTCTCAGTTACTGAAACCCTGAGACTCGCACGAGCAACTTCAAAATCATTAGTACTCATCTTGCTGGATCTATCTGCAGCTTTTGACACAGTTAACCACCAGATCCTCCTATCAACCCTCATGTCGAAGGGCATCTCGGGAACCGTACTCCAGTGGTTCAAGTCTTACCTCTCAGGTAGGTCCTTCAGGGTATCTTGGAGAGGTGAGGTGTCCAAGTCACATCATCTTGCTACTGGGGTACCTCAGGGCTCAGTGCTTGGACCACTTTTCTTCTCCATCTACATGTCATCACTAGGATCGGTCATTCAGGATCATGGTTTTTCCTATCACTGTTATGCTGATGACACACAACTCTACCTTTCATTCCAACCAGATGATCCAACGGTTGCTGGTCGCATCGCAGCCTGCTTGACTGCCATTTCTGCCTGGATGAAGGACCACCACCTTCAATTCAACCTTACAAAAACGGTGCCAACTCAACACTTCATCACAACCTTTCAATTCAACTTGGGTCGTCAACTATTACTGCTTCCAGGACAGCCAGGAACCTTGGAGTGGTGATGGATGATTGTTTAAGCTTCACAGATCATATTGCTACAACGGCCCGGTCCTGCAGATTCACCTTGTACAACATCAGGAAGATTAGACCCTTCCTATCGGAGCATTCCACACAAATTCTTGTCCAAGCTCTTGTTCTATCCAGACAGGACTATTGTAATGCTCTCTTGGCTGGCCTTCTAGCATGCACTGTCAAGCCTCTACAACTGATCCAGAATGCTGCAGCAAGATTGGTCTTCAACGAACCGAAGAGAGCGCACGTCACTCCTCTCTTCATCAGTCTGCATTGGCTGCTAGTAGCTGCTCACATCCAATTCAAGGCTCTGATGTTTGCCTATAGAACGACCACTGGCTCTGCACCACTATACCTAAACTCACTACTTCAGACTTATGCGCCCTCCAGAAACTTGCATTCTGCAAGTGAACGGCGCCTTGTAGTGCCATCACAAAGGGGCACAAAATCTCTCTCACAGATCTTCTTTGGGTGTGTTCCTGGCTGGTGGAATGACCTGCCACACTCTATCTGTGCTGAATCTTTAGCCATTTTCAAAAGAAATGCTAAAGACGTATCTCTTTCGTCAGCACTTGACCCAGTAATAGTAGCACTTACTTTGATTTCTTTTCTTTTTCCATCTATTTGTGTATTTATAAAAAAAATAAATAAAAAAAAATCCTTGCTACGAGCACTTTACTGACATAACTGTGACTTCACACAGCACTTACATACTGTTGTTCTCATGTTGATTTGATTGATTCTACTATTCTCATTTGTAAGTCGCTTTGGAGAAAAGCATCTGCTAAATGACTAAATGTAAATGTAAATGTAAATACTATTTATTTTATATGTCCCTCTGGAATACTTGATTCTGACTGGTCAGTCGTATCATTCTGTTGTAAAATGTGATTTTTGTCCCTGAAACCAATTTCCTACATTGTGCTAGTTTGATGCCTCTCGAGTCACTTTACAGTCTCGTTCTTCTCATACTGCAATGAAATTGTTTAAACTCAAATCTCTCTTTATATATACATTTTATGTCCATTTATTGATTTATTTAAGCATCTGTAAATGAATCACAATAATATACTGTCAGTCCTCCAGAAGTAAGAGAAAACTCACCCGGCTTCTTTCTCAGTCTCCAGGTTACTATTACAACAAGAGAAACAAGAAGCAACAGAACAAGTGTCGCTACAAGACTCATGAGCAGAATCCCAACATGCCTAGAGTGATAGAGAGACATATTTGTGTTTATCATACAGAACTGTACTTACTTTTAATGCAGCAAGTGTTCATCTCTTAAAGCTTTTTTTTTTCTTCTAATTTAAAGATACAATAAAAGCAAATGTCTTAATTTACATGCCTTAAATCCTTGTTTTGCTCATCCTTGCTGTGTATTTCTGTAGCAATAGTCTCTTCTGTCACTATCAGAGATGGGTTGGTTTCCTTTCTGCAGTTAAAAATATATGATGTCATGTAACAGTTTGGTATCAGTTGCTATGAATAAATGAAAAATAATGTTCACACTTACATGTGTGTTTCAGGTAGTCCTAACTGCTGCCAGAAACAGAAACAAGTATCTTAGTTTGATCATAATGTTATCATTAATGAAAGAAGCTGTTTATTATGGAAGCCCATTTCATAAGACCACCACATAAGAAGATTAATGCTTTGGTATATCATATTCATCATAAAAGTTGAATTTTATGTCAGAATTTTAACCTTTTATGTCCTAATAATGACTTTGTATCTTATAATTTAGACTTTTTATGTCATAAATTCTACTTTTATGTCATAATTATGATTTACTAAAGCATGATTTTATACTTTTTCATACTTTTTAATGTCATAATTTAAATTTTTGTCATAATTATGTATTTTATCTCACAATTTAGACTTTTTGTCATAGTTATGACTTATCTCATAATCGTAACTTTTCGTCATAATTGACATTTTTATATTATACATTTGACTTTTGTCTGACTTTATGACTTTTATCTCATAATTTAGACTTTTTGTCATAATTATGACTTTTTATGTCATAAATTCTACTTTTAGGTTATAATTATGATTTGCTAACCCAATTTTTTCCATATAAATGATTTTCTGAAGAGATAAATATTAAATCAACCCAGTTCAGCTGCTCCTTACTGTTTACTATTTTACTCAAACTTGTAGGATTTCTGTTGGCAGATGACTGTGTTGTAAACCTGCAAAACAATGTAAAAAGAGAAAGACAAACATGTTCACTCAAAAATGAAAGAACAATCATATCATGCCATTCCAAACCTGTGTGACTTTCTTTCATACGTGGAAACAATGTACTTGTCTCTCTCCCCCATGCACTTATTTCCTCAAAAAGGACCTAACAAAAGGACCTACCCTTCTGCTACTTCCAAATTGTGAACACATCATTTAGACCAGATTTGGAAGCATGATCAACAGGTTCATTAAAAAGATCTGAATTATTAATTCATGATCCGACATCGCTACTTCTTTCCTGAATACTTCTGAACATGCCAAAAGAGCAGATGCCAAGACTTTCAGTGTTATTGAGATAAGAAATATTGTTTGGCTTCAGAAGAGTTAGAATATAGTCATATGGACCACTTTCATAAAACCTTTATGGTGGTTTTGTAAACTTTTTTGAAGCTTGAAAGTAAATCCTATTTATTGTAATTGCATGTAAAAGAGCAAACAGTAAAGGAAAGTCTTTTGTTAAAGTATAAATCAAGCTAATATTTACAGATATGCTTAATTAGACTGTCACATATAGACATTAATATGTTGCAGCCAGATACAGTATTAATGTCTTTGAACAGCGATCACATCAAATAAAAGGCCATGACTTGCAGTTATTATTAATAAAGAAGTATTAATCAACAATATATCACTGTAAGCTTACTAGAGAATCATATTAGAGAATCAACACTGACTGTTTTGACCTTTTGACAACTCAAGGGATAAACCACCACCCACCCAAAATGTCAAATGTTAAAAATTACACCTACATGTCTGTCTCAGAGTCAGATGGTGAAGCTGTTGGAATATCTGTCAATGCTTGAAAGGAGAAAAACATGAGGTTAGTTTTAGTGCATTAAGATTGTCACAGTTTTTATACAGTAGCTGAATTGATTTGTGATTTTACCACGTTTGGCTTCTTTGACAATGAGTTGAACAGGAACCTGCAGATCTCTTACTGAGCACAAGTACCATCCAGAATCACTGAGTCTCAGTCCAGTCATCAGCACAGTGAAGGATCTTCTCCTAACATAATCACTGATCTGGACTGATGGATTCTGGGATGTGTCAGTTCTCCCCACTGTGTAACAGCTCTCATCTTTATATCTGCACCACTGTTTGAGTTTATTCTGATATCCAGAACTGTAGAAACACTGGACACTGACATTACCACCTTCATGTCCAGATACACTGCTGCTCACCACAAACACATCAGGAGCTGAACACCGTCAAAAAGACAATAAGATTTGTCAATCAATAGGCTTTAATGTTTAAATATCTATTGATATTGGTTTGTTTTTTAATGACAAAAACAGTTCTATTTTTGGCAAATGTTAAGGCCCTTTCACACCAAAAGTGAAATGAATAAGCCGCAGGCTAAAGGAAATTCACGCCTGTACAGTAGAGGGAGCAGCTGAACAAACTTTCAGCTGTGCAGCCATTCTGGATCACAGAAGAATAGAACAAAGGAAGAAAGTTCAACACTCTTACTTCAGCAATAAAAAAGAAAAAACATGAAACAAATGTTTAATATGTTAAATATTTTTTCTTAGCATGGTTGAATTAGATCATCGAAGGTAAGCAGTAAAGACATTGCTTAATAAATTGAGATTAAATACATAAAGTATATTTGACTTTAGTGAATCAAAACATTTGCAGCGGTCTCTGATCTGATTCACGTAATGAACTCCAAGGAACCAGAATCATTAAGAGGAATCAAATCCAGAACAATTAATGTTGATTCGACAGTAAATGAAGAACAATCATGGTATCTCAGCAACTTAAAATAGTTGGTGTCACATGCGTTCTTCATTAGTCACCGTCTTCAGTTAACATGTTCTCCTTTTTCAGTTCTTTTTAGTTGTGTACAGAAATAAATATCTATCTATCAAACCTAACCCAACAAGAACTGTAACTGTATCATTATTTATAATGTTCCTTATAGATACATTATTTCATATTTATATTATATTCTATTTTAATAAAATGCATTATCATGTTTCTCAGAAAAAAAATAAAAGGTAAATTTGAAAGATATTCTTTACCTGATTGTACCGTCAGATACAAATAATAACCAGCGTCTACGGTGCCATAACCACCAATCTCCACAGCACACCAGTAATATCCAGAGTCTGAGGTCTCCAGTCTGTCCCATCGCACTGTAAAAATACTCTGGTCTGGATAATCAGTGATGGAATATTTTCCTGTCGCATTTGCATATACCAATATACGGCAAGAGCTCCAAACTGTCCCCTCACACAAATATTTGCGGTTTTCTTTATGTTGTTTGTCATACACACATGGAATAATGCCAGATGATCCAGATTTCACTGCTATATTAAGTTTCAGTCTATTAACTCCAGAATAAATGTAGAGGAAAAAAACATTAAACACTCACAAACTGTACATGTACTGATGTTAATGTATATAGTGTAATTATTGGTTAAATAATTCAAGTTAAACAATTTTAACAATTTAACAACAGACCGTAAAAATAGTTTAATAATGCTTTTTAAACAGAATTATAATTTTGTTTTACCTGAGATGTAAAGTAAAATCCCGGAGAGAATCAGAGGGTGAATCATAGATAGATAGATAGACCCTTTATTGTCCCCCAAGGGAAATTTGCTTTCACAGACTCTGTCGATACACAAACAACAACAACAACAACAACAACAAAAAAAAAAAAAAAATGCAAAAAGACAACGCATGCAGGATCTGTCCAGGTTACAAATTGTTTAAAGCAGCAATGGCAGAAGGGACAAAGCTTTTACTGAAGCGTGCCCGCCTCCACCTTAAAGTTCTATATCTGCGGCCTGAGGGCAGCAGAGAAAAGTAAATGTGGAGAGGGTGGTCCAAGTCTCTACTGACTGTCCGAGCCATGCGTGTAACAGCTTTGCTGTTAAGAAGAGAGAGATTCGTAATGGGTAAACTGATAATTTTGGATACTGTGCATGTGACTTTAATGAGCTTATTTCTATTAGTGATGGAAAGCATGTTGAAGTAACAAGGGGAACAGTAGAGGAGGATGGGTTGAATGATACTAGTATACAACAGTAACATGTCATGTCTACAGTGGAGTGTGTGTGTATGTGTGTGTGTGTGTGTGTGTGTGTGTGTGTGTGTGTGTGTGTGTGTGTGTGTGTTTGTGAGAGAGAGGAGCTGGTCACTTCTTGCAGTGTCTCTCTGTTTCCTCCTGTTTCAGAGAAGAAATATCGCCTGAAACCACATGAGTATTAAAAAATGAGCAAATAAGCTGCAGCAGCAAACTCAATCTAGCCACAACACAACAACAAACGTCTCGGTTACGTATGTAACCCTCGTTCCCTGAAGGAGGGAACGGAGACGTACGTCAGTAGTAACCGACGAATTGGGATATCGCTTAGAGAGCCCTATCAGCTTTGTGTGAACTAAAACAAGCCAATGGAATTGGCGTGCGATATTTGCATAATGCGCACCGCCCCCGACAGGTGTATATAAATAGGAAGCGGATGCAATCGCACTCTGTTTTGTCGCTGAGGAGACAACTGGTGTCCGCACTACAGCGAGGGTACAGGAACTGTGGCGACGGGACGTACGTCTCCGTTCCCTCCTTCAGGTAACGAGGGTTACATACGTAACCGAGACGTTCCCTTTCAGTCGGTCACGTTCGACGTACGTCAGTAGTGACCGACGAATTGGGATCCCAACTAAAGCGCCACAGTTACGAAACCCCTTCCAGTGCCCAGCGCAAGCTCGGCTACCCATAGCACCAGCTGGAACGGTGAAGGGGCGAGCTTACGCCGAGAGAGTTTACTGCTGTCTTACCGAATACCCACTAAGTAAACTAGACTACACTGGGGAAGCGAACCCGTAAGGGACGCTGCGGAGGCCACTACCTACCCAATGGGGGAGGAGTTTACGTGGAGAATACACATATGGACTGGCCCGGGGGGCAGTACACATATGGGGTCCCTGGGATGGCTCCACCTGGGTAGGGGGAGACTCATCTGACAGGTGACAGCAGAGCTGGCTCTGCTAAGGGAAAGACACGGGCTCGCCGTAGGGAGTTTAGACCCGTGGACAATTACACATATGGGACCGCTCACGTAGAGGGGTCACGACATATGGGCCCCAGTCAACAGACAGCGTCAGCGACGGATGTAGGCCTGGCATCAGACACTCCGCAATGTCCGAGCCGAAGGGGGAGGCGGAGGAACTCGACAGGGTTCGCCAAGCGGGGAACACGACTGGAGTAAAAGTATGCACGTATCCGGCCAGGGGGCGGGAATGGCATTGCAAGCCGACACTTAGAGCGGGTACAACACGTCTACCGACTAGTAGATGCGAGTACACGTGAAGATACCGGCTCTACACGTAGGCTATAAAACCTAGCGAACGTGTTAGGTGTCGCCCAGCCCGCAGCTCTACAGATATCTGTCAGCGAGGCGCCATGAGCCAGCGCCCAGGAAGAGGCCACCCCTCTGGTGGAGTGGGCTCTCAACCCGAGCGGGCAAGGCACGCCCTGGGATTCATACGCCAAGGCGATGGCATCCACTATCCAGTGGGCCATCCTCTGCTTGGAGACAGCCTTCCCTTCTGCTGGCCTCCGTAACAGACAAAGAGCTGATCTGAGGTCCTGAAGCTTCGCGTTCTGTCCACGTACACACGCAGAGCGCGGACGGGACAGAGCAAAGCTAGGGCTGGGTCTGCCTCCTCCGAGGGCAGCGCTTGCAGGTTCACTACCTGATCTCTGAAGGGAGTGGTAGGAACCTTGGGCACGTATCCAGGCCGGGGTCTCAGGATGACGTGAGAATCACCGGGCCCGAATTCTAGGCACGCTTCGTCGACCGAAAACGCATGCAGGTCCCCTACCCTCTTCAGGGAAGCCAATGCAACCAGAAGGACAGTTTTTAGGGACATAACCTTCAGGTCGACTGATCGCAAAGGCTCAAAGGGATGACCCCGGAGAGCTGTGAGAACCAGGGTCAGATCCCAAGAGGGTACGGAGGAAGGGCGAGGAGGATTCAGTCTCCTTGCCCCCCTCAGGAACCTGACGATCAGATCGTGTTTCCCCAGGGACTTACCCTCAACTGCATGGTGATGTGCAGTGATAGCGGCAACATACACCTTCAGGGTGGAGGGAGACAGCCTTCGCTCCAACCCTTCTTGCAGGAAGGAAAGCACAGATCTGACCGAGCATGATCGGGGGTCCTCTCGGCGAGAGGCGCACCATTCGACGAACAGGTTCCACTTCAGCGCGTAGAGACTCCTAGTGGAAGGAGCTCTAGCGGAAGTGATGGTGTCTACGACCGCTTGCGGGAGATCACTCAGAACCTCCGCATACCGTCCAGGGACCACACGTGGAGGTTCCACAGATCGGGACGCGGGTGCCACAGGGTGCCCCGTCTCTGAGTCAGGAGGTCCTTCCTCAGAGGAATCGGCCAGGGAGGGGCTGTCGCGAGGAGAATGAGGTCTGAGAACCAGGTCCGAGTGGGCCAGTACGGAGCCACTAACAGAACCTGCTCCCCGTCCTCCCTGACCTTGCACAGGAGTTGTGCGAGAAGGCTCACTGGGGGAAACGCATATTTGCGTAGACCCGGGGGCCAGCTGTGTGCCAGGGCATCCGTGCCGAGCGTGCCGCCGGTCAGGGAATAGAACCACTGGCAGTGGGCAGTTTCCGGGGAGGCAAACAGGTCTACCTGGGCCTCGCCGAAACGCTGCCAAATCAGCTGAACCGCCTGGGGGTGGAGCCGCCACTCGCCCGCAAGTGGAGGCTGCCGTGACAGCTCGTCGGCCGCACGGTTGAGCACACCTGGGACATGAGTGGCCCGAAGGGACCTCAGATGCTTCTGACTCCACAACAAGAGATGGCGGGTGAGTTGCGACATGCGACGGGAGCGTAGACCACCTTGATGGTTGATGTACGCAACGGCTGCAGTGCTGTCCGAACGGACCAGTACATGCTTGTCTGACAACAGCTCCTTGAAGCGGGCCAGAGCAAGACGTACTGCTAGCAACTCGAGGCAATTGATATGCCAATGCAGCTGAGGCCCCGTCCAAAGACCCGACACTGCATGCCCGTTGTACGTGGCCCCCCATCCCGTGGCAGAGGCATCTGTGGAGACCACAGCATGCCTGGACACTTGTTCCAGGGGTACTCCGGCCCGCAGGAACGAAGGGTCCGACCACCGGACAAGGGTGCGGCGGCAGCTCGGTGTCACGGGGACACGGAGCGTGCCGCGCTGCCACGCCCATCTCGGGACCCGGCCGCGGAGCCAGTGTTGAAGCGGTCTCATATGGAGCAATCCGAGCGGCGTGACCGCGGCTACAGATGCCATATGCCCCAGGAGCCTCTGAAAATCTTTCAGTGGAGCCGCTGTCCTGCGCTTGAGCGAGCTCAGGCAGTTCAACACCGACTGGACGCGCGCCTCGGTGAGACGCGCAGTCCGTGTGACCGAGTCTAGCTCGAGACCGAGATAAGAGATCCTCTGCCCGGGGGCGAGTTTGCTCTTGTCCCAGTTGACCCGAAGACCCAACCGGCTGAGGTGAGCTAAAACCATGTCCCTGTGTTCGCACAACTGCTCTCGCGAGCTGGCCAGGATCAGCCAGTCGTCGAGATAGTTGAGGATACGAACGCCCTGTTCCTTGAGGGGAACAATGGCCGCCTCCACAACCTTCGTAAAGACGCGGGGGGACAGGGCCAGCCCGAAGGGCAGGACTTTGTACTGATATGCCCGACCCTCGAGCGCAAACCGCAGGAAGGGTCTGTGTCGAGGCAGAATCGAGACATGAAAGTACGCGTCCTTCAGGTCGATTGCTGCAAACCAATCCCGGGGACGGACGCATTCGAAAATGCGCTTCTGCGTGAGCATCTTGAACGGCATCTTGTGGAGATACCGGTTCAGGACGCGCAGATCCAGGATTGGCCGTAGCCCACCGCCTTTTTCGGTACAATGAAGTAGGGGCTGTAAAACCCCGACTTCATATCGGCTGGAGGGACCGGCTCGATTGCATCCTTCGCCAGGAGGACAGCAATCTCCGCCCGGAGAACAGGTGCACTGTCCAACGACACCTGAGTGAAGTGGACACCCCTGAAGACCGGGGGACGCCGGGCGAACTGAATCGCATAGCCGAGTCTGATAGTGCGAATGAGCCAGCGGGACGGGCTGGGAAGCGTGATCCACGCCTCCAGACTCCGAGCCAGCGGGACCAAAGGCACCACAGACGCACCGGGGGTGGGGCAGCGAGGTAGAGTGGGATCCAACTCGGACGGCATGGGAGCGGCCCGGAGTGTGGTCGAACTCTGGGAGGCAGCAGTGCGTATGGGAGACGGCGCACGGGGCGCGGGCTGCACCATCACACTGCCACCTGCTGGCGAAATGGGAGGGGGCTGCGAGTGGCGAGGCGGGGCCTGGCACACTGGCAGGCGCACCCTGTTGTGACCTGGAGTTTGAGGAAACTGCTCTTTTTGTGATAAAGTGGGTACCGCTGGACTCCGGGGAGCCAGCGGCGGAAGATAGACAGACATCACGAATTCCCCCGGCCCTCCTCCGGGGGTGGGAGAGAAGGTGGAAAACTCTCCCGAAGAGCAAGATCCTTCCCCTCCAGGTTGCCCGTCTCAGGGCCGTGACTTCCTCTTGCGTTTGCCACCTGGCTTGGCTGAGACGGGCTGGGCACCACGTCCGCGACCGGCACCCTGCTGCTTGGCTGGTGTAGGCTGCTGCTTTGCCGAACCAGCAGGGGCGGAGGACGACGCAGGCGGGCGCCCTCGGCAACGAGCGGGCTGAGGCTGAGCCACGGGCGGGTGGGTGGAGGCAGCAGCGGACCGCCGTGGCATGACGTGTTTGATAGCCTCAGCCTGCTTCTGTGCGGCGGAGAACTGTTGGGCGAAGCTCTCCACCGCGTCGCCGAAGAGGCCGACCGGGGACACGGGAATTCAGGAACTGCTGCTTGTCGGTTTCCCGCATGTCCGCCAAGGTCAGCCAGAGATGGCGTTGCTGGACTACCAGGGTAGACATCGCATGACCAACAGCGCGTGCTGTCACCTTCGTCGCCCGGAGGGCGAGGTCGGTGGCAGCGCGCAGCTCCCCAAGCAGTTGTTGGTCAGGCCCTTCCTGGGGCATCTCCGACAGCGCACAGGGTGGAGGGTTCCACTCGAGCCCGACACACAAGGCGGCCCGGGAAAGCACAGCCGTCAACTCGGGATCCGACTCGGCCACCGCTACCGTCCCGGAGGGCGGCAGCGCGTCCGGATCTTCCTCCCCCGAGGACCCTGGCTCACCTTCCGATGCAGAGATCGACATCCGGTCCGCTGCAGGCGCACCAAAGGTAACGGCTGGACAGTCCGTAGAGGGCCCAGCGGAAACCAACGGCGGCACGACGGGTTGCGGTGCTGATGAGGCGGCAGGGGCCCGCGGAGCATTTCCGCTCGGCGGGGAAGCCCTGACCGTAATCCTCAGGTCACCCTTCCCATACACCGCCGAACCGTCCTTCCGGCCCGGGCCGGAAAAAACGGTCGAACGGGGCATAGGAGAGGGGACCCCCGCTTCCTGAGACCTCAGGAAGGAGAGTCTAGACCTCAGCACCGCGATAGTCATATTCCCGCAATGGGAACATGAACCATCCACAAAAGCTGCTTCAGCGTGCTGAACGCCCAAACACGAGATGCAGCGATTGTGCCCATCAGCAGGGACCAGGAAACGACCGCACCCAGTAACGCACAGACGAAATGACATACTGTCAGGGTTCGTCTGTAAAGCTCTTTTAGAAGGGGAAAGATCAGCTCACTTGTGCTGAAGCACACAGGGAGTGATGCGATGCGCTCAGGTACACCACTCCCTGAACACACCAAGGAACCGGCCCAAATCGCAACACGCACACACACTTTTAGAGTGTTGCTGTTACAACAGCAGTTGAGAGCTTATAGCTCGGCTCCTCGGAAACTCGCGACCTCGCTGGAGTGCCTTCACAACCAACACGAACAGCGCGCTGTTAATCCTCTTCTGAGGCAGTTTTAGTTTCAACTTAAACAAAGTCTGAAGCAGGACACCAGTGTATGGCTCCGAAGCGAAAGACAGAGTGCGATTGCATCCGCTTCCTATTTATATACACCTGTCGGGGGCGGTGCGCATTATGCAAATATCGCACGCCAATTCCATTGGCTTGTTTTAGTTCACACGAAGCTGATAGGGCTCTCTAAGCGATATCCCAATTCGTCGGTCACTACTGACGTACGTCGAACGTGACCGACTGAAAGGGAACCAACATTTTACTTATGGCTAATTTGAATTGTGAACAAGTTAATGCATGTTAAATGACAGCAGTGTATAATCTGAATCAGCAGGTTCACTTTAGCAATTTACAGTATTTCACAATTGCTAAAACACTAAACCCCATTCTCTGAACCCAATGCTCAGTGGCCTAAACCCATTTGTCGAATCAGTCACTTTGTAGGCAAAACCTTAAACAAGTTCAGGTAGTTAAGACACTGTTTGCATATCTCATCCACTCTTTTTGCAAAACTCTAAACACATTCTTACTCACTAAAACACATTCTGCACTATGTTGCAAAATGGTAAATACATGTGGCAAAAGTTAAACACAACTACAACACAGTTGTCATCCTTTAAACACAATGACTCTAAATTATTCACACCTATTTCTAATGATGTGATCAAATCAACTGTATAAAATATAGGTCAGTTCAGAGTGCACAGGTGACACAGGTGCTGAATGATGATACCAACAATAGATGGAAACAATCTGAAAAGTAGAGGAGGAAGAGTATGTGTAAGAGGATGATGAGGAGAAAGAGCAAGGGGTGTGGAGACAAGGCTGTCAAGGCTGGAACCGGCACAGGTTTTTTCCCTTTGCCTGGCAAGAGACGATATTGCCTGTGATGTGGAAAATGTCCTCAACAATATTCAATAATATTCAACAATATTATTGATCTGACAGTACTGACATTATAGGATGAGAACTGAACTAAGCTAGCCTAGATGATGACATCACTGTTTTCTGCAGAACTGCTTTATAGAGGAAAATAATTACAGTCATTTACATAATAATTGATGGTCTTTACAATGTAAGTGAATCAACACTGAACTGACTTCAGCTGAACAATGACATTATTTTCTTTTAGAGCTGTACAGCCAAAATGAACCCTCTTTGCATTACTGATCATCATGTACCTGTTATCACTGTAAAGCTGCTTTGACTATACTATACTATACTATACTATACTATACTATACTATACTATACTAGACTAGACTAGACTAGTATCTGTGTAGTATAAATTGCCATTGAAATAAAGTTGACTTGACTTGACTTGACATGAAGACATGATGCTGAAGCAGAATGAATCTCTCACTGACTCTGAACTTTTTTCTTTTCTTTTTTTTTTTTGTGTACTGTATCATGCTTTTCATTTAGAGTTTTCTTTGACCTTTTAGTCATTTGCATTTAGACTGCTGAATGTTTGCGGTATGTAAGTACTGTATATACAGACATTCAATACTATATAATATTGAATATAATACTGTACTTGCAGTGCATACAGTATACTTTAAATTCACATTACTTGTGATTTCTATACATTTTATGTAATGGCAAAATGTGTTTACTGTGTTACAATATACTTTTTTTTCTGTAACCTCATGTTCTGGATGTTGTGTTTTCCATTTTTTAATGTAGTGTCTAATGAATGATCTGTAGTGTTTATATATTGTTTAATGTGTGTATGATCTGAAAGCTTTGTTTGATTTTGCCATAAGAGTCAGAGGTTTTGTGAAATTAGTTTGAAGATTGGATTTGTGTTTAATGTTTTGAGAAAATGAGTGATGGTTTCAAGAAATGTGTTTTAGCAATTGTGAAATACTGTAATATGTAACATTTACTCGAAAAGAAACGGTTGTTAATTACCGCACAAATACTGAACAAAATGTTACATTTTACAAGCTGCTTTTTTGACAAAACTGTGAAAGTGATTAACACAAACTGTTGTTTAATTAGTATTAGTTTAGTTTTATTTTTTTAATTATTGAGGGGGAGCAGGAAGGAGTGGAGGATGAGTAGTAAGGAGTGGAGGAGGAGTAAGAATTTGGGAGGAGGAAGGAGAGAAGGAGGAGGAGGAAGGAGGAGAGAGAGATGAGGAGGAGGAGGAGTGGGTTAGGAGTAAGGAGTGAAGGAGGAGGAGTAAGAAATGGAGGGGGGAAGGAGAAGAGGAGTAGAAGGAGAAAAGAGAGGAGGAGGAGGATCGAGTGTACGAGGAGAAGTAAGGAGAGGAGGAGGAGGATGAGGAGGATGAGGGGAAGGAGGAGGATGGGGGTATGAGGGGGAGGGGGAGGTGGATGAGGGTGAGGGTGAGCAGGAAGGAGTGGAGGATGAGTAGTAAGGAATGGAGGAGGAGTAAGAAGTTGGGGAGGAGGAAGGAGAGAAGGAGGAGGAGGAAGTAGAGAGATGATGAGGAGGAGTGGGTTAGGAGTAAGGCGTGGAGGAGGAGGAGTAAGAAGTGGAGGAGGGGAAGGAGAAGAGGAGTAGGAGGAGAAAGGAGAGGAGGAGGAGGATCGAGTGTACGAGGAGAAGTAAGGAGTGGAGGAGGAGGAATGGAGAAGGAGTACACAGTCTATGAGGGGGAAGGAGAGGAGGAGGAGGAATGAGTTTAGGAGGTGGAGGAGGAGGAGAAGGAGAAGTAAGGAGTGGAGGAGGAGTAAGAAGTGAAGAAGAGGGACGGAGAGGAGGAGGAAGGAGATGAGGAGGATGAATGAGTGTAGGAGGAGAAGTAAGGAGTAGAGGAAGAGGAGGAAGGAATGGAGGAAGAGTACAGAGTCAAGGTGGGGGAAGGAGAGGAGGAGGAGGAATGAATGGAAGAGGAGGAGTAAGGAGTGGAGGAAGAGGAGGAGAAGTAAGGAGTGGATGAGGAGGAGTAGTAAGGAGTGGAGGTGGAGGAGGAGTAAGGAATGGAGGAAGAGGTGAAGAAAGAGGAAGAGTAGTAGAATGAGGATGAGGGGCAAGGAGACAAAGAGTCTCAGATGAAATTCGTGTCACTAGTTGACCATGTCCTTGTCCATGGTATGATTATGAGGGAGGCTGGGCAATGAGTTGCGACTTGAATCTTCAGGGAGGAAAACAGGTGTACTTCAGATACTCTACTGTAACTTTCGAGAGCTGTACTCTTTTACAACACATACATGTACTGTAGATGTTCCACTATACTACTGTAATGAAAAGAAATGCATCAAATTGCCTCACAGAGAGTTTCTGTCTGATCCATTTTGTAAAAAGCATGTGTTATAGTTACAGTAATCAGTAATTCAATTTTTGTAGGACACAGAGACGACGAAATGGAAGAAGCCTGCCTAGACATTTGAGTTGATGCGTGCCAGGGGTGGATCAGGCATGCAAGAGGATTTTACCCCAGATGCCTGACTAGGACCAATATAGCCTGTGATGTTGATGACATTCTCTGGCCTGTCCCAGACCAAAGATGTGATGCTGCTGGAATGTTTGTTGTTGTTATTGTTTGGTGAATAAAAAATGTGCAAATGTATACACTTATGTTCATGTGAAAAGTTTCTTGAGGGGGAGAACCACAAGCAACATAACTTATTACTGGTTTTTGGATTTTGTTAGTATTGCTTTGAATTTATCTTATCAGTGTGTAAGACTTTATTGTAGCGTGTGTGCATGTGTGTGCATGTGTGTGTCATGTCTGAGGGCAAAGTTTGTTTTTTCAGCAAGATTCAAAGGTTTTGAGTGTAGAGCTTCATTTTGACATGAAAATAGAACATTTGGGGAATTGGGTGAGAAGTTATTTGTGTTTAGAGTTTCGAGAAAAGGAGGCATAATTTCAAGAAATGTATTTAAAAGATTAGAAATTTCCTGATAATTTACTCACCCCCATGTCATCTAAGATTTTTATGTCTTTCTTTCTGAAGTCATGAAGAAATTATGGTTTTTGAGGAAAATATTCCAGGATTTTTCTCCTTAAAGTGGACTCCAGTGGGTTCGCCGGATGGAAGTTCCAAACTGCAGCTTCAAAGGGCTCTATGCGATCCCAGGCGAGGAATAAGGGTCTTATCTAGAGAAACGATCGGTCATTTAAAAAAAAAAAAAAAAAAAATATATATATATATATATATATATATATATATATATATACTTTTTAACCACAAATGTTCGTCTTGCACTCTGCTCTGCGATGCGCCATACATTACACTGAAAGGTCACGCGTGACATAGATGAAAGTACCACAGTAGGGCGAAAAACTTAATCTAATTTTCTCCTCCAACTTCAAAATCGTCTAATATCCTTGTTGTACCTTTTTTGGCTTAATTGTTGCAGTTTGCTTTATAGTCACTGGAACGGTACTTCTGCCTATGTCACACATGACCTTTGTAACGTGATTACTTCATGCGCGCGGATCGCAGAGCTAGTGCAAGATGAGCATTTGTGGTTAAAAAGTATATACATTTTTATTTTTTTTAGAAAATGGCTGATTGTTTCACTAGATAAGACCCTTATTCCTCGTCTGGGATCATGTAGAGCTCTTTGAAGCTGCACTGAAACTACATTTGGACCTTCAACCCGTTGAACTTCAGTGAAGTCCACTATTTGGAGAAAAATCCTGGAATGTTTTCCTCAAAAACCTTAATTTCTTTTCGACTGAAGAAAGACAGACATGAACATCTTGAATGACATGGGGGTGAGTAAATTATCAGGAAATTTTAATTCAGAAGTGAACTAATCCTTTAAGCAATCAAGAAAAACTGTAATGTGTCATATTTCAGAGCCATCATATTAGAGGTGTATCTGGTTTATTTACATTTGAGTGTTCATCATTTACAGTGCTATATATCACAGGAGGATCTACTTCAGAGGGCTGTTTCATAAAACAAGATTAGAAAACAAGCCAGGCTTATTTTACTTAGTCAGACTTGTTGTCAGTGAATTCTGTTTCATAAAACAAACTTAAATTAGTTCAAACTCAGTTACTCTGGCAACTTATACTTGGAAACTAGCCTGGGGTGAGTTTCCCGAAAGCATCGTTAGCCAACTATGGTCGTAAGTCCCATTGAACTCTATTGGTAACGATGGAACTTGCGACCATAGTTCGCTTTGGGAAACGCACCCCTGGTCTGGAGCAGGCTAACTGTCAGGCTAAGCTGAGCTCCTCTAACACTGACCAATAGAAACGCAATGATATTACAGCTGACTCTCTCACATACAATTATTTGACTTTATTAACATATATATATATATATATATATATATATATATATATATATATATATATATATATATATATTGGTGTAAGTTTAAGACATTTGTATTATTTTAATATTTTATTAAAAGGTAAGTATGATGAGAAACAAAACATTTAAAGAGAAGTAATTTCTTAAAAATTAAGTGTTATATAGCCCACTGAATCATTCTCAGACTTAATGCTGACAACAGTAGAAGCACTTGGGAGAGAACTGTCAGGAGACTTATTTCTTAGCACAGAAGAATACAAGAGGATTACCAAATCATTGTTTTAAGTGTGAAAATATAGCAAAAGTAACACAGAAATTAAAAATCAATAAACCTGTGACAAGGCCCCTGAAACAATCAGGCCTTCATTTGTAAGCTTTCATTAAGTGATGAGTGATTTTTTGCTAGACAAAGAGCAGGAGAAATACCAAGTGAGTGTTTCAGAGCCAGCAAAAGCTATGAAAAGAGTGACAGAGTAAGATGCAGCCTGCTGAAGTGGCATGCATGGTTGTTGTCCACACTGAAACTACCCACTGTAGTCAAAGCACAATAAAGACAGCTAGCCTTTTCCAAGGCCCATATTTAATCTATACTCTGGTCTCATATATATATATATATATATATATATATATATATATATATATATATATATATGGAATTCAGGTTGATTAGGACACTTTTTGCTATTGAAATGACTGGGAAAAAGTGTCCTAATCAACCTGAATTTTATAATATATATATATATATATATATATATATATATATATATATATATATATAGAGAGAGAGAGAGAGAGAGAGAGAGAGAGAGAGAGAGAGAGAGAGGTTTTCCTTTCTTACTGGCTAATGTTTTGTGCCCAATATTTAATTAGATTGTTTTAAAATATATGAATACATTTCTCTCTGGTTTTGTTTGGCAGTAGTACTCTTTATGGTTATTAGAAGAGCAGAAATTAAAATCACAAAATTAATATGCACAGACTAAATTTTAATTGGTAAGATGAATCTAAACTCAGTAATTGTCCCAAAGTATATTGATTTACCGCATTACAATAGTCCATTTACAGTTACTATCATAAAAAATACACTTACTTGTAGGTTTAAACTTGTACATAAGGCACATTTAATGTCCAACATGAAATATTTTAGCGAAATGTATATTTAAGAATTATTGCGCTTCTATTGCGTCCCGTCTGTTTAGCGCGCATGCGCGCAGCAGCGCTCGTTCAATGTGAAGTGTAGCCTCAAAATGGAAATATTTGCATTACTTTCTAACATTTACAGATGGAGAATAAACTTGTGAAAAGTAAGTTATGCACTAAGGAAAACACCATGTCTCAAACGCATAAAATAGCACAAAATGTATGCCGTTTCCTATGGTGGATCGATTTGATCCATGATCGACCTCTAGGGCTGCTTAAGAAAAGCGTGCACGCTAAATTATCTTGACTAGGTGAACCTGGATCGAATTAGCGGGACTGCGTGAACTTCAATTACCTTTTATGAAACCGTTTTAGCCCAAACTCATTTGTTAGGTTAATTCAAGTCAGGTTTTGGAGTTTAATCCTCGCTTTTCTTAGCATCTTTTATGAAACAGCCCTCAGGTTTAGAGTAGATCTGCATATCACGCAAACACAAAAGAACAGAAAACATATGATTCACTAACTGGACAAACAGTTTCCATGGCCAACCCAATGTAGTGATATAAGTAAGTGGAATAAACAACCTTTGCTTGTATTTCACTGTATAAAGTTTTTGATTGGTCTCGAAATGGATGACACCTCTCTTTGTTGATCCTAGCATGTTGACCCGTGTAAACCAGAAGAGGGAGACAAAGAGAGTCTCATGTCAACTGCTTTGGACCAATTCTTGAATGAGAATTTATTTTCTCAAAACAATAATTTCAGATCTCTGAACAGTTACTTTTTTGTTCATGCCAGATTTGAAATTCTTATTCATTAAAGCAAATTAAGCAAACGTGTGTCAAAGAGTATAGGCCTAAGTACATTGTTTACAATTTGCACAACAACACAGTCGCTGTTTGGATTTAAACACATGAAATACTTAAGAGTCTATGACTGGATCATTATTGCTGTGCTTATTATTTTTCTTGCAACAATTATTATATTTGGCATCAGTTCTGTAGCTGTAGTGTGTAGCTTTTCATTTCTTAAACAACCATGTAGGAAGACACATCATGGCCATATTCCAGGATGACAAAGTCAAGATTCATTAGGCTCAAATTGTGAAAGAATAGTTGGAGGGAGCTTGAACAAATTTTCACACATAAATTGGCACCTCTGAGTCCAGACCTCAAATTCATTGAAAGTCTCCTTAAATGCATGATGAACACAATTTTTCTTTTTTTTTCAAATTATGTAGTTTTATTTTGTATGTTACTCATTTGTAAGTGACTGGATAAAAGAAAAAAAATCGAAGAAGAAAAAAACATTACAGACATTTAGGCATTTAGCAAATGTAGACGTGTAACACATTCTTCACACAGATCTTTAGTCTGACTGAGTGTAAAGCAAAAGCAGAATCAGCAGTTTATAATCATCTGATCTTTCTGGTCAATGTAAAGAAATCTCTAGTTCTGTGACAGACAGAAACGCAATCTGAAAAATAAAAGACAATAACACACTATTAAATATTACTGAACATTTCTCTGTCACAATATGTTTATTCATATATATTGCCAGAAGAAAGACTAGAAGAAATATATTATGTAACATTACATACATGTGAAGTTTAGATTTTTCTAAAGAATAAATTCAATTAAATTCAATTCAGTTCAATTTTATCATCTCTACACTGGTTACCCATTAAGTTCCGTATTGATTATAAAGTATTGCTAATGACCTATAAAGCTCTAAATTGTTTAGCCAAGCATTCACATAATGCATCCATATCAGATCGATTGCACGTGACTATCTTTGCTTAATGTTATGAACAGCAGCTACGCTAATTATTCTCCATTTGCTTTTCTGTGACTAGGTGACTAGAGAGGACATCAGCTTCAGTTTGGATCCAGCCCCTTAAGAAGACCTCAGATGACCAACACCTATGAAGAGACGGCGCCAACTCCTGCGAGGATTTCAGAAGACGCAATCATCTGGATCAACATGCACATTGCACAATTTCTATATCCTAATTATTGTTAATGTAATTCATTTTTCCAGGAGCTCATTGCTTCTACGTTCAGTTAAACTGCTAACAGTGATTGTAAATTAATTGCCTAAATTACTACATTATTTGCTTACTGCATTCTTTAAATTGTAATGTTGACATGCATTCTCTGTAAAACTGCTTTGAAACGATATGTATCATGAAAAGTGCTATACAAATAAATATGAATTGAATTGAATTAAATAATAAATTCACAATAAATTCACAATAAAGAGAATTTGTTAAAGGGGTAGTTCAGACCAAAATGAAAATTCTTTCATCATTTACTCACGTTCATTAGCCTGGATGCCAGCCGAACTTAGCCCCGCCCACAACATTTTGAGGTCGGGGAGTTCGGTCTGGACTCGATCTGTAGAGGAGTAATTATGCCCGAACAGAAACTGTTCGGACCAATCACATTGTCAGGGCGATGATTGACAGATTATCACCAGAAACGTAATCAGCTACGTCATCAAAGAGCGCTTGGGGAGTTTGATTGACAAGCGATCTAACCAATCAGAACGCCGCATCCGCCATTTTGTCCGACAAAGCAGTCAGGAGTTAGAAGATTAACCTCAGTGGAGTTAAACTTGAAAAATTGTGCATATTGACGTCTTTCCGCGTTTGAAACAACATTCATTCTCATGTTCATTCATGTTTATTTGATTATATTATCGGTTAACGAGCCTCTTGAGCTGAGGCGCTACAACAATCTGTCACGATCATGGTCACAACACATTAAAGAGCCACAAAACGGTTTTTATTGTTTGATTTTTTTGAATAACTACACAGTTTGAAAGCTGGGACTTTGTTTAATATCATAAGTAACCTGCTCTGTCTCGTCTGTCGATGTGTTGTCAGTTTCCTCTTTGCTCCGCGATGTATTTTCCACTCTGTGTGGCGTGACAGCGCTAAGGGGGGCGGGTCTTTGCGAAAGGTCAATTAGTTTACAACAATGATGGCTGTTGTTGAAGAACTGAGATGTGTAGATTCCGCCATCACGTCCGTTATAGAAGATATCGACAGCGCATTAATTTTAAAAGAGGAACAGAGGACCGCGATCAAGGCATTTGTCGATGGGAAAGATGTCTTTGCCATCCTTCCTACGGGATTCGGCAAAAGTTTGATTTATCAGCTGGCCCCGATGGTCGCTAAGAAGAGTTCTGTTGACAACTATGCGTCGCTCAACATACGTCACTTACTCTGTAGCTCTGATTGGTTGTAGGTCTATCTAATTGAGGTCTTTCCTGGATCGGTTGAAATACGCCCCCATAATCAAAGCCCAATGGAGCAGTATCAGACTCATATTCGAACTAGAATTGAGTATGACCACGTCAGGCTACACGTTCATGTCATTCTAAACCCGTAAGACTTTCATTCATCTTTGGAACATGAATGAAGATCTTTTTTTGTAATCTGATTGAATTTAGGATTTTACTCACATATAAACATTGATCAGCGAACATAAACAGAAGGTCAACTGAACCTGCTTGATGCATGAGAACAAACCTCATTGGTTCTTGCAGAAGCTCAAATGTGATGCGTAACAAGAATGAGCCTCATTAGTTCTTGCACATCAAGCAAACATGCTTGAGCTTCTGTTTATCACAACTAATGTGTGAGTTGATGAATGTTTATATGTAAAAAAAAGCCTATATTTAATCTGTTTATTATATAAAATGATCACGTCTCTTCAGAAAATTTGGACTAAACCACTCAATTCATATGGACTACTTTTCACAAACTCTTTATGAACTTTTTGAAGTGTCGTGTTTCGAAGATGAACGGAAGTCTTACCGGTTTGGAATGACATAAAGGTGAATAATTGACAGAATTTTCATTTTTGGGTGAACTAACCCTTTAAGACTTACTTGTCCTCCTCGGGGCCGGTGTCTGTGGTCGCACTTTCTGTCAGAACAGCAAAAACTTTAGTAATCATAGATGCTGCCAAAACAGAAACAGAGAAACAAATTAGTTTGATCAGTGTTATTATTAATGAAAGAAGCTGTTTGTTATGGCCACCAAGAAAAAAAATAATTCTTTGATAAATCATAATTACGACATAAGAAGTAGACTGTCACAGTTTTGATGTTTAATGTCATGATTATTACTTTTTTTATCTTATAATTTATAATTTATGTCATAATTATTATTTACTAAAGCACAGTTTTATACTTTTTTCATACTTTTTAATGTCATAATTTCATATCATAGCTTTTTATATCTCAACTATGACTTTTTATCTAATAATTTACAATTTTTTTATCATAATTATGACTTTTTATCTCATAGATTCTATTTTTATGTCATAATTATGATTTACTAAAGCATATTTTTTTGTATGTGGCTGAAATGGGCTTCCATAGTATGAGGTGCATCTAAACAATGATTGTCTCCAGAGTATTACATCATCTTTTCTGATGGATAAATGATTTTCCACATTTCATATCATAACTAGTTATTAAACACATTAAAAATATTTAATCTGATCAGACCAGTTTAGCTACTTCTACTGTTTCATTATTTTATTCATACTTGTAGGATTTCTGTTGGCAGATGACTGTGTTGTGAACCTGCAAAACAATGTGAAAAGAGAAAGACAAACATGTTCACTCAAAAATGAAAGAACAATCATATCATGTCATTCCAAACCTGTATGACTTTCTTTCTACCGTGGAGCACAAAAGGAGATTCCCGTCCTTCTCTGGCCTTTTGTTCTCCAAGGAAGAAAGAAAGTCTCTACCATGGAAGAAAGAATGTCACTCTTCTCCATGCACTTCTTTCCTCAAAAAGCATTTACACTAGTTTTGGGAACAGGATCAGCAGGTTCATTAAAAAGATCTGAATTATTAATTCATGATCAGACATCTCTACTTCTTTCCAGAATACTCCAGTTAGGTATGCCAATACATTCAGTGTTATTAAAATAAAACCATTCAGAAGAGTTAGAATTTAGTCATATGGACCACTTTCATAAAATCTTGGTGGTTTCGTGACCTTTGTTAAAGCTTAAAAGTAGATGTATTTGTATTGTGCTGTTTGCAGTGTTTCACGTTGAAGGAGATTGATCAGTTTCTGGTTTGACTATTTATATGTGAAGTATTGTGTATTGTTTTTTTGTTTTGTTTTGTTTTGTTTTTTACATGAATGGGGTTTATAATTGCCTTGCCCATGTGTCTTCCTTTATGACATTTTAATGTGTCCTGTTTTGGAGTAAAACTCAGTATTAACTGAATATTGTGTATTAAGAACTAAAGTGTTTATTACACCAGCACCCATCTCTGTCGTTTAATTGGGATAAATAGTCGAATTTCTGTTTTGGCCTATAGTGCATCTAGGTATTAATGTAATTGTTTGCTTGTCCAACAATATATTTGTAAACTGTTAGTACTGTGGAGAAGGTGCGCTGAAGGTCACATTAATAAGGAAAAAGTATTAGCCTTTTTCACACTTCCAGGTTTTTGACTTCCGGAATGACCAACGCACGCTGGGTAAAAGTTTTCCGGTTGATAGATAGCCAAGCCTTAGAACCAGTTCGGGAATCCAAGTATATTTACGAATTAAATGTCATAAATGTTTGAATGGTCTTAGTGATTAATTGACTACAGAGCTCTCATTAAGAGCTAAATTTAAGAACTAATTCAAAGTGATGGCACTTAAATTGGTTATATTCTCCATGTCAAGCCCAATCACACGAAAATGCGTATCTATAATACAAGTGTGCAATGTCGTGGAATGTATATGCCAAAATTAGTTTTGGCGTGCATATGATAAGCAGTTTTTCGCATGCATATGTTACGCACTTTATGGCTTGACTTTATGTAGCTGCTGTATGACAGCTGGTAAAATAAAACCGCCCTCCGGTAAATTCGAGCAACGGTCTGAGTGGCCGTCTAAGCTAAAAACAAGTAGGAAATAATTTCTTTGTAGATTATACAGCAACTTGAAAAACAGACAAAACAGAAAAGGTAAGAAGTGATGTTTGAGAAAAGAGCATATCAATTTAATAGCCGCAGAACCATAGCGGAACTGATTTTACCCTGCGTCACGTGATTTCTGATTCTTGTGAGAAAAGGCCACTTAATTAACAATATACAATATTACTATAACTTTTCGTAAGTCTGGTTTTCCTGCTAAGACAGAACATGAGATCAAAAACCCTGCAATAAATCAATAAAACTCAGTAATCTGGAGAGTTATACATGCTTGCGTAATGCATCCCTGCTTATCTATGCATCCCCCTCTTTCTATACCCTCTTCACTCCCCCTGAGTCAAGTCACTGAAAGTTCACTAAGAATTTACCACATATGATGTATCTTGTTAAACTATTGTTTGTTTGTTTTTTCCTTTCATATATGGTAATTTTAACTAGTGTGATTGGTAAAAGGGTCTCAATTTCACCAAAGTCACTTGAATTATCAGAAAACCCCAATGCAGTGCACTCAGAACTCACACACTGCTGTGTGTTTCTCCACTGTCACATATGCATTTCTCACTCTTGGATTCATCTTTGAGCAATTGATGTTATGTATTTATAATTTCTGAACTGGCTTTTAATTTAATTGTGTAATTGGCATGATACATTTTTACCTGACCAATAAAATGTTATATTTGATTGATTCTGTATTCTTCTGAAATCATTTATTTCTAATAGATAAAGTGGAGTCTGGTGTCACTGCAAATATTGTGTCCAGGATAGGTCAAACTGAAGGCCCCAAATGAATGGAGCATGGGCCACACTATCAGGGACCTTTTAATTTCTATCTATCATTGACTTAGCGAGTTGTATGAATGTGACTGTGAAAATGACACTTTGTTATGAGCATGCATGGAGTGGCCTATACTTAAAAGTAAATAGTTAACCTTGCATCCTCGGTCTAAGATCAGAATTGGCGATTTTGTGTCCGTGAGCTCACGACTTGGAGATTCTGTGCGACATCGGGTCCCTAATGAATGAAATTAAAAGTATGAGATACCCATAATAATCAAATATCTGAATTACTACATGGAGATCAAGTAAAATCGTAAAGTGTAATTCTAATTTCTAATAAATTAATAGTTAAGTGAATGTTACAGAAGCGCAAATAAAGGACTTGCACGCATTAAACCTTCGCCGACACCTTTGGATTCTGTCGTTGGGCCATTGGGTGGACCTAACATTTGCTAGTAGCATACAGAAATAATGTCACAGCATTAAAACGTTTAAATATTTTGACCTTTTTACAGCCCTCAGCCCACATTTTCAGGTTACAAAATTATTTAGCTGCATTTGATTCTTTTAAATGGTCAAAAATGACACTTACATGTCTGTCTCAGAGTCAGATGGTGGAGCTGTTGGAATATTTGCCATTGCTTGAAAGGAGAAAAATAATTTGGTTATTTTTAGGGCATTGAGAGTGTCACTATTTTTATATCCAAATTGATTTGTGATCTTACCATGTTTGGGTTCATTGACAATGAGTTGAACAGGAACCTGCAGATCTCCTACTGAGCACAAGTACCATCCAGAATCACTGAGTCTCAGTCCAGTCATCAGCACAGTGAAGGATCTTCTCCTAACATCATCACTGATCTGGACTGATGGATTCTGGGATGTGTCAGTCCTCCCCACTGTGTAACAGCTCTGATCTTTATATCTGCACCACTGTTTGAGTTTATTCTGATATCCAGAACTGTAGAAACACTGGACACTGACATTACCACCTTCATGTCCAGATACACTGCTGCTCACCACAGACATGTCAGGAGCTGAACACAGTCAAAAAGACAATAAGATTTGTCCATCAATTGTCGTATTTTCTATAAAATGTAATTATCTAAATTCCCTTGATATTGTAAAGTATTTTCTATGGTTGGTAACACTTTATTTAAAACTGGTGAACGCAACTGAATAATGAATTTTTTTGTTTTGTTTTGTTTTTCCTGTGGTATATCAAACATGCATTCTTCCACCAATGACCACAGAAAACTGTAAAATATCCTACGGTAACACTTTATTTTACAGTGTCCTTGTTACATATGTTACATGCACTTACCATAGTAATTATGCATAATTACATTCAAATAACCCTCAACCAAACCCTATTCCTACCCCAACCCTATAGTAAGTACAAGTTGTTAATTAATATTACTCAGTACTTAAATATATAATTACACTGTAACAATGTCACTGTAAAATAAAGTGTAACCTATCCTACTCTGACAGCAGCTAAATTCAAAACAATTTCCATTTCTGAATTTAAAAATTGCCTCCTGCACTACTACTGCTAAACTGCTTTTTTTAAACTACATTCAGCGATCAGAGTAATCAGAACGAATGACTCTTACGAGTTGGTTCTTTTTAGTAAGTTAAACACATGCAGGAAGCATGGAGTGTCTTTTCATTTTTATGCAGATAACACCCAAATTTATTTACCTTTAAAACATAATGACAAGCAAGGCCTAGAAACCTTGCTTGCATGCTTAGCCGATGTACAATCTTGGATGTCTCTGAATTTTTTTTTATTTAAATGAGGGTAAGACTGAAGTGATTGTCTTTGGGCCCTCAGGGGGAAAAGGAAAACCAAATATTAATTGTGGTCATTTAAATTCCTATATCAAACCAACTGTGAAAAATTATTGAGTTATTTTTTGAGTCTTCCCTTAAGTTTGACCAACATATGCAGTAGTTAAGTCATGTTTTTTTCATCTTAAACTTTTGTCAAAAGTTAAAACTTTTCTGTATTCTAAGGATCTTGAAAGAGTCACACATGCATTTGTTTTATCTCGATTGGACTATTGTAACTCATTGTATGTTGGATTACCCCAATCCTCCATGTCACGACTACAGATGGTCCAAAATGCCACAGCCAGGTTTTTAACGGGGGTTCGTAAACGAGAACACATTACTCCGATTATAGTGTCTATTAATTGGTTGCCATGCAGTGTGTTATTGTAACGAAGCGGGACTCATGGTAAGATCCATATGCAAGCTTTTATTTACAGTGGTAAGCGTGGTCGTACAGGCAGGGTCTAAGCAGGGGCAAACAGGAACAGCAAGGGCTAGGCAGAATCGTAGTCAGGGTACAGGCAGTAGATCGAGGCAGGCAGATAACATTCACAGAACAGGATGGCAAGGCAAGGGTCAAAGGCAGGAGCAGGAACAGGAACAGACAGGGAAACAGGATAAACACAGGGAAACAGGATAAACACAGGGAAACGCTTAGAATTGACACACAGGGTAATCAAGACTTCGCGATTGGATGGTGTGAGTGAGAGTCCTTTTATAGTCCAGGTAACAAGTTGCAGCTGGGTGTGGTGATTAGTGAGGAGTGTGTGCATGGCTGTATGTGGCGACAGGTGATAGGTGTGGAGTGAACATGTGACTGGCAGGGAGGATTGTGGGAAGTGTAGTCCGGGAACTGACAGGAGCAGACTGTGATCATGACATAATGCCCCCCTCCCGGAAGGCGCGTCCTCGCGACGTAAACGGAACAGCTAGGGAGGGGGGGTGGGTGCATTGGGGACTGGTATGCAGACATGAACAGGGTCCCCAATGCAGGTTCCAGGAACTCGGCCACCATGGCGGGTCAGGTGCCACGGGCAGCCACGGTGGGTCAGGTGCCACGGAGAGCCACGGCAAGTCAGGTGGCTTGGGCAGCCACGGCAGGTCAGGTGGCTTGGGCAGCCACGGCAGGTCAGGTGGCTTGGGCAGCCACGGCAGGTCAGGTGGTTCGGGCAACCACGGCAGGTCAGGTAGCTTGGGCAGCCACGGCAGGTCAGGTGGTTCGGGCAACCACGGCAGGTCAGATGGTTTGGACGGCCACTGCGGGACAGAGTCCATAGATGACCCCAGCGGGTCAGAGTCCATTAGTGGCCATAACAGTTCAAAGGCCCATGCCGGCAGTGATCGAGCAAGGTCCCCACCCACAAGCTCCCCACCCCTAGGTATACTGCCCCCCCCCCAAAAAGTTCTTGGGGAAATCAACGGAGGCATTGGCGGGTTCATGGGCAAGGAGCTCGGGTGGCGCCAGCAGGGCAGATGGCCTGAGCGGCAGCGGCAGGACAAATGGCCTGGGCGGTGGTGTCAGGGCCGACCAGGGGTGCTCTGTGGCCGTATCAGGGAGAGCGGGCAGCTCGGTGACGGCCTCCGTGGCCGTGTCAGGGAGAGCGGGCAGCTCGGTGACGGCCTCCGTGGCCGTGTCAGGGAGAGCGGGCAGCTCGGTGACGGCCTCCGTGGCCGTGTCAGGGAGAGCGGGCAGCTCGGTGACGGCCTCCGTGGCCGTGTCAGGGAGAGCGGGCAGCTCGGTGACGGCCTCCGTGGCCGTGTCAGGGAGAGCGGGCAGCTCGGTGACGGCCTCCGTGGCCGTGTCAGGGAGAGCGGACAGCTCCGGGACGGCAGCGGGCTCGGGCTGCTCCGGGACGGCAGCGGGCTCGGACTGACAGACTGGTCCATGGTCAAAGGAGCCTGAGTGCATTCTCCAGGCCCGCAAAACAGCCAGAACATAGAACGCGAACACAGTCCTTCTGGCCATGACGGGACTGACAGGAAGCGCATGCGGGACTGGAGCAGACTCACTGGCTGGAGCGGATTCTGGAGCGGACTTACTGACTGAAGCGGGTCCTGGAGCGGACTCAATGGCTGGAACACCCCCTACCTCCGCGAGCACCGAAGGGGCGGCCATCTTGCCCGTAGGCACTGGCAAAGCAGCCATCTTGTCCATCGCGTCCAGGGCGTTTGAGTGCGTCGCAACCGGTGAACTTGACTGCGTTGCACCCGGCGAACATGAGTCCATAGCAACCGGCGAACTTGAGAGCGTTGCAATAGACGAACTTGAGAGCGTTGAAACAGACGAATTTGAGAGTGTTGAAACAGACGAATTTGAGAGCGTTGAAACAGACGGGCTTGAGTGCGAAGCGGCCGCCGGGCTTGAGAGCGAAGCGGCCGGCTGGCTTGAGAGCGAAGCGGACGGCTGGCTTGAGAGCGAAGCGGACGGCTGGCTTGAGAGCGAAGCGGACGGCTGGCTTGAGAGCGAAGCGGACGGCTGGCTTGAGAGCGAATCGTCCGGCTGGCTTGAGAGCGAATCGTCCGGCTGGCTTGAGAGCGAATCGTCCGGCTGGCTTGAGTGCGAATCGTCCGGCTGGCTTGGGTGCGAAGCGTCCGGCTGGCTTGAGAGCGAAGCGTCCGGCAGGCTTGAGAGCGAAGCGTCCGGCAGGCTTGAGAGCGAAGCGTCCGGCAGGCTTGAGAGCGAAGCGGCCGGCAGGCTTGAGAGCGAAGCGGCCGGCGTGGGTTTCGGAATGCCAGCCGCTCGTGCTGTAGTCATTGGAGGATCATTCATGCTGGAACGCAACCCTCTCCGCTCCCTGACTGATCTAGAGACGTGACGTGACTCTGGGCGATCAGCGGAGAAGTGGCGTTGCTCTGGGCGATCAGTGGAGACGTGACGTTGCTCTGGGCGATCAGCGGAGACGTGACGTTGCTCTGGGCGATCAGCGGAGACGTGACGTTGCTCTGGGCGATCAGCGGAGACGTGACGTTGCTCTGGGCGATCAGCGAGACGTGACGTTGCTCTGGGCGATCAGCGGAGACGTGACGTTGCTCTGGGCGATCAGCGGAGACGTGCCGTTGCTCTGGGCGATCAGCGGAGACGTGCCGTTGCTCTGGGCGATCAGCGAAGGCGTGACGTGGCTCTGGGCGATCAGCGAAGACGTGACTTGGCTCTGTTATTGTGGTAACCGCCATTTTGTGAGTGTCAACTGGCGCGGCGGCCATTACACAACCAGACGAGGAATCGCGTTCCTCCGCGACACCCACAGTAAACACAGAACCAACAGTCAATAGAGCATAATCCAGAAAACGACTAAGTGAAGAACGGGGTCCCTCACGAATCAGCTGTGACTTGAGTGGCTGATTAACGCCTTCACAGAAAAAGTCTATGAGCACACAGTCCGGCAGGTCTGAACAATATGCAATGTCCAAGTATTCCTCAATGTAATTCTCCAGCGATCGTGAGCCCTGCTTGAGCTCTAATAACAAAAATGCAAAGTTCCTACCAGACCAGTGTTCATCAGAAAAGCTGCTGGATCGTGGTGGTGGCGAAGTCTTCTGTAACGAAGCGGGACTCATGGTAAGATCCATATGCAAGCTTTTATTTACAGTGGTAAGCGTGGTCGTACAGGCAGGGTCTAAGCAGGGGCAAACAGGAACAGCAAGGGCTAGGCAGAATCGTAGTCAGGGTACAGGCAGTAGATCGAGGCAGGCAGATAACATTCACAGAACAGGATGGCAAGGCAAGGGTCAAAGGCAGGAGCAGGAACAGGAACAGACAGGGAAACAGGATAAACACAGGGAAACAGGATAAACACAGGGAAACAGGATAAACACAGGGAAACAGGATAAACACAGGGAAACAGGATAAACACAGGGAAACAGGATAAACACAGGGAAACAGGATAAACACAGGGAAACAGGATAAACACAGGGAAACAGGATAAACACAGGGAAACGCTTAGAATTGACACACAGGGTAATCAAGACTTCGCGATTGGATGGTGTGAGTGAGAGTCCTTTTATAGTCCAGGTAACAAGTTGCAGCTGGGTGTGGTGATTAGTGAGGAGTGTGTGCATGGCTGTATGTGGCGACAGGTGATAGGTGTGGAGTGAACATGTGACTGGCAGGGAGGATTGTGGGAAGTGTAGTCCGGGAACTGACAGGAGCAGACTGTGATCATGACAGTTATAGAGTTGAATTTAAGATTTTGCTGTTTGTTTTTAAGTCTTTAAATGGTCTGGCACCTTCCTATTTGTCAGACCTTTTAAACGTGAACACATCAGTTAGATGCTTGCGATCCTCAGACAGTATTACTCTGTCTTATCCAAGATCAAGATTGAAGATGAGAGGTGACCGTGCGTTTGCAGTGGCTGGTCCAAAGTTATGGAACAGTCTTCCTTTATCTGTAAGATCTGCTTCATGTGAGTACAGTGGTTCAATATTAATATTATAAAGCGACAAGAATATTTTTGGAGCGCCAAAAAAACAAAATAACGACTTATTTAGTGATGGCCGATTTCAAAACACTGCTTCAGGAAGCATAAGAGCATAATTAATCAGTGTGTCGAATCTGCTGTTCGGAGCGGCAAAGTCACGTGGTTTGACACATGATCTGAATCATGATTCGACACACTGATTCATTTATGCTCCGAAGCTTCCTGAAGCAGTGTTTTGAAATCGGCCATCACTAAATAATTCGTTATTTTGTTTTTTTGGCGCTCCAAAAATATTCTTGTCGCTTTATAATATTAATATTGAACCACTGTACTCACATGAACCGATTTAAATATGTTTTTAGTACATTAATGGATCTTGAGAGAGGAAGTGTCATTGCTCCCTATGGAGGCCTCACGGAGCTATCGGATTTCAACTAAAATATCTTAATTTGTGTTCTGGAGATTAACAAAGGTCTTACAGGTTTGGAACGACGTAAGGGTAAGTAATTAATGACAGAATTTTCATTTTTGGGTGAACTAACCCTTTAAGTAAAAAGGGAAAAACACTTGAAAGACATTGATATATTGAATTTGATATATGCATAGGTCTGTATCATGTAGTGTGCTATGCCATATAATGCACTTCATGCAATAAGATTTCATTCCGTACGAAACTTCAAAAAGCACTTCTTCTCTGCTGTGATATAGTGGTGTATGTTATAATTTTTGCACATCACTTTGGGTGTTCCTGCACACCCAGGAATCTTGCATCTTCCCTTCTTATAATACATTGTTGCCAATGTGAGGTATTGTCTAAAACCTCCTCGAAAAGTACCCCTTATCGCACAACGTTGCCCTGAGGCAACGAAAAGAAAAACTGAATTTCTGAACATGCAAAATAAAAAAAACTTCATAAAACCTGACAAAAGGCTTCTCTACACCTTCATACACACACACATATTTTTTATGTACAGTTCATGTCGTTTTAAATAAGATCACTAAAGCAAATAATATTGCCTTCTTCTCACACCATGTGCTCCTGTGACCATGTGTCAGAACAGGACGTCCCACCTTTAAATGGTGCTTGATATTGACTCCAACACCTTACTGAACTGTTCTTTGGTACTTTCTCGACCTTTCTAATTGGTTGTTATCATTTAAAGAAAAATTTACTAAACATAGGGCTAAAGAAAACTTTCCGTTGCCTGAGGGCAACGCTGTGCTGTAGAGGGCTAAGGGAGTATGTGATTTCAGACTCACTCAGCCATACAGGCCAACCAGCATTGGCCATTTCTGAATGAATGACTCTTATGAATCAGTTATTTTTAATGAATCTAAAACATACGCATGACCAGGGGTGTGTTTCCCAAAAGCAACTATGGTCACAATTTGCATCATTACCAAACACAGTTCAACGGAACCTTGCAACCCTAGAACTTGTGTTAGTTGGCTAATGATGCTTTTGGGAAACGCACAGTATAGTCCAAATCCAATGCAAATGACTCTCATGAGCTGGTTCTTTACTACATCAAAAACACACAGTGTAACAAGTGTAGCCTGACTCCTGAACAAATGACTTCTATAAGTTGGTTATTTTTTATGAATCTAAACCATTCAGCACTGCAAGAGTTTCTGATGACCAAACAAATGATTCGTATAAGCCAGTTCTTACTTTAGTGAATCAAAACACCATTTGCAGCGGTCTCTGGTCTGATTCACTTAATCACTCCAAGGAACCAGAATCATTACAGTTTTTTTCGATTGCTAAACGACAGTGAGCACAATTGGAGCTACATGTGCAAAACTCTAACTACAGTCTGCACTACCAACAGTCACCTGAGCTAAACAGTTAACACATGACTCAAAACAGGCTCAGTGCAGCCAAACACTATGCACAACCCTCACTGAGATAGCACACACTGTCACTCAGAACACACTGAGAGTAAAAACACTAGCATCAAACTCCAACACACAAAATACAAACTTTTCATCTTTACATTTTGAACAATTTCAGTGACTTCATACAAAGTAATATTTTCTTCAAAGAAAAGAGTGACATTCTTTCACATGATTTATTTAAATTTTTAGAACATAATTCTTTAAGGTAAATGAAAATTAGCAGTTTGCTTCAATAGTCTGTAGTAATTTACGGAATTACAGTAATGAGAAAAAAAAAAGGTAGAAACTATATATAGCCTATGTGTGTGTGTGTGTGTTCACTAACAAGTCTAAAAAAAAACAAGACACCTGCTTAGGCTTTCAACTGAAATTGAAATCAGCAGTGTTTGAAAGGCACAAGGCTGAAATCTATTCTGTTTTGAATGTGTGGTTCACAGTTTTGACAGCAGAGTGTTAGCATTTGAACAAAGTGCTGTAAGTCCACAGTGTTGTGCAGGTTGTGGTTAAAGTCATGGGATAAGTGTGTAGAGTTTTGAAAACTGTGTTCAAGCAATGAAAAACGAACTAGAGTTTGGTCCACATGAACTGCTGCTGTGCAGACTGTAGTTAGAGTTTTGCACATGTGACTCCAGTTGTGCCCACTGTCGTTTAGCAATCGAAAAAAACTGTAAGAGGAATCAGAATCTGAATAATTAGTGTTGATTCAACAGTAAATGATATCTAAGCAACTAAGTTGGTGTCACATGGGTTCTTCATTAGTCATCGTCTTCAGTTAACATGTTCTCCTTTTTCAGTTCTTTTTACTTGTGTACTTTTACTTGTCACTACTAACCCAACAACAACACTGTTTACATTATTTATAACTCCTTATAGCTACATTATTTAATATTTATATTATATTCTGTTTTAATAAAATGCATTACGTTTCTTAGTGAAAAAAAAAGGTAATTTGGAGAGATATTCTTTACCTGATTTTACCGTCAGATACAAATAATAACCAGCGTCTACGGTGTCATAACCACCAGTCTCCACAGCACACCAGTAATATCCAGAGTCTGAGGTCTCCAGTCTGTCCCATCGCACTGTAAAAATACTCTGGTCTGGATAATCAGTGATGGAATATTTTCCTGTCGCATTTGCATATGCCAATATATGGCAAGAGCTCCAAACTGGCCCCTGACACAAATATTTGCGGTTTTCTTTATGTTGTTTATCATACACACATGGAATAATGCCAGATGATCCAGATTTCACTGCTATATTAAGTTTCAGTCTATTAACTCCAGCAGCACCTGAAGAGAAGAACAAATGTAGAGGAAAAAAACATAAAACACTCACAAACTGTACATACTGATGTTAATGTATATAGTATAATTATAGCTTAAAGAATTCAAGTTAAACCATTTTAAAAATTTAACAACAGACTGTATAATAGTGTAATAATGCTTTTAAATAGAATTATAGTTTTGTTTTACCTGAGATGTAAAGTAAAACCCCAGAGAGGATCAGAGGGTGAATCATGTCTACAGTGGAGTGTGTGTGTGTGTGTGTGTGTGTGTGTGTGTGTGTGTGTGTGTGTGTGTGTGTGTGTGCGTGTGTGTGCGCGTGTGTGTGTGTGTGTGTGAGAGAGAGAGAGAGAGGAGCTGGTCACTTCTTGCAGTGTCTCTCTGTTTCCGTCTGTTTCAGAGAAGAAATATCACCCGAAACCACATAAGTGTCAGCAAGTGAGCAAATAAGCCGCAGCAGCAAACTCAAACTAGCCACAACACAACAACAATCAACATTTTACTTGTGGCTAATTTGAATTGTGGACAAGTTAATGCATGTTAAATGACAGCAGTGTATAATCTTTATCAGCAGGTTCACTTTAGCAATTTAATATGTAACATTTACTTGAAAAGAGAGGGTAGTTAATTACTGCACAAATACTGAACAAAATGTTACATTGTATAAGCTGCACTTTTGACACAACTATGAAAGTGATTAACAAACTGTTGTTTAATTGTTAGCTTGTTTTATTTTTTAATCATATGTTCAACAATTTTGCTGTTTTACAATGAAATGTTTTCTTTTTTTTTTTCAAATTAATATGCTTAAAAATTAAATGTCTGGAGTTGGTGGAAGGGGTTCATGGGGGTTGGTTTAAAATAATTTTGAACAAGCAAATTTGATTAACAAAATAAAAGCCTGTACAAAATATAATATAAACTGTCCATGTTTTTTAGATGTTGCAACAAAGATATCAAAATGTGTAGCTGAAAAATATGGGAAGTTATATCAATATTTGAGATAAAAAGTAGTATTGCAAACATCCCCAGTCTCTCATATTTCGTTAAAATAATTCCCAATTATGTCAATTTAAAAAATATATTTAAAAATATTTCAAGTACAATACTAAATGTGTTGTGGCTGCATTAGTTCCGGTAATGAATGTGCTGAACCTCTGAGCAAGAAAGAAAATAATGTGTGAATCTACACTGAGTGTTGAACAGAAATCAACCACAAAAACATGCAAGTAAAGAAGCAACACTTAAACATTCAAGCAGAGACTGACTTCTGCTTACAGTGTTCATCACATGGAACGGCAACAGACCAGTGTGAAACATATTTGGGCAGACAAAAAAAACATCCTCTGTTGACAGCCATTCAAAAGTAAAAAGTATCGTACATCTGTCACAAATAGTTGCAGAAAGTACAGGAAGAAGATCAGGTTCAGAAGTCTTTAATAAACCACTCAAATGTTGATCCAAACAAGACAGGCACACAAAACACAACCGTTAATATCGAAGAGACCAGACCAACTGCATTTACACAAGGGCTGAATGTAAAATCGCCCCCTATGCCCTTATTTGAGGGAACAGCCATTTGTAGTGCTGTCTGAATGAAGTGTACAGCCGATGTATGTTCAACGGCTGTCCGGATTTGCTCACTCGTTTTCATTCACTCCTTCAAGTGAACTGTATTAGTGGACAAACATAGGGAGCAGTGATTGAGGGTTTAGGGGGCGATTATGGATTCAGCCAAGGGGAACTTAATTACACAGCAGAAACAAGGTGATTAGTGATAACACAGCTGGACATAATGACAAATCAGTAACCATGAAAAACAAAAGGCAGGGAATGATGAAACACAATGTTCAAAAACATAACTAATCTGTTACAATATCCTGAATAAATGGCAACATACTACTGTATATGGACCAGCCGATTACTCATTAGGAAACAAGACAGAACATAGAACATGAAACCAAAGGCAAACAAAACAGAAAACACACACACACACACACACACACACACACACATATTTGTATATGTGGTTTACGGGGACTCTCCATAGACATAATGGATTTTATACTGTAAAAACTATATTCTATCCCCCTACACTAACCCTACCCCTAAACCTACCATCACAGGAAACTGTCTGTATTTTTTGAATTTCAAAAAACACTGTTTAGTATGTTTGTTTTAAGCTATTTGGTTTGGACACAGGAAGTTTGTTTTCCTCATTGAGACCAAAGATTTTCCCCACAAAATCAAAACTTTCTGGTATTTTCTGGTACACTATGTCCCCATAACATAGGGATGTAGGGATGTCCCAACCCCCCTCTCACACACACACACACACACACACTCATGAATGTAATGAAAAGTCGAAAGAGGAAAAGGACTACAACTACAAAATACTTTTATTTAATTTAAAATATGGATAACAGAGAACAGAACACTCTACATGTACACTAAAAGTATTTTTTACAGTGATAAAACAAAACGGACATAAATATATATAACTACAAAATATATAAGGATAATCTCATTTTAATAGATTATATGAACTAGCCTAATAGATGAATTTACAATCCATGTAACACTTTTTTCAATATTCTTGACCCTCACATCTGTTCATATGGGTCCTTTTGTAAAAATGGAGAGGGATCAAGCAAATACAAAGTTAATGTGTTTGTATCTGTAGATCTGTTCGATGTTCATGTACAAGCATAAAGAAGTTGTGTTGTGATAGTCCTCTGCTGTTTCTCTTGGTTAGTCTGTTCCGGTGTTATTCACAGGTTGTGTCTCAATTCAGAGGCTGCATCCTTTGAAGGCTGCTAAGGTCAGACTGGGCGTTGTTAAATGTTACACTCTACCCTATGGAGAACTGTTCTTGTCAGCAACTGCAACAGCTGTCATTGATGAGTGGAAGTAACGTTTATACTGCACTTTTTTGGAAGTTTTCAACTGTCTGAAAACAAAACAAGGTTCACAAACTGTCTAGATATGTTCACCATGATCCATTTCTGTACATAATAAAGAATATAATCTATATGTAACTGCATCTTAGTAAGATATGTCAACATTTAAACTGCTTTAAAGTTGTTGTTTTTATTTTTACATTTGTATTATTATTAGATATTTGAGTAAGTTAAAACCCAATTCTTGCGTTTAAAAGTGTAATTCTGCAATTTCATTAAAAAATATATATATATATTGTCGTCACTGGCGCGCAATGAATTCTGGGGTAGGCAAGGCTGTAAAGGGTCCATCTGTTGTATCCTTCATTTCATGTGAAATGAAGGATACAATTGGAGGAGCCTTCGAATTGAGACAGCATTTGTTGCACCACTGTGACGTAATCAAGTGATGCAGCCTCTGAATTGGGGCGCAGCGTCACTGTTGCTGTTAGTGTGGAGCCACAGTGCTGTATACTGTTCCACCTGCTGGAGGCATCTGAAAGTGCAAGATCATTATAAAAATACGGCCAGTGGTACAATAAAAACATTAATATATTTCTATAAAACTTACTGCTTCACTCCCAGGAGCATCACCAACAGTACTGTAGATTATGTTCTTGTTGGTATCCTGTGGAGAAATGGATCATAATTAAATATGATATATTCATCAAATCTTACTCTTAAAAAGGGTTAGTTCACCCAAAAATGAAATTTCTGTCATTAATTACTCAGTTACTTTTCTGTGTCATTCTCATATGTTGTTCACATTCAGCGCTTACAGATGCTACTTCAGAACGTCGACTCATTATTGGCTGGCTCCTGTGTCATCATCACACGCATGAGTCGTGCTGCTCACGTGATCAGCTTTGGCCAATACTGAGCCAGCGTTCCAACATAGAACCTGGAAGCGCTGAACGTAAACAGCATATGAAAATGACACAGAAGAGAAGATATTGTTGAATAAAGTTGTTATTTTTGTTTTGTTTTTGCAGACAAAAAGTATTCTCGTCGCTTCATAAAATTAAGGTTGAACCACTGCAGTCACGTGACTTTTAATGACGTCTTTAGTACCTTTCTGGACATTGAAAGTGGTGGTTGAATTGCTGTCTATGGAGGAGTCATATACCTCTCGGATTTCATCAAAAATATCTTAATGTGTGTTCTGAAGACAAACGGAGGTCTTACAGGTGTGGCCTGACATGAAGGTGAGTAATTAATAACAGAAACTTCATTTTTCGGTGAACTAACCCTTTAATGTCATATTTCCAAACCATCAGTGGTACGTCTGGTTTACTTACATTTGAGCGTTCATCATTTATAGTGTTGTATATCACAGGATCTTCAGGTTTAGAGTAGATCTGCATTTCACACAAAAACACAGTAAACAACAAGGAAAAAGATTTTTAAGAAATCAGCATATATAATTCACTAAATGGACAACAGGTTCCATTGCCAACCCAATGTAATGATATAGGGTGTGCTCTTCTGAACTTTCTAAACTACATAGTAATGAAATCACGGTCTTACACTGTGTCTACACCAGATGAAAACGGCGAGACATGACATGACAAAAGCAAGTAGAACCCATTATAATCTACTCAGTAAGCGGCGCGATGTGACACGACAAATTCATGACATTAAAGGTGCCCTAGATTCAAAAATTGAATTTACCTCAGCATAGTTAAATAACAAGCGTTCAGTACATGGAAAAGACATACATTGAGTCTCAAACTCCATTGTTTCCTCCTTCTTATATAAATCTCATTTGTTTAAACGACCTCTGAAGAACAGGCGAATCTCAACATAACACCGACTGTTACGTAACAGTCGGGGTGTACGCCCCAATATTTGCATAATGCCAGCCCATGTTCCCAACATTATAAAAGGCATTAGACAAGGGCAGCCAGTAACGTCTGGATCTGTGCACAGGTGAATCAACAGACTAGGTAAGCAAACAAGAACAATAGTGAAAAATGGCAGATGGAGCAATAATAACTGACATGATCCATGATAACATGATATTTTTAGTGATATTTGTAAATTGTCTTTCTAAATGTTTCGTTAGCATGTTGTTAATGTACTGTTAAATGTGGTTAAAGTTACCATTGTTTCTTACTGTATTCACGGAGACAAGAGCCATCGCTATTTTCATTTTTAAACACTTGCAGTCTATAATTCATAAACACAACTTCATTCTTTATAAATCTCTCCAACAGTTTAGCAAGTTGCATCTTCTGAAATGAAGGACAAATGGATTTGAAACAGCCGCTTTGTTGTGTCCAGTGTGTTGCAATGTGACCAATCAAACATGTTTGGAAGCATATGGAACTACCCTGGATGTCAATTTTCTCTTCACCATATGTGACTTTACATGTAAGAAATGTGTACAAAATGGATATGAAAATGAATTAACGCTGCTGTGAGGGTGTTTCGAATACAACATTACTTTTGAAACAAGTAGTTTTTTAAACAATTTAACAATTAAAAATGTTCCAGAAAGGAAAATGTTTCTTGTTAGCTGGGATATTTTTTTTCTGTGTACTAGTTTATTGACTTTTTTTCCCCCAGTAAGTGTTTAACTAAATCTGTATCAAAAATGCTCAGTGTAATACAAAATAACATTCAGCTGGACAAAACTAACATTCTTGCATTAGATAGTAACCAGTCAGTGTCAACAAAAAAGTAGAACAATAATGATTTATTTTATTTTACAAAAATGTGCCAAAGTGATTGATTTGTCCTTATTGTAATGTGAACATTTTCATAACTAGACTCATGTAAATTAAGGGACTTACTGCATCACTGATCCTGCTGTCGTTTCGCTCTCTGTTTTGGTGTTTATCTTGCTCTTTATTTTAAAAAGGGGAAACAATAATATATGACATTAATAGAAGTTATATATGTGAGCTGTTTAAATAAATGATAAAATATCAGGGGATGAAATGAACTTTAAAAGAATTAAGGATGGAGTGCAGGACAAACTGACTGGATCTCTGTTTCCATCTCCAGGTGAAAACACAGACCAGAATCACCAGCAGCAGAAGTGCAGCTGAAACTGGAAGCCACACAGTCAGAGGCTCTTTATTTCTGCTGGAAATAAGAAAACACAGTAACACTTTATTTTGCAGTGTCCTTGACACACATATTACATGTAGTTATCATAATAAAATTGTATACTATAAATTGTACATAATTATATACAACTAACCCTAAACCACACCCTAATCCTAACCCTATAGTAAGTACATAGTTAATTATTATTACTCAGTACTTAAATGTATAATTAAACTGTAACAAGGACACCTTAAAATAAAGTGTAACCAAAAACATTTTAAAATCTGTTCACTCAGAATTGTTTTTTTTTTACTAATTCAGCTGAATAAAAGAAATCTGAACTAAATTTCACCAGACCTTTATTAAACTTTAATGAAATTCAGCCTAATAATATTTAGAATTAGTTTAAGCTTTATTTTATTTTAAACTGTACTGATTATATACATTTGTTGGTCTTCAGTGTCAGTTTTATTTTTATTCTTGGAGATTCCTGTTTCACTTCTGCAAAAGTAGAAAAAGAAAAAAAATTCACCAGGGCAATGAGGAAATGACTATGTAAGCATTAAAGACAAAGAAATTGAGGAAACAGAGCACTGACGACAAAACATCCAAATATAAAATAATTCTAGGAAGATTGTGCTGTGAGGAGGCTACTTAATGAGAATTGTTTCAATACTAACGAGTTCCCTGGATTGTCTGTGGGCCCGCTTGCTGTAAAAAGTAGAAAGCAAAGCAAATTTAGTTGTTTTATTTTAAATATAGTAGCAAAATATTTATTAATGATTTTTTTTTTTTAAAAACCTGGTTCGGCCTCTGTTACAGTGAGATGAACAGGGATCATTGCCTCTCCAGCAGAGCAGAAGAACCATCCAGAATCACTGAGTCTCAGTCCAGTCATCAGCACAGTGAAGGAGCTTCTCCCATCATCACTGATCTGGACTGATGAATTCTGGGATGTGTCATTCACTGTGTAACAGCTCTGATCTTTATATCTGCACCACTGCTTGGTTTTATTCTGATATCCAGAACTGTAGAAACACTGGACACTGACATTACCACCTTCATGTCCAGATACACTGCTGCTCACCACAGACACATCAGGAGCTGAACACACACAGAGATATTTGAGATTATTAAATACATGTGTGTGAAGTCAGAGAATTAGACATTAGAATGTGATTAAAATAATTACAAAATCTCATACCAGACTGAACCCTCAGATGAAGCTCATATGTGACTGTCGGCTTTCCTTCAGTCTCCACAGCACAAGAATAAGGTCCAGTGTGTTTGTTCTGCAGGTTTCTCATAGTCACAGTAAAGAGACTCTGATCAGGATGATCAATTACTGATAGATTCTCCTCTGATGTGTTTGTGTATATTTTAGAATTAGATCATATTCTGAGAACCAGTATTTCTTCTGCGGAGGGTTTTTCTCATCATAATGACATGGGATGGTGACAGATCCTCCAGGCTTAATAGTTAAGGTATGATTTGACCAGCCACTGTAGCATTCAACACCTAAACGAACACACAAACCATTATGTCCAGGATCAACAATAAATCACTTCTTAATTTGTTCTATCTTCATAAAAAATGCATTAAAAGCATCATGAACAGCTGAGCATAAAATGTGTTATTGCAAAATGATAAACAGGATCCATTAGAAACAAACACAGCACAACATTTAATACTCACCTAAAATGAGCCAAAACCCGATTGAAATGTAGAACATTTTTTCATTTGCGTATGCGGCCATTGTGTAAGTTTCTCTTCCTGTATCTTGTGTCTAACTGTGTTTGTAGAGACTGCTGCACTTCCCTTTTCCCCTTCATATGACACTCAAACATCTTGCGCCACCTGGCTAAATGCTTTAACTCTAGATTTAAAGTTATGTTCTTCACACTTTCATTTACATCTCTGTTTCTATCCCTAGTTTTACCTGAAACAGTTAGTAGCACACGTGAATTTTATCAGTCATAAATAATCATATGATAACACTTTACCAGCACATGCTCAGTAGAGCTCTCTCTATCTGCCAGAGAAGATGATGTGTGATTGTTTCACTTTTTGAGAAATTACATCAAAATCCGATTTTGTGAAATGGTTTTGGTTCTTCTGAAATTAAATAATAAATTAAATAATATATATTAAAAATAAAGTTTTATTTTGTATGTTGTTGGCTGCAATAAAACCAATATGAAACTTTTGGCCTTCTAGTGGTTAAAAATAAAACCGCATTTGTCTTACGGAAAATGGTTTTGGTTGTGATTCATTTTATTTTGTATGTCACGGCACAGCTGTTCACAATGGAAACAAGTGGTGCTCACTGCAGAGCCAAAATACGTCCAGCACCCCTCTCTGGATGTCATGGGTGGAGCTTGACCTAATTAGGTTTAGGGATAGGGTTGTAGGGTTAGGGTGTGTCTGGATCTTCAAGCTCCACACATTTGCTCTGCAGTGAGCAGACTCTCAATGGAAATCCAAAAAAGTTGTTACAATTAGACATAATGAATGCTTGCACAAAATGCACAAAAAAATAAAACTTTGAAAATAAATAAATAAATCAACAATAATGTCTGATAGCCTGTAGCAGTTGTTTTCACAAGTTCACACTTACAAATGATCGAACAGAGTAAAAGAGTAAAATAAGCGTATTTGGCCTGCTGCGAGGTCAACCCCTCCCTTTCTCTTAAGATTCTCTCTTTTCCTTAGTAAAAGTTTGCATCAGCAGCTTTGTGAATAGAATTTAAGAGGAAACTCTTAACTAAGAACTTTTACTGCAATTTAGGAGAACTCTTAGTGGTAAGATAAAATGTTTTTTGAATGCGGCCCCTGGTCCCTCGACTGAGCCTGGTTTCTCCCAATATTTTTTTATCTCCATTTCTGTCACCTATTGGCTTGCTTGTTTAGTTGGGGACTCATAATATTCAGCAATATTATTGATTTGATTGTACTGGCTTGGATAAGAACTGGATTGCACTTGGATGAGAACCGAACTAGCTGAACGATGACATCAGTGTTTTCTACAGAGCTGCTTTATTGCTGAAAGAAGCTCTAGCGAAGTTTGCGGGAAGACTCTAATGTTACGTCATTATGATCAGATCTAACAATCATTATGGAACTTGGTATAAAGATCGGCACTTACACTTATCTGAGTTCGCAGATGCTGACGCCAATCTCCACCTCCATCCTCCCCACCACCACCAGGATGGTCCCTGTCCATATCATGTGGGGGGTCGGCTTCGCCCCTGCCTTCATTCCGGGCAGGATACGCCGAACCTACAACCATTTGGATGCGTGCACGGACGGGGCCTACGCCAAAGAACTTTATCTCGTTGTATAACTTTCTGGTTGTTAATAAATTGTGTTTAAATAATAAGTTATTTTGCTCCTGAGTCTTTCTGGTAGAACTAAACTTCTTTTCATACTAATGAAATTTACACATTTATTGAACTGAATCAACACTGAATTTAAATTCTGCTTGCATTGATCGTTATTTTCCTGTTTATCCCTGTAAATGTCATAGTGCTTGGGCCAGACTTGGGTCACATCAGTAAATAAGAGTCATTTAACAGGGTGTGGGCCAGAGGAACATGTTTGTCTCTGTTTTCAGTGTGTGGGGCAGTTTTGGGCCGGACCCAGCCAGAACTGAAGCAAATATGTGGCCCAGAGGTGGGCCAGACAAATTTTGATATTTGGTAACTAAGCTAATATATCATGGACATACCACACAGAAATACACAATATACATTTTGGGACAATTTGATTGTGGGTTAAATGGAGCCAATGTGCTTCAGACCATGTGCATAGATTGTTAAAATAGGGCCCTTTGACTCTCTCCTCAAGCTTCAATGGCATTCTAAGTTGGGAGAGGGACGACTCCCCCCACCACCAGCCATGTGATCCAGAGAACACTGCCAAAGTGCAATACACATATACAGTATCTCACAGAAGTGAGTACACCCCTCACATTTTTGTAAATATTTTATTGTATCTTTTCATGTGACAACACTGAAGAAATGACACTTTGTACAATGTAAAGTAGTGAGTGTACAGCTTGTATAACAGTGTAAATTTGCTGTCCCCTCAAAATAACTCAACACACAGCCATTAAAGGATTAGTTCACTTTCAAATTAAAATTTCCTGATAATTTACTTACCCCTGTTTCATCCAAGATGTTCATGTCTTTCTTTCTTCAGTCGAAAAGAAATTACGTTTTTTGATGAAAACATTCCAGGATTTTTCTCCATATAGTGGACTTCAATGGAGCCAAACGGTTGAAGGTCAAAATTACAGTTTCATTGCAGCTTCAAAGCGTTCTACGCAATCCCAGATGAGAAATAAGGGTCTTATCTAGAGAAACCATCGCTCATTTTCTTAAAAATAAATAAATAAATAAATAAATTATATAAGTTTTAACAAAAAATGCTCATCTTAAACTAGCTCTCTTCTTCTTCTTCTTCTTCTTCTTCTTCTTCTTCTTCTTCTTCTTCGTCTTCTTCTTCTTCTTCTCTCGTCTTCTTCTTCTTCTTCTTCTTCTTCTTCTCTATTTGAATTCCAGCAGTGTAGACTGCCCTCTACAGGTCAAAGTTTTTTAACTAACTGTTATATACTTAAATATTGTATATGACAATTTAGTTCAAACTTTGACCTGTGGAGGGCAGTAATACACTTAGAAGTGTCTACACTGCCGGAATTCAAATAGAGAAGAAGAAGAGAGCTAGTTCAAGATGAGCAATTACGGTTAAAACGTATAAAATTTAAAAAAAAATTTTAGAAAATGAGTGATGGTTTCTCTAGATAAGACCCTTATTTCTCGTCTGGGATCACTGTAAACTGTAATTTTGACCTTCAACTGTTTGGGCTCCATTGAAGTCCACTATATGGAGAAAAATCCTGGAATGTTTTCATCAAAAACCTTAATTTCTTTTCAACTGAAGAAAGAAAGACATGAACATCTTGGATGACATGGGGGTGAGTAAATAATCAGGAAATTTTAATTAGAAAGTGAACTAATCCTTTAATGTCTAAACAGCTGGCCACAAAAGTGAGTACACCCCTAAGTGAAAATGTCCAAATTGGGCCCAAAGTGTCAATTTTGTGGCCAGCGGTTTAGATATTAATGGTATATGTTTTCAGTTATTTTGAGGGGACAGCAACACTGTTATACAAGCTGTACACTCACTACTTTACATTGTAGCAAAGTGTCATTTCTTCAGTGTTGTCACATGAAAAGATATAATTCCTTTGCGTTGTGAAAACGATCACCACTCACACGGATCTGCAAAAATTATTAAAAACGCTGTATTATTCATGCCAGACCAGTAGTTGGCGATGTCACTTTGTAATAAAAAACACTATGCGTCTATAGACTGAACACGTAATACACATGCGCATGAAATCACCGCTTTCACAAATTCATGTTTTTGTAGTTTACCCACAGAGACCATAATGGTATCATTTTCAAAAACTTGCACTTTGAAACCTGTTATCAAAAGCTTGCAGTGTCAGGCCCCCAAAACACTGTCGTTGTGTAAATGAATGGCCAAAACACACAAAGAGTTTTCCTTTTTATTTGAAAACATTATCCTTAGAGCGAAAGAAACTTTAAATTAATGCTGTCACGTAACAAATCTGCTTTACAACATTGATATAAAAATATAAAGCCTGTACAAATACTAGAAATCATGAAATAATTGGGAATCATGAAACAAACACTATACATTTCATTCATCTATTATAACTTTTATGTCATTTTGGTCACTTGGCTGTTTCCTTATAACGGTCCAGAAATTTGTTTCTTTTTTAATATGATGTCATGACGTCGCTGTCTTGACGCCAGCCAATTTCTGCATTGCTGATCATGGTTTTGAGTATCAATATATCTGCCCTTTCCAAAGAACACAAGAATGTGAAGTAATCTCAGACAACTTAATCCAGGTATTTTAATCAAACCCACAAATTCATTTGAAGAACCAAATTAGATCAATGAGATCAGTTGCAATTAGAAGATCTGGCATCTGTCAAATCATCTCAGATGTATTAAGCGAGGACAGACCGCAGGAGAGGGTCTGGCCAAAACAACAGACAAAATTACCTAAATGACCTCTACATGCAAAAGAAAAGAAATGAAAAACTAATGCTTAAAAACAAATTCAGACATCAATACTGTGAAACAAAAAGAAAATTAACATTTGTTATATTTAGACTGAAAATTCACAGTGTCTTGTTTATTTTTACTTGTTCATCTCTATGTCTTCCTCTAACACATTCTACCTATTGCTCTTGCACGACATTCAACTGTGAATTTGAACACACTTCTGCCAAAATAAATGTAGTGATATGAAATATAAATGAATGTCTGACAGTATTTGATAACTGAATAGTCCATTTTGCATGTGATCGCTCACAAGATGAAAGAATGTTTAAGTTGTGAAGAGTTTGACAATTTCACTGAGAATCAACTTATCGGTTTTGATCAACAAGCCATGTGCATTTAGTTATTGTACAATTTGTAGACAATTGTACTGTAGAGCAGAAAAACTGTAATACTAATGTGACCGTGAGTTGAACAGGGTTCAGAGTCTCTCCAGCAGAACCGTCCAGAATCACTCAGTCCAGTCAGAAGTGTCTGTTCCTGTGTTCTTCTCACTGCTGTTAGTGTGGACCCACCAAGCTGTATATTAGTGCCCCTGCTGGAGGCTTCTGGAAGTGCAAGATCATATTTTATATACTGCCAGCATCACAATAAATCCATGAATTAATATATTTCTATAAAACTTACTGCTGCATTCACAGGAGCATCACCAATAGTACTGTAGGTTTTGTCTTTAATGGGATCCTAATTAAACACGATATGTTCATCAAATCTTACTCTTAATATGTCATACTCTGAACTTTCATGTTAGTAGTGTGTCTACTTACATTTGAGCGTTCATCATTTATAGTGTTGTATATCACAGGATCTTCAGGTTCACAGTAGATCTGCATTTCACACAAACACACAAAACAATAAAGAAAAAGATTTCAAGAAATCAACATATAATTCACTAAATGGACAACAGGTTCCATGAACAAACCAATGTAATGATATGAGAAATAAGGGGAAAAGATCTCTAAAGTGCTTTAAAATGTTTTGATTGGCCTGGAGATTGATGACTTGTCTACTAGATGGATCCTGGCATTTGTTAACATGTGAACCAGAAGAGGGAGACAAAGAGAGTGTCATATCAATCGCTTTGGATCAATTCTATTCTATTCTAATTTAACTTTGCCTATTATATATATATATATATATATATATATATATATATATATATATATATATATATATATTTCTGAATGTTTTCTGAATTGTTCTGAAAGGGAACGTTTAACTGCTTTTGAAATCTTTATCTAAAAAGCTCAGTTTTAAACATAATGAAGCGATTACATTATAAATACACTGATCTTGTAATATGAACATTTTCATAACTAGATGCTCATAAATTAAAAGACTTACTGGGTCAATGGTCCTGCTGTCATTTTTCTCTATGATTTGGTGTTTATCTTGCTCTTTATTTTAAAATGGGAAACAATAACAGAGTTTAGACTATTGAATCTGTGCTGTTGAAATGAGAAAATGGCAGGGCATGAAATGAAATGAACTTTAAAAGAATTAAGAATGGAGTGCAGGTCAAACTGACTGGATCTCTGTTTCCATCTCCAGGTGAAAAAAACACAGACCAGAATCAACAGCTGCAGAAGTGCAGCTGAAACTGGAAGCCACACAGTCAGAAGCTCTTTATTTCTGTGGGAAATAAGAAAACACTTTCAATTCTGTTCATTCAAAAAACTCAGAAAGAGTTCTGGAACTAATTCAGCTGAATAAAAGGAATCTGAACTAAACTTTGATCAGACCTTTTTTAAACTTTGTTAATTTATTTACAGCCTAAAAGTATTTATAATTAGTTTAAACTTTATTTTACTTTAAACAGTAAAGATGTAGTACATTTGTGTTTCTTCAGTGACTTCAGTTTTATTGTTATTCTTTGAAATTCCTGTCTCACTTCTGCAACAAAGAAAGAAAATTCAACAGGGCAATGAGGAAATGATGTAAGCATTAAACACAAAGAAATCGAGGCAATAGAGCACTGACGACAAAATAGACAAATATAGAATAATTCCAGGAAGATTATTCTGAGAGGAAACTCATTTTAATGAGAAATGTTTCAATACTAACAAGTCTGTCTGATTGTCTGTGGCCTCGTTTACTGTCAGAAGTAAGTAAAGCAATTTTAGTTGTGTTATATTTCATATGTAGTAGCAAAATATTTAATTATTTAAAAACAAAAAGTACCTTCTTTTGTCTTTAATTACAGTGAGATGAACAGGGTTCAGTGCCTCTCCAGCAGAGCAGAAGAACCATCCAGAATCACTGAGTCTCAGTCCAGTCATCAGCACAGTGAAGGAGCTTCTCCCATCATCATCACTGATCTGGACTGATGAACTCTGGGATGTGTCAGTCCTCCCCACTGTGTAACAGCTCTCATCTTTATATCTGCACCACTGTTTGGGATGATTCTGATATCTAGAACTGTAGAAACACTGGACACTGACATTACCACCTTCATGTCCAGATACACTGCTGCTCACTACAGACACATCAGGAGCTGAACACACAGAAGAGTCATTTGAGATTATTAAATACATGTGTGTGAAGTCAGAGAATTAGACATTAGAATGTGATTAAAAAAAATGACAAAATCTCATACCAGGCTGAACCCTAAGATGAAGATCGTATCTAATAGTCGACAGTCCGTCAGTCTCCACAACACAAGAATAATCTCCAGTGTGTTTGTTCTGCAGGTTTCTCATAGTCACAGTAAAGAGACTCTGATCAGGATGATCAATTACTGACGGATTCTCCTCTGATGTGTTTGTGTATATTTTAGATTGATCAATGCCTGAGAACCAGTATTTCTTCTGTGGAGGGTTTTTCTCATCATAATGACATGGGATGGTGACAGATCCTCCAGACTTAATAGTTAAAACATGATGAAACCCACCAATGAAGCATTCAACACCTAAACACACAACACAAGCTATTATTACGTCCAGGATTATCAATAATCACTGAATCAGATATCATCACATAAACCACATTAAACACAACATGAACAGCTGAGCATAAAATATGTCAAAATGATAAACAAGATCCATTAGAGACAAACACAGAACAACATTTAATACTCACCTAAAATGAGCCAAAATCCAATTGAAATGTACAATACTTTTGTGTATGCGGCCATTGTGTAAGTTTCTCTTCCTGTATCTTGAGCTGTTTATGTGTTTGTAGTAACTGCTGCACTTCCTTTTCCCCTCATAACACTGAATATTTTGCAACATCTGACTAAATGCAGTTCAGATAGAGTCTAAATTTCAAGTTATGACCTGGTCACACTTTTATTTACATCTGTTTCAGTAGTAGGGAGTCTGGGGGCAATTGTGACAGACAAAATTTTGTCATTCACTAGTTCAATAATCATGTCAATTTCCTAGCTAACAAAAATATGTTCTAAAATTATTTTGCTAGTGTCCACATATTAAGTTATGAAAATGTTATTTCTGAATGTTCTCTCAACTTTCAAAATGTTTTTTTAAGTGTTTGATTTTTTTTCTTGGTTATATGAATGTTTAGTGAACATTCAATTTAGTTTTGCAAAAATGATGGGAACGAAACCTTTGAATGTTCTCTAAACATTCTGAAACAATTAGTAACTGATTTTGAGATATAAAATAATTTGCATACATACACACCATTTACATTAAGATTATTTTTATTACCACACTGGCATATATTGATACTTAAGTAAAATGCACTTAATTTAGATTCCCCCCGGGAAACACGACTAAATATCTTATATAATTTTCTTATATAGAAAATCCATCTTGGTTTAAGAATTTTTAGATATTTGTACTTGAAATAGGATGAAAAATACTCAGTAAGAAAAGCTTTTTTGCAGCTTGAACGAATGAATGAACTATTTAAACATCACTTGCACTTTAAAAAGAGGGAGGAGACCGAAAGTAACTCTGGGTTTACTGAAGAAAACCTGCTCCTTACCAGGTTAGGTTCACAGAGTAAGTTACCATGGTAACTGACTTTGTGTATAAGTTACCTTTCTTTCAGAAATGGACTTGACTTACCCTGCTTTCTCGGGTTTGACATACCTCCCATTCTGAAACGGAAAACCCAGAGTTTCCCTCATTTCAGGGTTAACGTACTCAGAGTTCTCACTTAACCTCCTTTCTGAAACGGCCCCTGGTCAGCTTCTTTTGTTCTGTCTTCATGTTGTCTTATATGTAAAACGCCCTTAGAAGTCTTGTGCCACCCAGCTAAGGGGTGTGTATAGGCTATATAGAGTACACATATGAATAAAATAAAACATAAATATTTTAATTTATTTTTTGATGGGCATTCAGTAAGGTTTCAATTTGGTAACATTATTAATGCTTCATACAGCATAACATGCATTTATTAATCTAGATTAATGTTAATTTCTACATATATACTATTAATTTGTTAACATTTCAAGTTAAATAAATGGTAACACTTTAGAATACTGATCATTAATGAATAACTACACAAGAACAAATGAGTAATGCATTATTAACACTAATAACTAACAAGAAACTCTGATTAATGAATTAGTAAGTAATAGTGTCAGTTGAAGGTGGTAGTTCACTATTAGCTAATCAGTAACTACAATTTTTTCATACCTCCCTGAGAACTACTAAGAACTATTATATACTGGTTCATAATTAATGTGAATAATGAATAATGTATAATTAATTCTAGAGTAAAGGCCTTGGTAATGTAGTAAGTAATGACTGAAGTATTACCAAATACTTAAAGGATTAGTCCACTTTTAAATAAACTTTTCCTGATAATTTACTCACCCTCATGTCATCCAAGATGTCCATGTCTTTCTTTCTTCAGTCGAAAAGAAATTAAAGTTTTTGATGAAAACATTCCAGGATTTTTCTCCTTATAGTAGACTTCAATGCACCAAACAGTTGAAGGTCAAAATTAGTTTCATTGCAGCTTCAAATTGTTCTACACGATCCCAGATGAGAAATAAGGGTCTTATCTAGTGAAACCATCGCTCATTTTCTGAAAAAAAATGAAAATTATATAAGTTTTATCCATAAAAGCTCATATTGAACAAGCTCTCTTCTTCTTCTCTATTTGAATTCCAGCAGTGTAGACACTGCTAAGCGTATTACTGCCCTCCGCAGGTCAAAGTTTGAACTAATTTGTATATGCAATATGCTAGTTCAATAGTATGAAACTAATTTTGACCTTCAACTGTTTGGTGCCCATTGAAGTCTACTATATGGAAAAAAATCCTGGAATGTTTTCATCAAAAACTTTAATTTCTTTTCGACTGAAGAAAGAAAGACATGGACATCTTGGATGACATGAGGGTGAGTAAATTATCAGGAAAAGTTTATTTAAAAGTGGACAAATCCTTTAAGAAGGAATTACTAATTATTTGGATCAGTATTCTAAAGTGAGAAACATGATAACTCTGTAGTAACTACTGTAGTCATTGTAAACTTTTGAGGTTTTTGTAAAGTATTGGATAGTAATAACTCAAGAGTTACTATATAACTCTAAAGTAACTACTTATTATTTGGATCAGTATTCTGATGTGAAGAGCATAGTAACCAACTAGTAATTACTTAAGTGTTACCAAATATATCATAAGGAATTACTGTACAAAAACATACAAAAACATCAAAAAGTTTACAATGACTTCAGTAGTTGCTAGAGAGTTATCATGTTTTTCACTTTAGAATACTGATCCAAATAATTAGTAATTCCTTTTTAAGTTCAGTCATTACTAGTGGGTTACCAGGCCTTTACTTTAGAATTAATTATATATTATGCATCATTCATGTTAATTATGAACCTGTATATAGTAGTTCTCTGGGAGGAATGAAAAAACAGTAGTTACTGATTAGTTAATAGTGAACTACCACCTACAACTGAGCACTGTTACTTACTAATTCATTTATCAGAGTTTATTGTTAGTTAATATTAGTTACTAGAGTGTTAATAATGCATTACTCATTTGTTCCTGAGTTATTCATTAATGAAGGATCAGTATTCTAAAGTGTTACCAAATAAATTAACATTAAAGGCAAAATTGTAATGTTATCCACTGGAGGTGAGATTGAATAAAGTGCAGTTTATTAACAACAAACAAAATACAAAACAAAGACTTGACATGGTTTGGCTGCTTGACTTTAGACAGGAACATAACAGTCACCAATAGTTGTTACAGGGAACAATACTAGACAAAGACGCATGGCAAACATGAGGGCTTAAATACACAGATTACTGACTAAACAGACACACCTGTGAACATGATTAAGACAATTAACCAATGACAACATCGGACACATGACAATGGGAGCACACGGCAGGATCACATGACTAGAACATGATGCAAACAAGGGAAGCACATCGCAAACAGATACATGAATCATGACTACACTTCTGACTCGATTGGAGGGCTCCAGACGCCCAAACAAAACCCATAAAGATCAGGATGGGGGTGGAGTGGAGGTGATCTTGGCAGAGGGATGGAGGACAAGGCCCGTGAAGGGGTCCGGAACCAGGACCAAACCACTGACTGCTGCTGCTTCTGGTTGCTTTTAGAGGAAAAAGGTGACCATAACTGCTGGCCTGGGATCAGGTTTCTCCATAATATAGCATATTGGCGATTTGGTGTTTGTGCACTTTAGAGTGTCAAAGGCTTCTATTTAAAATGTGTTTTTAAGCTTTGAGCAATGTAGCCAAGTCAAACATATCTGTTCATTTCTTGAATGCAATGGCCAATCAGACGTATATAAGGCGCTGTTTACACGACACCGCTTTCAACTAAAAGCGGAAACCTTTTCATGCATTTTGCACTTTTCATGCCATGACAACGGCCGGAAAATGCAAACTTTTGAAATTGGGTTTTTTAAGTTTTTGTCCAGTGCTGAGTTCTGCACTCTCGCAAATCATCTTATTATAAGTTAATTTAAAACAATTGTGCAGAACTTTGAGATCACAATGAAATGAGATGACTGACAGCTATTTAAGGATTATAAAGGGAGCTCTTTGTGTGCTTTCTTGGTGATATATTCATATCTATTCAGAGTTCAAATAAAATTTAGTTTTGCTACATTAGGTAAGGCAATTCAAATTGGCTGTCATGCCAAATCACGCATACAGTATGCTTCCTTTTCTGTTCATATTACAGTGGTTTGTGAACGTAGCTGCTTTAATAACAAATAAGATACTGAGCATATATGTTGGGATGTGTAGGTTGTTGCTAGGTGACACATAACTTGGAACTATTTCATGACATTCTATTTTTAAAGAGGAAACACACACACACACACACAAACACACCCTTCTGTTGATTGCACAAGTCTCATGATTGTGTTTCTTCTGTAGTATAATCTGATGTCAACTTCCTCTTGTCTTCTGTGAATTATGAAAGCATCCCACGCAAAAGGGAGAAAAACATCTAAACGGAAAATCAGTCAATTTATGTTTATATATAGGACTATATGCATTACACACACATATTGTTTTGAAGTAAAGGCTGGCCACCACAGAGCCTATACAGTGGGTACGGAAAGTATTCAGACCCCCTTACATTTTTCACTCTTTGTTATATTGCAGCCATTTGCTAAAATCATTTAAGTTCATTTTTTTCCTCATTAATATACACACAGCACCCCATATTGACAGAAAAACAGAATTGTTGACATTTTTGCAGATTTATTAAAAAAGAAAAACTGAAATATCACATGGTCCTAAGTATTCAGACCCTTTGCTGTGATACTCATATATTTAACTCAGGTGCTGTCCATTTCTTCTGATCATCCTTGAGATGGTTCATTTGAGTCCAACTGTGTTTGATTATACTGATTGGACTTGATTAGGAAAGCCACACACCTGTCTATATAAGACCTTACAGCTCACAGTGCATGTCAGAGCAAATGAGAATCATGAGGTCAAAGGAACTGCCTGAAGAGCTCAGAGACAGAATTGTGGCAAGGCACAGATCTGGCCAAGGTTACAAAAAAATTTTTGCTGCACTTAAAGTTCCTAAGAGCACAGGGGCCTCCATAATCCTTAAATGGAAGACGTTTGGGACAACCAGAACCCTTCCTAGAGCTGGCCATCCGGCCAAACTGAGCTATCGGGGGAGAAGAGCCTTGGTGAGAGAGGTAAAGAAGAACCCAAAGATCACTGTGGCTGAGCTCCAGAGATGCAGGTGGGAGATGGGAGAAAGTTGTAGAAAGTCAACCATCACTGCAGCCCTCCACCAGTCGGGGCTTTATGGCAGAGCGGCCCGACGGAAGCCTCTCCTCAGTGCAAGACACATGAAAGCCCGCATGGAGTTTGCTAAAAAACACCTGAAGGACTCCAAGATGGTGAGAAATAAGATTCTCTGGTCTGATGAGACCAAGATGGAACTTTTTGGCCTTAATTCTAAGCGGTACCTGTGGAGAAAACCAGGCACTGCTCATCACCTGTCCAATACAGTCCCAACAGTGAAGCATGGTGGTGGCAGCATCATGCTGTGGGGGTGTTTTTCAGCTGCAGGGACAGGACGACTGGTTGCAATCGAGGGAAAGATGAATGCGGCCAAGTACAGGGATATCCTGGACAAAAACCTTCTCCAGAGTGCTCAGGACCTCAGACTGGGCCAAAGTTTTACCTTCCAACAAGACAATGACCCTAAGCACATAGCTAAAATAATGAAGGAGTGGCTTCACAACAACTCCGTGACTGTTCTTGAATGGCCCAGCCAGAGCCCTGACTTAAACCCAATTGAGCATCTCTGGAGAGACCTAAAAATGGCTGTCCACCAACGTTTACCATCCAACCTGACAGAACTGGAGAGGATCTGCAAGGAGGAATGGCAGAGGATCCCCAAATCCAGGTGTGAAAAACTTGTTGCATCTTTCCCAAAAAGACTCATGGCTGTATTAGATCAAAAGGGTGCTTCTACTAAATACTGAGCAAAGGGTCTGAATACTTAGGACCATGTGATATTTCAGTTTTTCTTTTTTAATAAATCTGCAAAAATGTCAACAATTCTGTGTTTTTCTGTCAATATGGGGTACTGTGTGTGCATTAATGAGGAAAAAGAATGAACTTAAATGATTTTAGCAAATGGCTGCAATATAACAAAGAGTGAAAAATTTAAGGGGGTCTGAATACTTTCCGTACCCACTGTATATGCCATAAAATAAATACTTTTGATGTGTACTTTCATGTTTTTAAAATATAGAAAATGTCTGAAAAGATATTGATTGTGTGTGTGTGTGCGCGTGTGTGTGTGTGTGTGTGTGTGTGTGTGTGTGTGTGTGTGTGTTAAAAAAAATATATATATTATTCAAAAGTATTTTGAAAATATTTTACTGATTTATTTTGTTCTAAAATATGTATTGGAAATTATGTTTTATAATTGAAAATCAAAATGTATAAATATTTTCCAAAATCTCACTCCTGCAGTCATGCTCTGTGGTTGCTTGTATCATCAGCTTTATTCTCAGTGGTGCTGTGGTGTTTGATTGTAAATGTTGTAAACATCATAAGTGACAAATGTGTCATCTGGTTGAGAAGTCTAAAATAATTTATTTTGAATGAGAATTATTTGCAATGCAGTCAAAGTCAAAGCGGTTCCCTCTGATGTTACTGTCTAGTATTGTCATGTTCCCTTTTCCAGTTCTCATTTTACAATTATATTTAGGACTACTGCAGTAATTGGTTATTTTGGGTCTGTTTTGTGTAAAATACATGTAAGCAAAGAAATAGCCTATAGGCCTGTCCAAAAAAAAACAACAACTCTAGAATCTGTTATTAATCTACACACTATGGTGGTATGACGATATTTATGGCAAAGAAACATGCATAAATAACTTTTTAAAGTGTGGTTGTGCTTTTGGTTAAAATGAGTTATTGAGTACAATAAGCCTCAAAAAACAATGCAACATGGTAGTCATGTAGTCATGTCATCCCCGACACACAAAGTGCGCACAAAGTTCTCCTGTGCTTGAACTGTCAAATGCCAGTGTTGTGTACTCAAGTCTGAGTCCACTGGACAAATACCCACCCTTGCAGTTTGGCCAAAGTGTTCAAGTGCGCATGAAGACCGCAAAAGTGTTTTGTTTACTCAATGGGACACACTTAAAGGGTTAGTTCACGCAGAAATGAAAATTCTGTCATTTATTACTTACCCTCATGCAGTTCCACACCCGTAAGACCTTCGTTAATCTTCGGAACACAAATTAAGATATTTTAGTCGAAATCCGATGGCTCAGTGAGGCCTTCATAGGGAGCAATGAAATTTCCTCTCTCAAGATCCATAAAGGTACTAAAAACATATCTAAATCAGTTCATGTGAGTACAGTGCTTCAATATTAATATTATAAAGGCACGAGAATATTTTTAGTGTGCCAAAAAAACGTCTTGGGTTACGAGTGTAACCCTTGTTCCCTGAGTAAGGGAACGAGACGCTACGTCAGTGACGTGATGGGAATCCTCTGCATTTTTGTGTTCGTGAAGCACTATTGTATCCAACCAATGAGAGAACGTGACGTCAGAGGTGGGCGACGTCGCGGACCGGAACCTATAAAGCATGCCCAGAAACAAAGAACGCTAGCTTCTGTGATATGTCTGAAGTAAGCGCTCCAGGCATGCTGGAGGTACGGCAACGTGACGTAGCGTCTCGTTCCCTTACTCAGGGAACAAGGGTTACACTCGTAACCCAAGACGTTCCCTTTCGTGGGAACTATCGACGCTACGTCAGTGACGTGATGGGAACGCTGTCCCCACTACGCCGTGCCTCCGAGTGCCTGGCTGCTATCTTGTAACACCAAAGCACCCGGAGTACTACTCACATTAAGATTATAAAATCTGATGAAGGTGTGCTGGGATGACCATCCAGCAGCGCCACAAATATCCGCCAAGGAAACTCCTGACATGTGAGCTCTTGAAGCAGCCATACCTCTTGTTGAGTGTGCCCTAACATCCAAGGGGCACGGACGCCCCAGGGCTTTATACGTCAATGAGATGGCCTCAACCACCCATTTACTCATCCTCTGCTTAGACGCTGGGCCCCCTCGACTCGGGGACCCATAACATACAAATAGTTGGTCTGATTTTCTCCACAGGGCAGCTCTGTGAACATAAGCGTCCAATGCCCTCACAGGACACAGCAGATTAAGTTTTTCCTGATCCGGATTAGTGAACGGAGGGGGATAAAAAGCCTCCAAAACGATAGGACCTGGGACCCTAGTGGGGACCTTAATGTCAATGTCAATGTCAATTTTATTTATATAGCACCATTTCCACAACACATGGTTGACCAATGTGCTTTACATAAAACACACACCACATTTGCACAATAAAGATAAAAGTAAAAGTAAAAAAAAAAAAAAAAAAAAAAAAAAAAAAAACTTATAAAAAGTACCACAGCCATTTGAAATAATTTAAAAGAAAATAAAAAACTATAAATAAAATCATGGTAAAACACAGTGCTTCAACCAGAAATAAAAGCTTTGTCAAACAGATAGGTTTTTAATCTTGACTTAAAAATGAACACAGAGGGAGCTAATCGAATAGAAGAGGGCAACTCATTCCAAAGTCTTGGGGCGATAGATGAAAACGCACGATCGCCCCTGGACTTCAGCCTCGTCTTTGGTGTAAACAATAGTCTCTGGTTTGATGACCGGAGAGATCTTGTTTCGCTGCGTTCAATTAAAAGTTCAGATATATACGAAGGGGCCATACCATGTAGTGACTTAAACACGATTAATACAATTTTAAAATCAACTCTATAGCGTACAGGCAGCCAGTGTAAGACTGTAAAACTGGAGTAATATGATCCCGCTTACGAGACCTGGTCAGAAATCTTGCTGCTGCGTTCTGGACCAGCTGTAAACGAGAAAGAGCTGTTTGACTAATCCCAGCATACAGTGAGTTACAGTAATCTAATCTGGAGGTAATGAAAGCATGTATCACTTTTTCAAGGTTTTTAAAAGATAGGAAAGGTTTTACTTTAGCAAGAAGCCGCAGTTGGAAAAAGGAAGATTTAACCACAGTATTAATCTGTCTATCAAATTTCATTTGTTCATCAAATACAACACCCAAATTTTTTACATGTTGCTTAACATACGGTGATAACTCACCCAAATTTGGAATTGTAGAAGTCACAGACACAGAGGGTTTAAAAACAATCAATTCTGTTTTGCTCTCATTAAAATTTAAAAAGTTTAGAGACAACCATTTCTTTGCATCACTCAAACAAAGGCAATAGTGCATTCAGTCCATCCGGATGCATTCCGTTTTAGAGGCAGATAAACTTGTGTATCGTCCGCATAGCAATGGAAACGATAGCCCATACTTTCTGAAAATAGAGCCAAGAGGGAGCATATAGAGAGAGAAAAGAAAGGGAGCTAAAATTGATCCTTGAGGAACTCCACTGGTTATCGCAGCTTTACTTGAGGTATGATCTCCTAACTTCACTGAAAAGGTCCTATTTGTCAGATAGGATCTAAACCACTGCAGGGCACTGCCAGTAATACCGGCGCTATATTCCAGTCGATCGAGAAGTACAGCGTGATCGACAGTATCAAATGCAGCGGTGAGATCTAAAAGGAGTAAAACCGCATAGTTACCTGAGTCACATGTTAACAGTATATCATTTGAAACTTTCAGCAGTGCAGTCTCAGTAGAGTGATGTTTTCTAAACCCAGATTGGAAAACCTCAAAGATCAAATTTTCAGCCATAAAAGATTGTATTTGATCAAGAACTGATTTCTCAATAATTTTTGAAATGAAAGACAAATTGGAGATGGGCCTAAAATTTGTCAGAATAGTAGGATCCATACCCTGTTTTTTTTAATCAGAGGGCGAACAGTTGCATGTTTAAGCGACTCTGGAAAAGTACCTGTTTGTAAACAGCGATTTATCAAAGACAGAAGATTTTAAACAACCACATTCTATAACTTGCTTAAAGAAGAGAGGGGGCATTACATCAGTTGGGGAACCAGATGCTTTCAGGTGATCCACTATTTCTATCAGCTGGTTATCTGTAACAGGAGTAAAACAACTAAAAACAGCAGTACATCTAGAGAGAGTTGAAGGGTCAGATGAAACTGGGTTTAGCCCCATTCTTAAGTCATGTGTCTTCTGTACAAAGAAACAAAGAAAGTCTTCACAGGAAACTAATGACACTTCTATATCAAGACCAGTGAAGGGGTTGATGGTGGAATTTATAACATTAAACAGAGTTTTCGGTTTATGACAGTTCTTGTTTATAATGTCAGTGAAATAAATTGATCTTGCCATTTTCACTGCTTTCTGATATTGAGTTAGTGAGTCTCTGAACATTTGCATTGAAACCTGAAGTCTGTCCTTCCTCCATTTTCGTTCAAATCTTCTGCAAATACGCCTAAGAGTGCGAGTTGTGTCATTAAGCCAAGGCTCAGATTTCGGTTTATGGAGATGAGTCTTTAAAGGTGCCACTTGGTCTAGAGCCTGAACACAGGTGGAATTAAAACTGCGAAGTAGTTCTTCAGCACTTGAATCGGTGTTTAGAACATGTCACTTTGTAGCAAACCTTCACTAAAGGCTGAGCGAAAAGCTTCTCTGGTAGCTGATGTAATAAGCCGAGACTGGCGAGCCGAATACATCGACGTAACAGTTTTGTTAAAAGATGGAAACGTAAACATAATAGTCTTGTGGTCAGAGAAACCATTTTCACACACCTCTAGTTTATTCAGAGAGCAGCCGTAAGTTAGCACTAAATCCAGTGTATGGCCATGCTGATGAGTGGGTACATTGATCTGAAGCGTCAGATCAAATGCGTTTAGCAGATTGATAAATTCCTTTGCTAAGGAATCTGCTGCACAACAGACATGAACATTAAAGTCCCCAACAATCATTAGTTTGTCATATTTTGCAATGAAATCTCACAAAAAGTCAGCAAAATCCTTCAGAAAATTCGAATTAGGTTTTGGGGGACGATAAATCAGAGCAAACAGAACAGGGTCGCATAGCTCCAAAGTAAACAACTGTAGCTCAAAGCTTTGGTATTCCTTTGAAACTACGGGACGGCAGGAAAAAATGTCTTTATAAATAGAGGCCAGACCACCACCTCGTCCCGTTGTACGCGGTGAATTTAAAAACAAAGAATTTGACGGAACCATTTCAGAAAAGGCGCTGATATCCCCTGGAGTAATCCATGTTTCAGTCAAAAAGAGAAGGTCTAGGTGGCGAGCAGAGAAAAAGTCATTTATAATGAAAGTCTTGTTTACTACCGACCTGGCGTTAATCAAAGCCATTCTGAGCAGCGCTGGAAGTTCAGGAGAGGCCGCAGGTTGTTTCGCCCGAGGCAGCGGCCGAAGATTCCCCGGACACACTCCTCCCCGCGCAGGGCGAGGCGCGCGAAAAACCGGGAGCGGCTCCAGCGAGGTGGGAAACACGGGAACAATCCAACCATGCACTGGCTCCAGGGAACGCCAGCACGGGTAGCATTTCCCGAAGTCCTTCATAAAGCTCCCCGGGGAAGAACGCGACTCCCGATGGAATCGCAGGTAGCATTTTATCTTAACAGCTAAGCCACCCCGTCGTCCACGTCGTCTCTTTCGCTTTCTGCCCGGCAGGGAGCAAGGCCAACGGCGTATACAGTCCGGAATTGACTTCAGAAAGGGAGGTGGAACACCATGAAAACTGAAAACTTAGGAATGTAACCAGGCCTTGTATGTAGAAAGGCCTTAACGATGCCTGGTGCAAACTCTAAACATGATGGTGAAACCGAAAGAGCTTGAAGGTCACCTATCCTTTTCAAGGATGAGATGGCCAGTAAAAACACAGTCTTCAATGTGAGCATTTTATCTGACACATCTTGAAAAAAGGTTCAAAGGGCGCCTCAGCCAACCCTTGTAACACAATGGCTAAGTCCCAGGTCAGAGATTTTGGGCGTACTGAAGGCCTCAGCCTCAGTGCGCCACGAAGGAAGCGAACAACTAAGGGGTCTCGACCTACCGAGACACCACCCATAGGAACATGATAGGCTGAAATAGCAGCCACATACACTTTTAATGTGGAGCGAGTTAAGCCTTCTGAAAGCTTTTTTTGAAGGAATTGAAGCACATAGCTGACAGATGAGTGGACCGGGTCCACCCTATGATGACTACACCATGTAGCGAAAACCTTCCACTTATACATATAAAGCTTCCTTGTAGATGGAGCTCTGGACTGAAGGATGGTCTCCACAACCTCGGTTGGAAGACCAGATTCTATGAGCCTTGCCCCCTCAGAGGCCAGGCCCACAGTTTCCACATTTCTGGACGGGGATGTAAAATCATGCCGCCCGCTTGGGACAGGAGATCCTGTTTGACTGGAAGCTCCAGAGGAGAGCCGTGAAGAAGTGATACTAGGTCCGCAAACCATATTCTTGTTGGCCAGAAAGGAGCCACCAATATCAGGTCTACCCCTTCCTGACGGACTTTGTCCAGAACTCCCGGGAGCAGAGAGACTGGGGGAAAAGCATACAGACGTCGCCTCGGCCACGTCTGTATCATGGCATCCAACCCCAGAGGAGCTGGGTGCCTCAGAGAGTACCACAGAGGGCATTGAGTTGACTCCTCTGTGGCAAAGAGATCGACTTCCGCTCGACCGAATGTTTTCCATATGAGCTCCACTACCTCTGAGTGAAGCTTCCATTCCCCCGGACTCGCGCTCTGCCTCGACAGAGCGTCCGCCCCCATATTCAAATACCCCGGAATATACGCCGCCTTTAGCGAGAGTAATTTCCCTTGGGTCCACAGGAGGATGTGACTGACCAGTTTGCATAGTGGACGAGATCGCAGTCCCCCTTGGTGATTTATGTAGGAGACCACCGTAGTGTTGTCTGTCTGAACCAACACATGGTGGCCCCTCAGGTCGGGGAGGAAGTGCTTCAGAGCCTGAAACACTGCCAGCATCTCCAGCCGATTTATGTGCCAGGAGAGCTGGTGTACCTCCCAGTGACCTTGAGCTGAGCGACCACTCATGATCGCTCCCCAGCCCGTGAGGGACGCATCTGTCGTAAGCATTACGCGACGACATGAAGTTCCCAACACGGGTCCCTGGGACAGGAACCAAGGCTTTTTCCACATGACCAGAGCACGAAGGCACCGCCGCGTGACTTTGATCATGCGAAAAGGATTTCCCCTCGGAGAAAACCCCTTGGTCCTGAGCCACCACTGTAAGGGTCTCATGTGCAGAAGGCCAAAAGTAACAACGTTGGACGCAGCTGCCATCAGACCCAACAGTCTCTGAAACTGTTTTACAGTGAGTGACCGGCCTAACTTCACCCCATTCACGGCCCCGAGAATGGAAGTCACACGAGCGGGAGTCAATTGCGCCCGCATTGTGATGGAATCCCAGATTACCCCAAGATAGTTGGCAACCTGACTCGGAACCAGCACACTTTTCTTGGCGTTGAGCCTCAGCCCAAGCCTCTTCATGTGCGACAACACAACATCTCGATGTTGAGCTGCCAGACGTTCTGTTTGAGCTAAAATCAACCAATCGTCGATATAGTTCAGCACGTGGATGCCCTGGAGTCTCAGCGGAGCCAAGGCTGCATCCACGCACTTCGTGAACGTGCGGGGTGATAGTGATAGGCCGAAGGGAAGAACCTTGTATTGGTATGCTTCGCCCCCGAAAGCAAACCTGAGGAACTTCCTGTGAGAAGGATGGATGGAAATGTGAAAATATGCGTCCTTCAGATCTATCGCCACAAACCAGTCCTCGGATCTGATCTGCGGAATAATCTGTTTGAGTGTAAGCATCTTGAACTTCAACTTCTTTACAGATCGATTTAGTATACGAAGATCTATGATCGGACGCAACCCCCCATCCTTCTTTGGAACAATGAAGTAGCGGCTGTAAAAGCCCGACATTTTGCTGGGAGAGGGAACCCGTTCTATAGCCCCTTTTTGCAAAAGCGTCGTAACCTCTTGTTCCATTACCAGAGACTGCTCTGGAGCTACCACTGTGTGAATCACTCCACTGAACCTGGGCGGACGAGAACCGAACTGAATTCTGTAGCCCTGTTCTACCATGAGCAGCACCCATTTCGAAATATTTGGAAGACATTTCCATTCCTCCAAAAATTCTACTAAGGGAACCAGCCTCTCGAGACTGGTCTCTGGTGTTTTTTGAGCACTTGGCTCGTTTATCTGACGCGGCGCACCGGCAGATAAGCGAATCACGTGCTGGCCGAACCTCCTCGGAGGATCGACAGGGACTGCTGCGCCCTGTCGCACACTGGGTGGCAGGGTTGGCAGAACAGTCCCTTGAGGGCGCCGATGGGGAACGATAGAAATTAATCGTCGAACCCCTTCGGAGGGGGCTGCCCTCAGAAACCCTGGCCCATGAGCGTCAGGATTTCTTTTGGGAAGCCTTCCGGGAAATAATGACGGTCCTCAGATCCGCCCTACCCCCGGAAGGCTTCGGCTGTGCAGCACGCTCCGGTCCCCAAGCTTTCCGCGGGGGAGCACGGGCGGCCACACTAGCCTTTTGCTGGGACCTGTGTCCCGAGGAGCCGGCTATCGGCTGAGGCTGCCCCGCCCAGCAGCCTCAGGGGGATGAGATTTTCGGGGGAGGAACCTCTGGAACGCCGCTTTCTGCTTTTTCGCCTCCTCGAACCTGTCGACGACAGTATTAACTGCGTCGCCGAACAGGCCCTCGGAGGAAAGCGGCGCATCCATAAGGGTGTGTTTATCCTTCTCCTTAATATCAGCTAGGTTGAGCCACAGATGTCTCTCCGTGGCCACCAGGGCTGCCATAGAGCGGCCTACTGACTTGGCCATCTCCTTGGTGGCACGGAGAGCTAAATCTGTGGCCTTCCTCAACTCCTGAATGGTTTCGAAGGTTACCTCCCCACTTTCGTCAATCTCCCCCAGCAGATCAGCTTGGTATGCCTGCAGTATTGACATAGTGTGCAGACATGCCGCAGCCTGACCCGCTGCCGAATAAGCCTTGCCCACCAGATTCGATGTTTGCTTTAAAGGTCTGGTGGGCAACGTCGGGGATTTCAGGGATGATGCAGACTCGGGCGAGAGATAGCTCGCAAGCGTCTCTTCAACCCGAGGCATCGCCCCATAACCGTGTTGGTTCAGCCCAATAATATTGCTGTACATTGATGTCTGTGGGCTGAAGACACGGTACTGCACAGGTCTATTCCACGACCTCGACACCTCGGTGTGGAGGTCAGGAAAGAACGGCAGTCCCCGACGCTGGGGTAGTGACCTAGCTGGGAGGAAGCGTTCATCCAACTTGCTTTTAACTTTAGGAACGCTTTCCTCCGCGGGCCAGCTTATATTTAGTTTCTCTACTGCCCGGGTCACTACCTCCATAAGCTCCTCATGGGCTGGAGATGAGGATGACGGTCCCTCATCACCACCCTCGACACCTTCAACATCAACCTCCTCGGAGGAAGATATATTCAGTGCCGGTGCCTCCCTTTGAGGGGAAGAAACCGCAGCGCGTGCTTCCACCACCAAAGGAGAGACACTAGATCTAGCAGGTAAGGGGAGCGATAAGGCAAAGCCCGTCTCTCCCCCCTCTGCTAGATCCATTTGTGAACCCCACGAGTGCAGCCTTCGCTGTGCCTCGGCAGCAGCGGGACCAGACCCGCGGGGAACACTCGCCGCGGCGCCCTTTATATATATATATATATATATATATGTCTTTTATGTGTCTTATTTCACTTGTTAGAAACTCTTGTCCTCAGATGAAGAGATCACTTTCTGGCGAGATGGTAGACAGACAACAGTAAATAAGACAGACAAGATACAAATAGCGCTTACTGAAGACAACAGAAGCTAGCGTTCTTTGTTTCTGGGCATGCTTTATAGGTTCCGGTCCGCGACGTCGCCCGCCTCTGACGTCACGTTCTCTCATTGGTTGGATACAATAGTGCTTCACGAACACAAAAATGCAGAGGATTCCCATCACGTCACTGACGTAGCGTCGATAGTTCCCACGAAAGGGAACCCAAAATAATGACTTATTTAGTGACGGCCGATTTCTAAACACTGCTTCAGGAAGCTTCGGAGCATTATGAATCAGTGTATCGAATCATGATTCAGATCAAACCGCCAAACGGCTGAAATCACGTGACTTTGGAGCTCCGAACAGCAGATTCGACACACTGATTCACTGTGCTCCGATGCTTCCTGAAGCAGTGTTTTGAAATCGGCCATCACCATATAAGTCATTATTTTGTTTTTTTGGCGCACCAAAAATATTCTCGTCGCTTTATAATATTAATATTGAACCACTGTACTTACATGAACCGATTTAAATATGTTGTTAGTACCTTTATGGATCTTTAGAGAGGAAATGTCATTGCCTCACTGAGCCATCGGATTTCGACTAAAATATCTTAATTTGTGTTTCGAAGATTAACGAAGGTCTTACGGGTATGGAACGGCATGAGGGTAAGTAATAAATGACAGAATTTCCATTTTTGAGTGAACTAACCCTTTAATCACATCGTGATTGGAGTGCTTCATTATGAGGGGCCGTACAAGCCATAATTCATTCTGGCACTCTCACACACATACATTCTCCTTTCACATACATACATTTTTACTCTCACACACATACATTCTCCTTTCACACACATACATTTTACTCTCACACACATACATTCTCCTTTCACACACATACATTTTACTCTCACACACATACATTCTCCTTTCACACACATACATTTTACTCTCACACACATACATTCTCCTTTCACACACACATACACTTTTACTCTCACATACATACATTCTCCTTTTACTTACATACATTCTCCTTTTACATACATACATTCTCCTTTCACATACATACATTTCTACTCTCACACACACTTACATTCTCCTTTCACACACATACGTTCTTCTTTCACATACATACATTTCTACTCTCTCACATACATACATTTCTACTCTCACATACATATATTCTCCTTTCACACACATACATTTCTACTCTCTTACACACTTACATTCTCCTTTCACATTTTCATGTGTAAATTTTGGGTTGTTTTTTGCCCAAGGGCTGGGTAAACATAGGACAGAACACAGGTTGGGCTAATTCTACCCAGCATAAAGGACTACCCAGATTTTTGAGCATAGGACTTATTAAACTGGCACTAAAAAGAAACTAATTCAATGTTTTGAGGGATATTGAGCTGAGTTTAACAAACAATTCTGATTGGCCATTATTTTCAACAGTACAGCATGTGCTTGGCTACAATACTCAATGCTGTAATTAAACATGTTGCGTTCATATTCTAGGCTCATCTGCTTTTCTGTATAAGTTATGTGTTTTAGAATGTCCCAGCGACAGGAATGAACAAACCAAACAAAATCTAAATCTTTTGGGTACCCCCGGTTGGGAATCACTAATCTAAACATTTGTAAAATACTCCACACAACCACTGGTTTATGACAGTTTTATTTTTGATCTTAATACAGCTTATTTTTATAGTTTTTACCATGCCTAAAAATATATTTAACAAACATTAGAAGTATTAGAAGTAAAAATGATACATTTAGGTCTAAAAGTTATTCATGTGTAATCAAAAGTCGCGTCCCGTTTCCACCGTAACGATGCTGATTCTCCTGCCGGAGATGGGCTCGCGTTCGGCGGCGGAACTCATTTCAGACCACCGCCCTCCGTCTCACTCGTAGCCGAAAGATGCTTTGGCTGCTTCCATAACCTGCCCATAAACAATCAGTGCACAGTTCTGAGAACATATTTCAATATCCAAAGTATTTATTCAGTATCTTTGGGAATAAATTGATAATTTTACGCAAGGCATCAAGTGTTTGCTTCATCCGAAAGACGGATGCGACACTCGTTAACTGACATCGCATCCCTGTAGTTTGCTTTGCTTTGCATTAAATAAAATGATTTACAGCACAACAACGATTTTATAGATGAAATAAAACATACACAAAACTGTATTTCATGGACAAAATGCATCAAGTCGGCGGGGCGGGGCAGCGCTGAGAAGCTGAACGTCACGTGATGATCGCGCCTGACCTGCCTTCCGTTTCCATCATACTCTCTCTCACACACATACATTCTTCTCTTACATACACATATTTTCTTCAGACATGCATGTGTGAGAGTAGAATATGTATGTATGTGAGAGGAGAATATGTATGTGAAAGTAGAATGTATGTACATGTGAGAGGAGAATATATATGTGTGTGAGAGTAGAATGTATGTGTGTGAGAGGAGAATATATATGTGTGTGAGAGTAGAATGAATGTATGTGTGTGAGAGGAGAATATATATGTATGTGAGAGTAGAATGTATGTGTGTGAGAGGAGAATATATATGTATATAAAAGGAGAATGTATGTATGTGAGAGTGCCAGAATGAATTTTGGCTTGATTGGCTCTTCATACTTCATTTTCAAATGTTATAAAATACATACTGTATAATAACTTTTACAACCAAATTGTATGTAACATAATTCATTTAACTTACACTGGAAAGTTTTCTGAGACATGATGTGAAATTGGGCCACGTAAATTCTTCAGTATGATGAATAAGACATAGTGTGGATTTAGTGTGCATTAAGCGTGCTGCACTTTGACATTTTTCAGTCCTTGCACACAGTCTTGCACACTTACTTCCACACTTACATGAGGCCTGTCCAAATATCTGTCCAAGCACATACATTTTTATCTGATTTGACAGTTTTCTTGCTTTGTATTCGTAATGATGCATGGACTATGAAAAATGTTAGCTTGCACAACATGCAACTGTGATTAAGAGATTAAACAATGAGATGAAATCACATGTTCAGTGTGTGTAAAACATCATGTGATTATTAACTTCAACAAACCTGTAACTTCTCACACTCTAAAAACTAATTCAGGGGACCTTTAGTCATTACTTAAATATATTGTTGTGAAATAAAAAATCAAGTTCTGAAATGCTGTTAGACTTTTTACTTGTAATTGTTATTTTATTGAGCTTGGATGACACACAAATTATGCCTATTGATTCGATATACTATCATGACTTGTCATAGTTTAACATTTTCAGTTAATCAAAAATGTATTTAATTTTAAGTTCTGTTAATGTAAAATACAGTCTGATGACGTGTAAACGTGTTTCATCGTTTTGAGTTGTATGAACACTTCTTTTAACTGGGCTGGGATTTATATTTCCCATCATGCTTTGCCCATGGCACGTGAAAGGGAGAGTAAATGCTAAAATTAAGTGTTATATAATGTTTTTTGCATAAGATTAATGGTAAGGGAGATTTAGCAGTAATTAAGGTTTTGTTATGCTAATTTAGAAGAGTTAATGTGGGTTTTTGGAGATTTACCATCATGGTGACAAGCGGTGCTTGGTAAGTTCATGTTACTTAGAAATGCATGTTTATTGTGTCCAAAAAGTGTCTTCACCTTACTTAAAACAATATGTTGGATCAACATAAATAGTTGCATTCATGTTGACAATTATTAAGTTCATGTTACTTATAAATGTGTTTTTATTGTGGCAAAAAAACATCTTCACCTTACTTAAAACATTATGTTGGATCAACTCAAAATATTGCTTTGAATTAATGTAATTCTCCAAATTGGCTAAAATTCTAGTGGAAAACGTTAACATATATATATATTTTTTGTTGTTGAACCAATGTTTTATTTTTTAGAGTGCACTGTTTGTTCACATAGCTGTAGGTCACCTCGTCCCCCACAGAGACTGGGCTGCTCTGGAGATACGAAAGATGATGAAGAAGAATACTGACAATTACATTACAGTACAAATCTCTGAGCATGTTCTTGTGAATTCACTTACTGCTTTAGTTTTGGGTCGTATTGTCACAGAGCTGTAAGTCACGTCATTCTCTGCAACCACTGATGATGGACTGACACTGTTTCCCTGTGAATAATTATAAACACATCTGATTTTCTGAGTCTTTCAGTTATGAGTTTTAATTTAAATTGGTTGTTTGCTCAATACTGCGTCACTGACTCCATCCCTGTTCACCTCTGTGATGTGGATGTTACTTCTGTCTGTTAGAGAACAACTGATGTTATCAGACCTTCCATTGGACAGTTTCTAGTCATCAACATAAAGTTTATAAATACACATAAACTCAATGGGGTCAGTAAGACTGTCTAAGAAGATAATGTGCAAAACTGATCAAACACTGAATGATGATGGAATAGGTCATATAATGAGAAAGGTATAATCAATACTGACTGTTCTTCTTTTTCAGTATTACAGCTGACACGACAGTCACCAACAGCAGAAACAGCACAACTGCTGGAATCCACACCTGATACCCATAATGCCTGTGAGAATAAATAATACAAATGGTTTATATTATAAATGCATACAAAATTATTACTGTTATTGAGGTCATTATCATGACAATAGTATTATTACAGAAACCTAATTTACCGTGGTGCATTTTTCATTTGAACATTTTCATTAGTTGTAGTGAACTTTACATCACTCAATCACAAACATTTTACTTCTTCAGTTCTGTTGACATTTATTTTGTGATTGTGGCATCAGTTCTGACATCATTTGATATTTAGTTTAAAATGCTGTAATTATTCTTGGTCAATTATTATATTTATTTATTTATTTATTTTTTACTTTTGATTTGCTTTACCTGCTCCAGTATATCTCTTCAATTAAATGTCTGGAATGCACTGAGCTGTTTAAATGCACTTAAAGGGACAGTTCACCGAAAAATCAAAATTCTTTATTTACTCAACATCAAGTTGTTTTAAATCTATATAAATTTCTTTCTTTCTTCCATAATATATAAAAAAAAAAAAAAAAAAAAAAAAAAAAAAAAAACCTTTATAAGTCCATCAACTCTTTGGTTACAGACATTCTTCAAAATATCTTCTTTTGTGTTCAGTAGAACAAAGAAATTCATACAGATTTGGAACAACTTGAGGGTGAATAAATGATGACTTTAACAACCATTTGTTGTAGTTTTACACCATTTCACATGACACATTGCAATTCCAGGAAAACTAAAAAAGAAACAGTGTATGAAAACAAGGATGACCTCACTGATGCAGCTGACTCACTTACTGTATAACACCAGTACATGACATGAACCATCCAGAATCACTAAGTCTCAGTCCAGTCATCAGCACAGTGAAGGATCTTCTCCCATCATCACTGATCTGGACTGATGGATTCTGGGATGTGTCAGTCATGGTGTAACAACTCTGATCTTCATATCTGCACCACTGTTTGAGTTTATACTGATATCCAGAACTGTAGAAACACTGGACACTGACATTACCACCTTCATGTCCAGATACACTGCTGCTCACCACAGACACATCAGGAGCTGAACACACAGAGACAAGTCTTTTGAGATTGTGATTTAACAGGAACCAGAATCTGAATTATTCATTTAAATGTGAAACTCATCTCATACCTGATTGAACATTGAAATAGCTGATTGGTTTCGTCAACTTGAAATCTTGCTCCAATCTCCACAACTCACCAGTAAGATCCAGTGTCTTCATGCTGCAGGTTTCTCATAGTCACAGTAAGTCACACACTCTGATCTGGATGATCAGTTACTGACACTTTTCCTTTGGTACCTCACGCACCGGATGCCGTGCCTGCGCTCAAGGCAGTTTGACATAGTGGTGTATTAGAGGTAAAAAATGATATAAATACTGTTCGGTTTCTCGCACATTTAAAGACATTACAGAGAATGAACTAAACTAGAAATCCATAACAAGTAGAGAAAGACAAAAGAAAATATAAAGTATGTACCTGAAGAAACTGTACGGAAATTCACTTTAAAGGAACAAATGATATACAACCAACCGAGGTCATAGAACAAATAAAGTGACCTAATAATATTGAACCTAGATAATCACTTCTTAAATATGGCTAAAAATAAATAAAAATAAAGGGGAAAAAAAACAAACAAAAAAAAAAAAAAAAACTGACTGGCAAAGTGTGTAAATAAATGAATCCGTGCTAATAAAAATCAAGCATAAGATTCAACATAAGAGTCAAGTTCAGCAATAAACTCTAAAGATTGGATCATTGAAAAATCAGTCTGTGCTCAAATATAAAGCACTTATTAACCAGGCAAATCAGCTAAAACAAAAAAGCTGAATATTAATACCATCTAAACCCAGAAAGAACAGAAGAATGCATAAGCCAAATATATCCTACTTCACACTGGCGAAATCAAATCTCTTCCCGTCAATCAGAGCAAACGATCCACGGAAAGAAGCTTTTTCCCTCTGGGGATAAGACCTCAGTGAGTCATAGCTTGTTTTCACACAGGAACTTACAACCTCTGGCAGCTTGCCAGACAGTATCTCGGTAACGACGAAGAGCAAACAGGATAATTATAGACCTGTATGTACCATCCTTTCTCCATGGGTCGAGACTATGGGCGATATCCACCGCATCCTCCATCCTCTCACTGATGCCAGCAGCCACGTTGCCAAGGATATTGACTGCAACACAATGGACATCTTCTCCATCCTTTTCATGTGCACCGTGCAGCTTCAGCGTCTACCTCCAACTGTACCGCTTGCAGTCTCCAACCTCTTCTTTTAAAGTTTTGTTCATCTGTTTAAGATCCTGGATCTCAGCAGACATGACTTTCAATGCCTCCTTGTGAGTAGTAACCTCAGTAACAAGCTGATGTACAGTAGAAGACACGCTTTCAATTTGCTGTGTTGTAACGGCAGTTGTCTTGTCAATAGTTGAAATTTTCTGGAACATCTTTTCTCGAATATCGAAGTGGGCCGCCAAAATTTCAGAGGACATGCACTTTTGAGCAGGATCCATCTGTGACTCAGGTGCAGGTGCTGACATGGTAGCAAGTTATTAATAGAAAATAGCTTTTCATCGTTTATGTAAGCTGATTAAATGCATGACAAAACAGCCTCAAATATGTAAAAGGAAAAACAAGGGAATATTCTCAGTGTCTGTATGTTTTTGTAAACATTCACACATTTTTCACACATATTCTGTTTATTGAAAATAACCTTCCATGAGTGGAAACACATCCAACAAGGCTTGTACTTACAGTATATAGGCGGATAGACAGGATATATGGCATAAAATATTCATTATAGCTGACAAAAGTGGGCCTTTAAAAATTGTTTTTTTGACTAATGAATATGATAGACCTAAGGTTATCTCTAAGCTAGTGTGTTCAAAACAATACCAAAATTTACATTTGGAAGATATGTGTATTTAAAATTTATAATCTCTCTCTACCACCAATGTTCATCATCTCATCAGATTTACTGTCCAATCAAATGCTCTCTAGAATCTGAAGTGTCCCGCCCCCCTTCATCATAAAAGACACTGAAGCTGTGGTTGAAATCAGTCACTTGTTCACACATTTACTATGTTCAATATGGCGAATGAATGGCACATATTGTGCTCTATGTCTGTGAGGTCTGTATATCATATTGATATAAAAAATGATGGCTAAATTGAAAAACTTTTTTTTAAAATGAAGTTTTATTTGGTATATTCCTCATTTGTTAGTCACTTTTGATAAAAGAAAAAAATAACACATTTGAAGAAAACGTGTGAAAAAAATACATTTCAGACATTTAGGCATTTAGCAAATGTAGACATCTAATACATCAAAAAGCAGAATCAGCAGTTTATAATCATCTGATCTTTCTGGTCGATGTGGAGAAATCTCTAGTTCTGTGACAGACAGAAACGCCATCTGAAAGATAAAAGACAATAACACACTATTAAATATTACTGAACATGTTTCTCTGTCACATTATGTATATTTTCAAGAAACACTTGAAGAACTGTTTTATAACATTAAAGACATAAAGTTTAGATGTTGTTAAAGAATAAATCACAAAAAACGAGAATTTGCTAATACTTACTTCTCAGTGCCGGTCACACTCACTGCCAAAATAACAGAAAAAAAAAAAAAAAAAAACCTTATAGTATTGATTATGGACTGAGTTTTATCTTTTTATTCAGTTTTTAAATACAGTATTAAATAGGTTTTACCTGGTTCTGCCTCAACAGTGAGTTGAACAGGATTCATTGCCTCTCTAGCAGAGCAGAAGAACCATCCAGAATCACTGAGTCTCAGTCCAGTCATCAGCACAGTGAAGGAGCTTCTCCCATCATCACTGATCTGGACTGATGAATTCTGGGATGTGTCAGTCCTCCCCACTGTGTAACATCTCTGATCTTTATATCTGCACCACTGTTTGGGATGATTCTGATATCTAGAACTGTAGGAACACTGGACACTGACATTACCACCTTCATGTCCAGATACACTGCTGCTCACCACAGACACATCAGGAGCTGAACACACAGAAGAGTCATTTGAGATTATTAAATACATGTGTGTGAAGTCAGAGAATTAGACATTAGAATGTGATTAAATTAAATTACAAAATCTCATACCAGACTGAACCCTAAGATGAAGATCGTATGTAATAGTCGACAGTCCGTCAGTCTCCACAACACAAGAATAATCTCCAGTGTGATTGTTCTGCAGGTTTCTCATAGTCACAGTAAAGAGACTCTGATCAGGATGATCAATTACTGACGGATTCTCCTCTGATGTGTTTGTGTATATTTTAGATTTATCGATGTCTGAGTACCAGTATTTCTTCTGCGGTGGGTTTGTCTCATTATAATGACATGGGATGGTGACAGATCCTCCAGTCTTAATAGTTAAAACATGATATGACCCACCACTGTAGCATTCAACACCTAAACACACAACACAAGCTATTATTACGTCCAGGATTATCAATAATCACTGAATCAGATATCATCACATGAACAGCTGAGCATAAAATCTGTCAAAATGATAAACAGAATTAGAGACAAACACAGAACAACATTTAATACTCACCTAAAAAGAGCCAAAACCCAATTGAAATGTAGAATACTTTTATGTATGCGACCATTGTGTACGTTTCTCTTCCTGTATCTTGAGCTGTTTATGTGTGTTTGTAGTAACTGCTGCACTTCCTTTTTCCCCTCATAACACTGAAATGTCTTGCAACATCTGGCTAAATGCAGTTAAGATAGAGTCTAAATTTATGTTATAATCTGGTCACACTTTTATTTAGATCTGTTTCAGTAGTAGGGGGTCTGGGGGCAATTGTGACATACAAAATTTTGTCATTCACAAATAATCATGTCAATTTTCCAGCTAACAAAAATATGTTCTAAAATCATTTTGCTAATGTTCCCATATTAAGTTATGAAAATGTTATTTCTGAATTTTCTCTCAACTTCTCAAAATGTTTTTTAAGAGTTTGATTTTTTTTTTTTTTTCTTGGTTTATATGAATGTTTAGTGAACATTCCATTTAATAGTTTTGCAAAAATGATGGGAATGAAACTTTTGAATGTTCTCAAAACATTCTGAAACAATTAGTAACTGATTTTGAGATATAAAATAATTTGCATATCCAATATTTACTTGTATGTTGTTGCCTATAAGTCAAAGAAACTTTTGGCCTTTGAGCTTGTGTTCACCACAGACCTTATTTCAGCCATTTAACCAAAATCCCATTCAAAACCCCTTTGACTTACGGACGATGGAACCGGAAGTGCTAAAATTCTAACTTATTTCCGCATTTTGGCCTAAAAGTGATGTCACACCCACACCACTATATGGCGATGAATACCGCTAAAAGCTGAGACACTTTAATGGTGCCTAAAACCTAGAGTTGGCACAAAATAATCTGAAACATACCTAGCTATCCACCTAAACTGGCTTACCTAGGCCCCAAGTTTTGGAACCGGAAGTTGAGGTTATCCACTTACCCTGACTAAACTTAACCATCAGATAATCTTCTTTCTGGAACAGAAGGGTGATTCCTCAGAGGTTTGGCGTATTTTGTCTTATATTTCTCGCTTGTTGTGACAACTAATTTCAAGCTTAGCCTCTCAAACCATACACACCAGTGTAACTGGAGCTTCTTCCGTTTACTGATATAACGTGACATGCGTATGACATATGAATTGGAGGGCCAGGCCCATGAAGGGGGCCGGGACCAGAACAATGCCATGGCAATAGCAGGCCTGGGTCATGGAGCTGTCACTTTTCTCACTCAAACCACTGTTGCTGCTTGGTTGCTTTTAGAGGGAAAAGATGATCATAACTGCTGGTCTATGATCAGGTTTCTCCATAATATAGCATATTGGTCGAAAGAGATTTGGTGTTTGCGCTCTTTAGAGTGTTAAAGGGGTTCATTTATACGACAATGGCCTGAAAATGCAAACTTTTGAAAATGGGGTTCAAAGTGCACGTTTTTGTCCAGCACTGAGTTCTGCACTCTCGCAAATCCTCTCATTAGTTAATTTATAACAATTGTGCAGTCCGCTTCATTGATTATAGCAGAACTTTGTGAGATCACAATGAAATGAAATGACTGACAGCTTTTTAATGAATATAAAGGGAGCTCTTTGTGTACTTTATAGGTGATATATATATCCATTCAGATTTCGAATAAAATTTTGATTTGCTACATTAGGAAAGTGTAAGATTCTAAGAACATCCTGTGTCTGTTTTTCTGTGTCTCTGTATCTCTGTCTAGCCATTACATCATGCTTAGAGAACATGTTGCTTTTCTTAGAGTAGTGTACAATCCCTACTGATTGTATTAATGATGAGTTGTCATTTTCACTTCCTATATTTTCAATATATATTGGCCCTCTGGCCGAATAAACTTTGTATCTTGGTTGAACTGCACTGATCTGTGTCTGAGTCTTCCATTTGACTTGCTTGAAGGCTTGATTTTCCTGCTAAATGAAAACTGAGATCAAGCATCCTGCAATAAAGCAATAAAACTCGCCTAGAGAAGAAGATCTCAGAGAAATAGCAAGGGGCCAACGCCTTGCCCTAACTCCAAAAGGACAACGCCTCCCCCCACCACACACACACAAACTCTCCTTTCCCCCTGACTGAAAGTTATTCAACACGTATAATGTAACTTATGTATTTATTGTTTTTCCCTTTTCATGTTTGGTATCATTTTAAAAGTCTCAGTGCGGTTGGTAAAATGGTCTCAATTTCACAGCAGTCACTAGAATTATGAAGAAGATGGAAAATTAAGGAAAATTCTGTCCTCTTTTTGGGTGGTGTCTCTTCTCCTCTCCCCCAAAACAGGTGTTGGTGTAATAAACATTTACGATCCTTTTGTTCTGGTTCTGGTATAAAAGTTAAAGAGCGGGGGATCATCTGTAGCCCCCACAGAGATGGGTGAATGTTTGAGGACACTCACCCATCCCTGTGTATATATGCATTTCTTTGAGTAATCGATATTATGCATTTAACATTTCTGAATTGGCTTTAATTGTCTAATTGTAATGTAATTGGCATCATATATTTTTACTTGACAAATAAAATGTTATATTTGGTTAATTCTGTATTATTCTTATTCCATTATTTCTAGTAGATCAAAGCGAAGGTATTACCTCAAATCTGTGTTCAGGATTGTTCATACGAAAGGTTTAATAGATGGAGCATGAGGCATGTCAATTAAATCCATTTCGATTTCTGACTATCACTGCCTTAAATAAGTTGCAGTTTTCGTAAATATATAAAAACTATGCTTTTTGTTACGAGTAAGCAGAGCGTGACCGACTTAAGGGTAGATATTTACCCTGCATCCAATGTTTAAGGTCAGACTGACGAGTTTGTGTCCGGGAAGAGTGCTCAAATCGGCCGAAGTAACTCTTCTAAAGCGATACCGGGACTGCAGTGAACGAAATAATTAAAGATATAAGGTAATCAGAATAATCGAATATCTAAATTAATACATAACAAATGATTAATTTCTAATTGGAAACACAACCTAAGTATAATAATCATTTGAAATTGGAGTCAAATTAAACGAGTGAAATTAAGTGAACATTCAGAGACGCTGAAAAGGCATACACGCGTTAACCTTCGCCCCAGGCGTGTCGGATTCCGTTTTTGGGCCGATGCGGGGGTTCCTTACAAAGTGGTGACATTCCCTCCGTGATCTCCCATATCCTGTTGGCGAGTGTCTTTTCAGTGGAAAATTGGGATTTGCAACAAGTAAGAGGCTTGATCATCTTCTCTTTCTTCAGCTGTGTGGTAAGTCCATTCTTATTTGCCTTTTAGAAGTGTTGAGGGAAAGATAGCTGCATGCTATTGACACATTTGTAGAATGGGTCGGCATACCCATAGATTTAAGACCGGAGACCGAAATCCGGTGGGGCTGGAGAATTAGACAACCACATGTTATCAGGGACATGATAGCAGCAGTGTAGATGAGAAATTATATCCCTTGCTTTAAACTTTAAAGATCTCCTTGTTTGCCCACGCAACAAGAGATTAACCTTAAATTGGAATAACATCATCCAAATTTTATTCTGGTATTCAACAGAAGGCTGTAAATTGAAACCTAAATTCTGAGGTAAAGAATGCCCAGCTACATGTTTATTTGCCTTGCTGCAACGACGTCGCAACACTGAAAATAAGCAAATGGTCACATTGTGAAAAAATCTTGTGATTGGATAAGCCAAAAGATAACAAGGGGAGAAAAATCTCTCACTGGAATCCTTTGTGTGTGGAATGTAAAGCTGGATAAAACAATGTTGTAAAACTAAAAAGTTTTCAAAAGAAAAGATTTGGGTATAATTCTGTCTCAGTACTGGAGAACTGCTGCCATGCAGAAGTCCTAGAGACTGCAACTGGGAAAATACACTAAATGTTAAAACTGATGTGTATAATGATAATTATGATGTCACTTAGAGGCTTGCAACCAAGCCTGAGGGTTTCACCCATTCAGAGGACATGCTCAGTTTGTCTTTGTTTCATAAAAGTATAAAACATATCTTTTACCTTGGTCTTAGTTCAGAATTAAAAAATTACTGCACTCTTTCTTGTATGCTGTTCAGTGTCTCAAAAGAAACTGAAAAAACAAACAGACCAACAATTAATCTTTGTGCTCTCAATCAAACCTGTGTTTGTCCAACCTTTCTTTTCATATCCAAATAGATTCTCAGAGGAGTGCAATTGATAACATCTTAGCCCAAAAATAAGAAAATTGTCTCCAATTCTATATTGTAGTCACAAAAATCTTAAAATTGAGCAAATTATTTGACCCAATATTCGCAGCATCAAAGTCTATAACTGTTTCCAGTTTAGCCTGTTGCTGTGAACAATGCAATGCCATCACAGCTGTAGCTGCAGGGCCAAATGCCTTCTAAAAGTTCAGTGAGGTGATAAATCACTCTTCACAAATTACTCAGCCAAGACCCTCTTGATACCAGAAAAAAAAATTATTTTCAATTTATACTATTTTAATATAATATAAGTTATATTATGATCACATCATGATATATATTATATTATGATGGCCAGGGATGGCCTTTAATCTCATGATGATTCAAGCAAGGGTTTGGAAAAAGAAAGGATTTTGGAGAGGAGCAGAAGGAATTAGAATGTAGTAAGATGGAACCAGAATGTAGACAGAAGTTGGGAGCACTATCGGTGCTGAGAGAATTATGAGGAATCAATGGAAGGATTCAAATTTGTAATTGTGTTAGACACATTGTTCTCACAGAACACACATTCTAGTTGTTTGTGCTACATGTGCACCTAGACTAGTTGAGTTTATTCTTTAAAACACATGACTGCCTTACTGTAAGTGATGCGTTGACACACTTAGGTTTGAGGTTAGATGCTATGCATTCTAGACCATGTGTCTTGTGTAAATTGGAATAACTAGTACTGAAATAGTACAACATGTGTGTCTGTGTTAAATTTGTTTGTCTCCTAAATGGAATACTCAGCTATATTCCATATAGCTGCAGTTAAACCATGCACAGGAGCATAGAATTGCCATAAGGCTACAATGTGCTTCACAATTGCATTAAATAAGTTAAGAAAAATGGAAGGAATAAATAAAATTAATGGGAAAGAATTTCTTTATCTTCTATCTGTGCAAGAATCTTTAATGAGAAAAATTACAATGACCAGTATTTATTAACTAAAACAATCAACCCGATTGTTATATCTTGAATAGGCTAAATCCATTCAAGATCAAAACATGAATTAAAAATTCAATTCTATTGATCTGTAACCCAGAGACAAGAGGAAGTATAAGTTTTTATTTTCCTTTGCAACAAAACCACAAACAAAGTGGACAAAGTGTTAGCAAACTCGTCTCTGGAAGCACTAGATCATATTGGATCTGATCAGGGAAGTTATTTTACTGGACATGTAATTAAAGTCGTGTGAAATGTTAATATCAGGCAGAAACTCTCCTGTTTTTACAGACGACAGAGATCCAAATGGTCAAGTATTTGAATGACACCATAAATACCAATTGCTAAACAAAGAGCACACCACCACAAAAGGTGATCTGGTGTCCTAATCACAGATCTGGCGAGTGTGAGATTCCCCCAGGAGACCTGGGTGTGATAATGCTCACAACACAACAGACTGTGTAAGCACAGCTGCAATAGCAACTCAAAGTGCAAGATTCTCTGACCATGCTTAAACACCAGCAGTCAGATCTGACCACTAACATTCAGTTTATCTGGCCTTTTCTTTGCAGAAACATAATCATAATAATGATCTATGTCTCTGTAAACTAAAACAAATTTTCTTCTAATGGCATACAATCTTAACAGATTAAAGCCATTTGCAACAACTGCCTGGATAAAACCATTAAAGAAAAATTAAGATAGCACCATCTATCTTAACATAATTTGTTTGAAGGTTCAAGATAAACTGTTATTCCTGTGTGTCTGTTTCCTTTTCAGGATTAACAGCTGCCATGTTAAGGGCCAGATTCCACAAGGTTCTGGTCCCACCCGTATTGAGCCATGACATACAACTTCACACACAGGAGATGGGGGTGTAGAAACTTCAAGAGGCCATCTCATGACACTAATAGATACATGGCCTCCAGTGTAAAACTGGAACTAAATTATGCAACACAAATTATGGTAGGATAGACACCACCCATCTTCTCCACAAACATACAGAACACACACACTACAAACTCACAACATCCCTACCTGGCATAGATCATAAGACTATCCAGACGAAAATTATTCACATAATGCAAATCTAACATACATCATTCACCTTCATACATATAGGACAAGGGAAATGATTGTCGTAATTTTGAGGGGTTATGGAAACACTGTAATATGCAGGACATGTGCATGGCTTTAGTCACACACCAATTAATAGAATTTCTGATCATTCAAATTACAAATTCAAAATCTAAATGAGACCTATTCAGTAATGTAACTGGTCTCTTTCAGTCCTTGGCATTGTTGCAAACTAGGAGGGCCCCCCTTGTTTCCAACATATGACTAATGACAAATTGAACTAAACAGTTAGAACTGAAATGCAGGCATTTCTATAAATCAGGTACTCAATTCCCAGACCTCTATTCTTGAGTGTGACTTAGCCTGTACATCAAATGCACAGATGATGGTTGTAAAAGCTAAACAAAAGATTTTAAATCTCAGTTTCTGTAAATTCCATTCTCTAATTGACTTGATTGAAGCCGAAGTTCTGCATTAAGGATGTGCAGTTAAAACAACTATTACAGACAGTTTTATAATTGTAATTATGAAATTGTGTATTTCTATGTTTAAGTATGTGATATATTTAATTATTTATACCACTGGTAAATATACTAGTTATTTAGACTCTTTGCTACTTACCTTTAACTCATCCAGACCAAGTCTAAATTCCACTATAGTGAAGAATCTGGTGATTAAATGAGACCTGCTCACTAAAGATAGGACTCTGAAAGGGAGATCTTGTTTACCACTCGCACTTTTGACATGTTCAGCATGTGTTATTTTTTGTTATTCTGTTTTTCCAACAACCCCTTTTCTCATCTTACAATAACACCAAGCTCATCAGTGTTCAAGTATTGAATGGTCACTCAGAGGTTGTTCAGGTGTCCTGCACGCAATGGAGCATCATCAGCTAAATGAATCCTTCACCCATGGAAATTTGACCTGCCCGGCAAACCAGACCTTCTACTTGAAGGTAACCGAGGATTTCTCACAGGATCAATTAAACCTGGGGCGGACACAGGTGTTTCCGCAAAGTGTAATGAGACTTTCCTGACACGTTCTGCTTATGCTGACCAACACAACAGACTTGGTACAACCAGTCATTCTACAGACAGAATACCACCACAGCCAAGTGCAGGTGGAAGCAAACCTGACCAAGAAGATCACAGAAATGTCCAGCGGCTGCAGCATCCAGTCAGCACAGTACACACCTGAAGGGACTGTGTGCCACAGAGATGCATCCTGCTGTACTTTCATCTTAATGTTCAACCTGCCTTAATGTTGTTATTTCAGATGACGACTTAACTCCTGCACCCATCGACTGACACTGCTAAGAGACAGCCTATAATATTACGTACAAAATTAGTGCACGAAAATAGAGCACTTTAAGTACATATTAGAAATGTACTTTTTTTCACCTGGGTATTGCTCAATGCCGCAAAAACAGGCTGCAAAGAAACCTTTGACCCTCCAGAGAGCAAACACAAATACGCACTGAAGTGTTTGTCAAATCTGTCTACTGCTATTATTGCCGTTTCAACTGAGGGTGCTGTTGCTGTCCGTTGAGCACATTTTAGCACCCTTGTGGAACTGGGACTAATATAGGGCTTTTCACACTTGAAATAGTTAAAGGCAGGGTAGGCTATTTTATAATTGCTAGCAATAGCAAATTAGCTTTGAAAGCATTAGATCCCACCCTCCCTTCAGAGTGTCTATAAAGCCACGCCTTCTTCATAACACATGATCGCACACAACCAGAGCAGAGTCTGCAAAGTGTCACAAGAGACGGTGTTAAAGGATTAGTTCACTTTCAGTTCTCCAACTGGATGGAGAATATTCCATCCTTAATAAAGTTACAATAGCATAATTAATTTATAGAATAATTTCTGTATGGTTAATTTAAAAGTTCTGTTCTATTTGCTTGTTTTAATTTAAGCAATGCTTAACATGCTATTTCAGTGCTCATTGTGCTGCTCTTCACTGTTCGCTGTAGGATCGTTGTTAATTGGTGTTGTAGATGAGAGAGCTGCAACTCTGCTAAGAAACAACAGAGAGAAATTAACCAAAATAAAAAGACAAAAAAAAGAAGCAATGACAGCACAAAAAAGAAAAAAAGAAAAGAAAGACAATAAATTCAAAACCACTGAACCAAAACCTGGTCTTGGTTCAGTGACAGTAACAGGAACATGTGGATCTTCAAGAGAGACATCAGGAACTGAACACAGAAAAAGATGCAAACTTTATTTTAGCCTTTTTCCAGAGCAGGAAACACGTGTAGATTTGATCAGTGAATGAGTTCAGCAGAGCAGAAGAACCATCCAGAATCACTGAGTCTCAGTCCAGTCATCAGCACAGTGAAGGAGCTTCTCCCATCATCACTGATCTGGACTGATGAATTCTGGGATGTGTCATTCACTGTGTAACAGCTCCGATCTTTATATCTGCACCACTGTTTGGGGCTATTCTTATATCCAGAACTGTAGAAACACTGGACACTGACATTACCACCTTCATGTCCAGATACACTGCTGCTCACCACAGACACATCAGGAGCTGAACACACAGAGTCATTTGAGATTATTAAATACATGTGTGTGAAGTCAGAGAATTATACGAATGTGATTAAAACAATTACAAAATATCATACCAGACTGAACCTTGAGATAAACATAAGCATAATCGTATGTAATAGCTGACAGTCCTTCAGTCTCCACAGCACAAGAATAACCTCCAGTGTCTCTATAGTGCAGGTTTCTCATAGTCACAGTAAAGAGACTCTGATCAGGATGATCAATTACTGACAGATTCTCCTCTGTTGTGTTTGTGTATATATCTGACCGAATGATGTCTGAGTGCCAGTATTTCTTCTGCGGAGGGTTTTACTCATCATAATGACATGGGATGGTGACAGATCCTACAGTCTTAATAGTTATTACAAGACTTGACCAATCATTGAAGCATTCAACACCTAAACACACAACACAAGCTATTATTACGTCCAGGATTAACAATAATCACTGAATCAGATATCATCACATAAACCACATTAAACACAACAGTAACAGCTGAGCATAAAATCTGTCAAAATGATAAACAGGATCCATTAGAGACAAACACAGAACAACATTTAATACTCACCTAAAATGAGCCAAAAACCTGATTGAAATGTTAAATATTTTTGTGTCTGCGGCCATTGTGTAAGTTTCTCTTCCTCTTGAGCTATTTATCTGTGTTTGTAACTGCTGCGCTTCCTTGGCTTTTCCCCTCATAACACTGAAATGTCTTGCAACATCTGGCTAAATGCAGTTAGGATAGAGTCTAAATTTCAAGTTATGATCTAGTCACACTTTTATTTAGATCTGTTTCAGTAGTAGGGCAGTCTGGGGGCAATTGTGACAGACACAATTTTGTCATACACACCAGTGTAGCTGGAGCTTCTTCAGTTTACTGATATAACGTGACATGCACGGGCGTATGGCATATGAATTCAAATTCTTGTGAAATCTGGCCCAACCCAACTGAAAATGATAATCTTTAAAATGCATAATTAACATTATAAATAAATTATAAATTAAATTAAATTAAATTAAATTAAATTAAATTATAAAGACATGGGATGGTGACAGATCCTCCAGGCTTAATAGTTGATTTGACCAATGGTTGTAGCATTCAACACCTCAACAAACAACACAAACTTCAATAAATATCACATAAAACACATTAAAAACAAGATGGACAACTAAGAATAAATTTTGTCATTACAAAATGATAAACAATCCATTAGAAACATATTAGAAACATAGCACAACATTTGATTCTCCCCTAAATCATCCAAAACCCAATTGAAATGTAGAATATGTTGCCTTTGTGTACGTGGCCAACAGTGAGTGTTTTAGCCTACAACTGGTCAGCTTCCTTTTTTCTGTCCTCATGTTGTCTTATATGTAAAAAGTCCTTATTTCCATTATCTATTTAGATGCATTTACATTGTGACTGTGCCTCAAATCAACTCTGTGTTTGTAAAGGTGTGAACCAAATGGCCCTACAGACATATGGCCCACAGCAACTGATGGGTGTGAATGACAAAGAAACAGCATTGCTCAGAGTAGATCACAGGGTAGATTGTTCTCCTGTGGGGGGTCCTAACAGTGTTCTGTTTTTTGTAACCCTTTTGTCCTCATGTATAAAGTTCTGTCCCACAGTCAGAACTTTGGGTTAAGATATTTTGAAGGCCAACACTCTGACATCGCTGCTGAAGAACTGTGCTACACTACTACCTTCAATAAATTCTTCTCCCCACAAGAACTCTGGTCAAGCTTACTTATTTTATGTATTAGAGAAATCAAATACATTGGCGAGCCACCCATCCGACTGCACGGCCAAATACAGCAACAATTTGGCGAGCCAGCCAGGAGAGACTGACAAGAAGAGAACTCACCAACTGCAACAAGAAGTGAACACAAAAGTCTTGGAGATTCTACAGTTTTTATATTGAAGATCAACAGACTGCATCTGTGGATACAATTTATTTGAATCAACTGGACATCTCAGCATGGATAAAAGAACATCATCTACAGCTCAACCTGGCTAAGACTGAGCTTCTCGTCTTCCCTGCCAATCCGTCTCTAAATCACGATTTCAGCATCCAGCTTGGCACATCCTCAATTACGCCATCAAATTCGGCCAGAAATCTTGGAGTGATCCTTGATGACCAACTGACCTTCAAAGACCACATTGCAAAGACAGCTCGGTCATGCAGATTTAACATCAGGAAAATCAGGCCCTTTCTAGCAGAACATGCAACACAACTTCTGGTCCAGGCCCTGGTCATTTCTAGGCTTGATTACTGCAATGCTCTTCTGGCTGGACTGCCATCATGCACAATCAAGCCTCTACAAATGATTCAGAACGCTGCAGCACGTCTCGTCTTTAACGAGCCCAAAAGAGCCCACGTCACGCCTCTCTTCATCTCTCTACACTGGCTACCACTTGCTGCTCACATCAAATTCAAGGCATTGACGCTTGCTTACAGATCTACCACAGGCTCAGCACCCTCCTACTTCCACTCACTCTTACGAGTCTACACTCCTACCAGAAGCCTACGCTCATTAAAGGTGATAGAGAGGATTTTTTTGTCGACTGAGAATCCAAAGACTGTTACTGAGTTTTTGAAATGAGCGCATGCATAAGAACAGCCCCCCTCCTTCACAGCTCATTTCAAAGGAACGCCTCCCAAAACTCGTGCATGAGTATTGGAACACGAGTGTTTACCACCGGCATTCGCTGTGTCGTGTTAGTGGATTCATTATGTCGGACTCACCGCAGGTAACTCATAATCTGCAGTTGTTATTCCTGTCTCCTGACAAAAACATTGCATGCAGTGCCTGTGGAGTGTGGAAAGTTACTGGAGAAATTTGTAGTGTAGTCACATACAATGTAGCACTGTTGAGAATTTTAGACTTGGGCCTTTCTTGTGAATCTGTAGGAACCTTTTAAATGTTTTAGTCCATTCTCCTGAGACTGTAGGAGCTATAGATATAAGGTTTATAGCTTGGCCCTGTTCTCTTGAGTCTGTAGGAATCATTTAAGGAAGAGGTTTAGTCCATTCTCATGAGACTAGGAGCCACAGATATATAGTACACGGTTTGGTCTTTTCTCTGGAGTGTGTAGGAATTGTTTAAGAAACAATTTGGTCCGTTCATTAAGAGATTGTAGAAGCAAAGGCTTGTTCCTTTCTCTTTGTGTCTGTAGAACGTGTTAAAGAAACAGTTTAGTCCATTCATCCAGAGACCGCAGAAACCATAGAATGTCTTGGGACTGATGTTGCTGCAAGAATTATAATTTCTTGACTGGGTGCTAATTCAGTAGCCACTATTTTAATTTTGAAATAAATGTCCTAACTGGGTGAGAAGATGATGGCATAAAGCCTTGGAACTATACGTTTATTTGCCTTCCAATGAAAGATGCGGAAAGATCTAAAGTAAATAGTCTAAGAGACCAATTTGAACTAAATTCAGCCTTGTGAACTAGGACTCAAAAAGAATAGAACAAGTCTTTTCAGTCAGAAGTTTTCAGAAAGGAAACAAGGAATATTAGCCTGAAAATGAATGTTTTGTCTTAAATGTACTATTGAAAACTAAGCTGAGTTAAAGAATAACATTGAACTGTTATTTAACATTGGATTGTTAGGAAATTGTTAGGAGTACAAGTAGAGTTTATAATACACAATTTTGTATTTTGGAAACATATTTGATTTGTCCGTGTATCTGAAATGGTCAGTCTAAATGATTGCTGAGAATTTAAATCTGAATAATCACCTAACGGCTCTAACACCTTTTCTTCTGTTTTCACACCTCTGAGGGCACATCTCCTGTACTTGCCATGGCTAAGTCTGCACGAAACAATGGTAATGGCCCTGCATTGAGGCCAACAACAGAAAGACATGGAACAGAACCTCCAAATGTTACTATTGATCAGATGATGGAAAATCTGAATGAATATTTGGACAAAAGGCTGGGACTAAGGAAGTGCCAGGGTGACAACTGCCAGAAGTACAACATCAGGCACTCAGAGAATGGACAATGGGCCTTGCCGGACAATAAAAGGGCTTATGGAAAGATGCAGCGCTCAAGATCAAACACAAACAGAGATGGCTTGTCTGTAATTTTGGTCAAACAAATTCAACAGCATCTACAGAAGTGTGAGACTGACAAATTACTACGTGAGAACATAGCAGAGAAAGCAAAGGTTCGAGCACTGGCTGAACAATTGCAGAATGAAAAGAAAAACAAAGAAAGACTACTAAATGAGAAGACCAAGTTGTTCAATTTGCTTTTGCTATTGGAATCAAAAGACTGTTCTGGAATAAAGAGTCATTCCATAAGATCTAGCAGCAAAGCAGAACAAATAGTTTCTCTATCCATTCAGTGATCTCCAGAAGAATGAAGATCAACAAGACCTTTATCTGCTTGGAGAAAGTGACAGTAGTTCCACAGTGAACTCTGACAGCGATGTAAACACACATGATGATATCATAAAGGACAACTTGAAGGTTAGGCTTGCTCCTGTAATTGTCAAAAACAGAAGGACTGAAGTTGAAATTGACAATGAGGAGGAGTATGAGGAAAATGGTGAACGCCGAACTCGAACTGTCACAAAAGTGGTAAAGAAATATATTCCACACAGAACATACCAGCCAGCTACTCCAGAGCAAGTTGACAAATGGTCAAAAGATTTGCCAGATGTGTACAAACAACCACGGAAAGCTTGCAAATTTCTTCAGCATTTGTATGTGAGGTCTGTATATATCATATTGATATAAAAAATTATAGCTTAATTGAAAAACTTTTTCTTTTTTTTTTAAATTCAGTTTTATTTGGTATATTCCTCAATTATTAGTCACTTTTGATACAAGAAAAAATACATTTCCGACATTTAGGCATTTAGCAAATGTAGACGTCTAATACATCAAAAAGCAGAAAAAGCAGTTTATAATCATCTGATCTTTCTGGTCGATGTGGAGAAATCTCTAGTTCTGTGACAGACAGAAACGCCATCTGAAAGATAAAAGACAATAACACACTATCAAGAGGAAAATATTACAACTGAACATGTTTCTCTGTCACATTATGTATATTTTCAAGAAACACTTGAAGAACTATTTAATAACATTAAAGACATACAAAGTTTAGATGTTGCTGAACAATAAATCACAAAAAACAAGAATTTGTTAATACTTACTTGTCCTTCTCAGTGCCGGTCACACTTACTGTCAAAATAACAGCAAAAACTTTATAGTATTGATTATGGACTGAGTTTTATATTTTTATTCAGTTTTTAAATACAGTATTAAATAGGTTTTACCTGGTTCTGCCTCAATTACAGTGAGTTGAACAGGATTCATTGCCTCTCCAGCAGAGCAGAAGAACCATCCAGAATCACTGAGTCTCAGTCCAGTCATCAGCACAGTGAAGGATCTATTCCTAACATCATCACTGATCTGGACTGATGATCTCTGGGATGTATCAGTCCTCCCCACTGTGTAACAGCTCTGATCTTTATATCTGCACCACTGTTTGAGTTCATACTTATATCCAAAACTGTAGAAACACTGGACACTGACATTACCACCTTCATGTCCAGATACACTGCTGCTCACTACAGACACATCAGGAGCTGAACACACAGAGAGATATTTGAGATTATTAAATACATGTGTGTGAAGTCAGAGAATTAGACATTAGAATGTGATTAAAAAAAATGACAAAATCTCATACCAGACTGAACCCTAAGGTAAAGATCATATGTAATTGTCGTCTGTCCTTCAGTCTCCACAGCACAATAATAATCTCCAGTGTCTTTATACTGCAGGTTTCTCATAGTCACAGTAAAGAGACTCTGATCAGGATGATCAATTACTGACAGATTCTCCTCTGTTGTGTTTGTGTATATATTAGATAGAGTGTTGTCTGAGTACCAGTATTTCTTCTGCGGTGGTTTTTTCTCATCATAATGACATGGGATGGTGACAGATCCTCCAGACTTAATAGTTAATACATGATATGACCCACCACTGTAGCATTCAACACCTAAACAAAACCACAAACTATTATTACATCCAGGATTAACAATAATCACTGAATCAGTTTATCCTCACATGAACCACATTAAACACAACAGGAACAGCTGAGCATAAAATCTGTCAAAATGATAAACAGAATACATTAGACATAAACACAGAACAACATTTAATACTCACCTAAAATGAGCCAAAACCTGATTAAAATGTAGAAAACTTTTGTGTATGTGGCCATTGTGACCATTCTCTTCCTGTTTCTTGAGCTGTTTATGTGTGTTTGTAGTAACTGCTGCACTTCCTTGGCTTTTTCCCCTCATGACACTGAATATCTTGCAACATCTGGCTAAATGCAGTTAAGATAGAGTCTAAATTTATGTTATGATCTGGTCACACTTTTATTTAGATCTCTTTCAGTAGTAGTGGGTCTGGGGGCAATTGTGACAGACAAAATTTTGTCATTCACAAATAATCATGTCAATTTTCCAGGTAACAAAAATATGTTTAAAAATCATTTTGCTAATGTTCCCGTATTAAGTTATGAAAATGTTATTTCTGAATGTTATCTCAACTTTCAAAATGTTTTTAAGAGTTTGAATGTTTAGTGAACATTAAATTTAATAGTTTTGCAAAAATGATGGGAACTTAACTTTTGAATGTTCTCTAAAAATTTTGAAAACAATTAGTAACTGCGAGATAAAAAAACAAATTGCATAGCCAATATTTACTTGTATGTTGTTGGCTATAAGTCAAAGAAAGTTGTAGCCTTTGAGCTTGTGTTCACCACAGACCTTATTTCAGCCATATAACCAAACTCCCATTCAAAAACCCATTGACTTACGGATGATGGAACCAGAAGTGCTAAAATTCGAACTTGTTTCCGCATTTTGGCCTAAAACTGATGTCATACCCGCACCACTCTGTGGCAATGAGTACCGCTAAAAGCCGAGACACTTTAATGGTGCCTAAAACCTATAGTTGGCACAAAATAATCTGAAACATACGCAACTATCCACTTAAACTGGCTTACCTAGGCCCCAAGTTTTGGAACTACAAGTTGAGGTTATCCACCTACTCTGACTAAACTTACCAGGTAAATCACATAACCTGCTTTCTGGAACACCCCTCAGGTGATTCCTCAGAAGTTTGGCATATTTTGTCTTATTTCTCGCTTGCTGTGACAACTAATTTCAAGCTTCAAGCCTCTCACACCATACACACCAGTGTAGCTGGAGCTTCTTCCATTTACTGATATAATCTCTGGTAGAATCTCAAATTCTACGTCTTGAAAGTATGACCAATATAAGAATTTTCACCGGAAAATGTCATCTAAACAAGTAAGTAACATTTCTGCTACTTTTGACCATCTGAGGAAAAAAGCATTAGGCCTACAATAAATTGTGCTGTCAGTTATGATTACTTAGCCTGGATTATTATTACTGCGATACAAATTATTATTACAGTTATACTTTGTTCTCAAATTGTTAATGTTAACAACATCAGCATTGCATAACTATGTAGTTAGTGTATATTAGCGTTACCTGTAGATTTCAATTTCTGTAACCACTCTGCCGTCCAAAGTCTTTTGCTTTTGCATACGGGTGAATCTCCAGTTTTCACTGATGATTGTCAGTGTCAGATTGAGGTTTAATTATTTTAGCTGGTTCGAATCTTGGCGTGACATTTTGACAGATATATAAACCATGGGATCCCCTCAGAATGTGTGGTTTTAGAATAATAATATTGTCCCTCCTGCCTGTTATGACCAAAGAATTTATTTACACACATTTAATAGCTCCATTCATTTAAAAAACAAATCCGTTTATTACACAGTTATATTATACAATCATTATATACAACCAGAAAATACACATTACATTCAAATAAATATATTAGTCTTTGTGGAAATTGATTTTTCTTCACTGTTATTTCTAAGCCTTAACTGCCGCAAAATAAAGAGTATCAATAATATCACATCAGGTCATCTGTAATGAATCTGCATGTTTTACACTCTTTGACCACCAGATGGTATTGTGAGCAAATGAAGCCTCGAGAAATGAACCCTTTTGTGAACCACTTGGCTGAAAAGCTTCAATGCTTCATGAAGCTTCATCTCACCATCACTAGTTTATTAATAAGAAACAAAATACAAAACAAAGACTTGACATTGTTTGGCTACTTGACTTTAGACAGGAACAGTCACCAATAGTGGTTACAGGGAACAAACATGCATGGTAAACATGAGGGCTTAAATACACAGACTAATGATAAACAGACACACCTGTGAAAGACAATTAACCAATGACAACATAGGACACATGACAAGGGGAGCACATGGCAGGATCACAAGACTAACATGACACAAACAAGGCAAACAGGTACATGAAACTGACTATACGTCAAAAATTAGACATGAAACAATAACCAAAACCATCTGTGACATATTCCCCACTCTATCGGCAGCTCCAGACACCCAAACAAAACCCATAAAGTCCAGGAGGGTGGTGGAGCGGAGGTGATCTTCAGGCCATGCCAGTGAAGAGGGACAGGACCAGGACATGGCAATGGCGGGCCTGGATTGTGGAGCTGTCGTGGGCCTGGGCAGTAGACCATGGGCAGACCTTGGCCATGGAGCATGGGCGGCAAGGTACCTATATGTCATGATCACCGTCTGTTCCTGTCAGTTCCCGGACTACATCTCCCATCATCCTCTCTGCCACTCACCTGCACACACTTCACACTAATCACTAATCACCACACCCAGCTGCAGCTCATTACCAGGACTATAAAAGACTCTTACACACATCACCTCACTGCTAGGTCTTGTTTTCCCTGTGTGACATTTCCAAGCGTTATTATTCTGTTTCCCTGTCTGTTCCGGTTCCTGTTGCTGATCCCTGTCTGGTTCTACAGTTCTGTGATTGCTAGCTGCCTGCCTTTTGACCACTGCCTGTTCTCTGACTACGATTCTGCCTGTCTCTGATGTTCCTGTTCGCCCCGTTTGACCATGCCTGTACGACCACGCTCAACATTTAATAAAGCTTTGGATGTGGATCTTACTCTGAGTCCCGCCTTCGTTACAGAAGACCTAGCCTCATCAAGATCCAGCAGCTTTGTTGGGCGTCCTAGTCCCAGCATGGATCCCGCAATGCGTCTTGTAGGCCTTCGTCAAGGTAACTGCACCCTAGAGGCACATATTCAGATATTCCTGGACATTTCTCATTTTTCTGATTTACCGGACTGTGCCCTGATTGACTTTTTTGCCCATGGACTAAACAAACCTCTTAAGGGGTATTTAATCGCTAATGGTCCCCGAGGGACGTTTACGGAATTCTTGGACTTTGCCCTGCTTACCGTTGGTTCACGTTTTACTGTGGGTGTCGAGGGGAAATGCGACACCGCAGTGAATCATGTAATGGCCGCCGCATCAAAGAACACTCACAAAATGGCGGTCACGACATCACATCACGTCTTCGCTGATCCCCTAGAGCCATGTCCTGTCTTCGTTGATCGCCCAGAGCAATGTCACGTCGCCGCTGATCGCCCAGAGCCACATCACGTCTCTAGATCAGTCAGAGAGCGGAGAGGGTTGCGTTCCAGTGTGGCTGATCCACCACTGACTTCAACACGAGCGGTTAGCATTCCTAAGCCTCAGCCGACCGCTTCGCTCTCAAACCAGCCGGCCGCGTCACACCCAAGCCAGCCGGCCGCGTCGCTCTCAAGTTCGCCTGTTGCAACGCTCTCAAGTTCGCCTGTTGCAACGCTCTCAAGTTCGCCTGTTGCAACGCTCTCAAGTTCGCCTGTTGCAACGCTCTCAAGTTCGCCGGTTGCAACGCACTTAAGCGCCCCGGACGCGATGGACAAAGTGGCTGCCTTGCCAGTGCCCTCGGGCAAGATGGCCGCCCCTGCAATGAGTAAGGATGTAGGGGGCGTTCCAGCCAGTGAGTCCACTCCAGAGGCCGCTCCAGCCAGTGAGTCCACTCCAGAGCAGCCTGCTCTCCTGGTCAGTCCTGTCTTGGCCCAGAGGGCTGTGCTCACTTTTTATGTTTTGGCTGTCCTGCATGCGTTGAGGATAAACTTGAGCTCTATGGACTTTGGAGCAGTCTGCCAGCCCGAGCAGCCCGCTGTCGTCCCAGAGCAGCCAGCTGTCGTCCCAGAGCAGCCCGAGCTCCATGTCAGTCCAGTCAAGGTCTGGAGGACGGTCTTGGCCTTCTACTACTTGGCGTTCTTGCGTGCTTGGAGGATGCACTCAATTTGGATTGACTCTGGACCAGTCTACCAGCCCGAGCCTGCTGCCGTCACAGAGCGGCTCGCTGCCGTTCCAGAACAGCCTGTGCCCATCCCAGAGCTGCTCGCTCTCTCTGATACGGCCACGGAGGCCGTCACCGAGCTGCCCGCTCTCCCTAGTACAGCCACGGAGGCCGTCACCGAGCTGCCCACTCTCCCTGATACGGCCACAGAACACCCTTGGTCGGCCCTGCCGCTGCCGCCCAGACCGTCTGCCCTGCTGGCACCACCCGAGCTCCTTGCCCACAAACCCGCCACGGCCTCCATTGAATTCCCCAAGAACTTTTTGGGGGGGGGCAGTATACCTGAGGGTGGGGAGCTTGTGGGTGGGGACCCTGCACGGCCGTGGCCAACAACGGCCTTTGAACTGTCATGGCCGCCCATGGACTGTAACCCACTAGGGCTGTTTATGGACTCTGACCCACCGTGGTCATCTATGGACTCTGTTATGCTGTGGTTGCCCGAGCCACCTGACCCGCCGTGGCTGCCCGAGCCACCTGACCCGCCGTGGCTGCCCGAGCCACCTGACCCGCCGTGGCTGCCCGAGCCACCTGACCCGCCGTGGCTGCCCGAGGCTCCTGACCCGCCGTGGCTGCCCGAGGCTCCTGGACCTGCATTGGGGACCCCGTTCCTGTCTGCATGCAGGTCTCCAATGCACCCATACTCCCTCCCTAGCTGTTCCTTTTACGCCGCGAGGACGCGCCTTCCGGGAGGGGGGCGTTATGTCATGATCACCGTCTGTTCCTGTCAGTTCCCGGACTACATCTCCCATCATCCTCTCTGCCACTCACCTGCACACACTTCACACTAATCACTAATCACCACACCCAGCTGCAGCTCATTACCAGGACTATAAAAGACTCTTACACACATCACCTCACTGCTAGGTCTTGTTTTCCCTGTGTGACATTTCCAAGCGTTATTATTCTGTTTCCCTGTCTGTTCCGGTTCCTGTTGCTGATCCCTGTCTGGTTCTACAGTTCTGTGATTGCTAGCTGCCTGCCTTTTGACCACTGCCTGTTCTCTGACTACGATTCTGCCTGTCTCTGATGTTCCTGTTCGCCCCGTTTGACCATGCCTGTACGACCACGCTCAACATTTATTAAAGCTTTGCATGTGGATCTTACTCTGAGTCCCGCCTTCGTTACACTATAGCACCCCCCACCATGAATATGATTTCTGCCCGAGTCCCATCGGATTCTTTTCCACTGGCTGTAGACGTGAAGACAACACGTCCCATGATTCTACGAAATCAAGGAGTCAAGCAATGCCTTTGTTTTGAATAAGCGACCTCTAGTGGCAAAAAATGACATAATGTGCCTTTAATATATAATGATTGACCATGAATTAGCAACATTCTCTTTACTGCTTATCCTCTGTAGGGTCTTGAGATGACCATGAGCCTAATAGTATTTACAAATTAACATTAAAATGAACCTTTTAAGTTTATCATACTTAATGCAGCTAATGGTTGACCTTTACTGTAAAGTGTTACTAAAAAAACACACATGTGTACAGTTTTTAGTAAGTCTCTACTTAACTACATGACACTACACAACCCAATATAGCTTGCAGATTAAAGATGTGGGAATCTAGAACAGAAACTAATGATAAAAATAAGAAAACCCTTTAAACATTGACCTTTCATCCAGTTGTATTACTGCTAATCCTTAAACATGGATACAGGTGTAATTGAGATCAGAATTTATAAGAAGAATTTTGCATTTAAATGAAAACAGTACCATAAAGGAAATTACAATGTATCAAATACAGGATTGATTTTTATAACAATTGTGCAGTCCGCTTCATTGATTATAGCAGAACTTTGTGAGATCACAATGAATTGCGATGACTGACAGCTTTTTTAATAAATATAAAGGGAGCTCTTGCACATTGTCTATGTGATATATATCTATTACAGTATGCTTCCTTTTCTGTTCATATTATTCTGTTCACAGTGGTTTGTGAACGTAGCTCCTTTACTAACAAATAATATATCTGGAGTGTTTATGCTCGGATGTGTAGGTTGTTGCTAGGCGACACGTAACTTGAAACTGTTTCATGACATTCTATATTTAAAGAGGAAGTGCGTCTCCTCAGCCATTGATTCACATCCTACCCCACCCCACCCCCCAAAACCGTATGGTTGCTTGTTATGAGTCAAAGAAAGAAAAAATGGTGGTTGTTGGTCTGTTGGTTGTGAAAGTCTCATGATTGTGTTTCTTCTGTACTATAATCTGACGTCAACTTTTATTTAATTTTGGTCACTTGGCTGTTTCTATAACTGCCCAGAAATTTGTTTCTTTTTTAATATGATGTCATGACGTCGCTGTCTTGCCGCCAGCCAATTTCTGCATTGCTGATCATGGTTTTGAGTATCAATATATCTGCCCTTTCCAAAGAACACAAGAACGTGCAGTAATCTCAGACAACTTAATCCAGGTATTTTAATCAAACCCACAAATTCATTTGAAGAACCAAATTAGATCAATGAGATCAGTTGCGATTAGAAGATCTGTCATCTGTCAAATCATCTCAGATGTATTAAGCGAGGACAGACCGCAGGAGAGGGTCTGGCCAAAACAACAGACAAAATTACCTAAATGACCTCTACATGCAAAAGAAAAGAAATGAAAAAAAAAAAGGCTTAAAAACAGCTTCAGACATCAATACTGTGAAACAAAAAGAAAATTAACATTTGTTATATGTAGACTGAAAATTCACAGTGTCTTGTTCATTTTTACTTGTTCATCTCTATGTCTTCCTCTAACACATTCTACCTATTGCTCTTGCATGGCATTCAAGTGTGAATTTGAACACACTTCTGCCAAAATAAATGTAGTGATATGAAATATAAATGAATGTCTAACAGTATTTGATAACTGAATAGTCCATTTTGCGCGTGATTGCTTACAAGATGAAAGAATGCTTAGAAGTTTTGAAGAGTTTGACAATTTCACTGAGAATCAACTCATCTGTTTTGATCAACAACCCATGTGCCTTTAGTTATTGTACAATTTGAAAAACTGTAATACTAATGTGACCGTGAGTTGAACAGGGTTCAGAGTCTCTCCAGCAGAACCGTCCAGAATCACTCAGTCCAGTCAGAAGTGTCTGTTCCTGTGTTCTTCTCACTGCTGTTAGTGTGGACCCACCAAGCTGTACATTAGTGCCCCTGCTGGAGGCTTCTGGAAGTGCAAGATCATTTTTAACATACTGCCAGCATCACAATAAATTCATGAATTAATATATTTCTGTAAAATTTACAGCTGCATTCACAGGAGCATCATTGATAGTACTGTAGGTTTTGTCTTTAATGGGATCCTAATTAAACAGAATATATTCATCAAATCTTACTCTTAATATGTCATACTCTGAACTTTCATGTTAGTAGTGTGTCTGGTGTACTTACATTTGAGCGTTCATCATTTATAGTGTTGGACATCACAGGATCTTCAGGTTCACAGTAGATCTGCATTTCACACAAACACACAAAACAATAAGAAAAAAGATTTCAAGAAATCAACATATGATTCACTAAATGGACAACAAGTTCCATGAACAAACCAATGTAATGATATGAGAAATAAGGGGAAAAGATCTCTAAAGTGCTTTAAAAAGTTTTGATTGGCCTGGAGGTTGATGTCGTCTACTAGATGGATCCTGGCATTTGTTAACATGTAAACCAGAAGAGGGAGGCAAAGAGAGATCACTTTGAATCAATTCTATTCTATTCTAATTTAACTTTGCCTATTAAAAAAATATATATATTTCTGAATATTTTCTGAATGTTCTGAAAGGGAACGTTTAACTGCTTTTGAAATCTTTATCTAAAAAGCTCAGTTTTAAACACAATGAAGCGATTACATTACGAATACACAGATCTTGTAATATTAACATTTTCATAACTAGATGCTCATAAATTAAAAGACTTACTGGGTCAATGGTCCTGCTGTCATTTTTCTCTATGATTTGGTGTTTATCTTGCTCTTTATTTTAAAATGGGAAACAATAACATTTGACATTAACAGAGTTTAGACTATTGAATCTGTGCTGTTGAAATGATAAAATGGAAGGGAATTAAATGAACTTTAAAAAAATTAAGAATGGATTGAAGGTCAAACTGACTGGATCTCTGTTTCCATCTCCAGGTGAAAAAAACACCGACCAGAATCAACAGCAGCAGAAGTGCAGCTGAAACTGGAAGCCACACAGTCAGAAGCTCTTTATTTCTGTGGGAAATAAGAAAACATTTTAAAATCTGTTCATTCAAAAAACTCAGAAAGAGTTCTGGAACTAATTCAGCTGAATAAAAGGAATCTGAACTAAACTTTGATCAGACCTTTTTTAAACTTTGTTAATTTATTTCAGCCTAAAAGTATTTATAATTAGTTTAAGCTTTATTTTACTTTAAACAGTAAAGATGTAGTACATTTGTGTTTCTTAAGTGACTTCAGTTTTATTGTTATTCGTGGAAATTCCTGTCTCACATCTGCAAAAACAGAACAAAGAAAGAAAATTCAACATGGCAATGAGGAAAGGGTGTAAGCATTAAAGACAAAGAAATCGAGGCAATAGAGCACTGATGACAAAATAGACAAATAGAAGAATTCCAGGAAGATTATTCTGAGAGGAAACTCATTTTAATGAGAAATGTTTGAATACTAACAAGTCTGTCTGATTATCTGTGGCCTCGTTTACTGTCAGAAGTAAGTAAAGCAATTTTAGTTGTGTTATATTTCATATGTAGTAGCAAAATATTTAATTATTTAAAAACAAAAAGTACCTTCTTTTGTCTTTAATTACAGTGAGTTGAACAGGGTTCATCACCTCTCCAGCAGAGCAGAAGAACCATCCAGAATCACTGAGTCTCAGTCCAGTCATCAGCACAGTGAAGGATCTTCTCCCAACATCATCACTGATCTGGACTGATGAATTCTGGGATGTGTCAGTCCTCCCCACTGTGTAACATCTCTCATCTTTATATCTGCACCACTGTTTGGGCTCATTCTGATATCCAGAAATGTAGAAACACTGGACACTGACATTACCACCTTCATGTCCAGATACACTGCTGCTCACCACAGACACATCAGGAGCTGAACACAGAGTCATTTGAGATTATTAAATACATGTGTGTGAAGTCAGAGAATTAGACATTAGAATGTGATTAAAACAATTACAAAATCTCATACCAGACTGAACCATAAGATGAAGATCGTATGCAATAGTCGACAGTCCTTCAGTCTCCACAACACAAGAATAATCTCCAGTGTCTTTATAGTGCAGGTTTCTCATAGTTACAGTAAAGAGACTCTGATCAGGATGATCAATTACTGACAGATTCTCCTCTGATGTGTTTGTGTATATTTTAGATTGATCATTTTTTGAGTACCAGTATTTCTTCTGCGGAGGGTTTTTCTTATCATAATGACATGGGATGGTGACAGATCCTCCAGACTTGATAGTTAAAAAATGATGAAATCCACCAATGAAGCATTCAACACCTAAACACAACACAAGCTATTATTACGTCCAGGATTATCAATAATCACTGAATCATATATCATCACATAAACCACATTAAACACAACAGTAACAGCTGAGCATAAAATCTGTCAAAATGATAAACAAGATCCATTAGAGACAAACACAGAACAACATTTAATACTCACCTAAAATGAGCCAAAACCTGATTGAAATGTAGAATACTTTAGCGTATGCGGCCATTGTGTAAGTTTCTCTTCCTGTATCTTGAGCTGTTTATGTGTTTGTAGTAACTGCTGCACTTCCTTTTCCCCTCATAACACTGCAACATCTGACTAAATGCAGTTAAGATAGTCTAAATTTAAAGTAATGAACATTCCATTTAATAGTTTTGCAAAAATGATGGGAACGTAACTTTTGAATGTTCTCTAAACATTCTGAAACAATTAGTAACTGATTTTGAGATATAAAATAATTTGCATACATACACACCATTTGCATTAAGATTATTTTTTAATTTGCATTTTTACTGATTATTTTTACTGGCAGATATTGATAATTTTACTTAAGTAAAATGCACTTAATTTAGATCTCACCCATGGAGCACATGCACCTGAACAAGTTGGTTGCGACCCGCCAATAAAATCAGAGAGAGAGAGAGAGAGAGAGAGAGAGAGAGAGAGAGAAGGGAACGTGACGCAAACAAGGGAAGTACATCGCAAACAGGTACATGAATCATGACTACACTTCAAAATAAGACATGAAACATGAAACAAAACCCATCTGTGACATATTCCTCCTCTATTGGAGGGCTCCAGACACCCAAACAAAACCCAAAACCCATAAATATCAGGATGGGGGTGGAGTGGAGGCAATCTTGGGGGGAGGGATGGAGGACCAGGCCCGTGAAGGGGTCCGGGACCAGGCCCAAACTACTGACTGCAGCTGCTTCTGGTTGCTTTTAGAGGAAAAAGGTGACCATAACTGCTGGTCTAGGATCAGGTTTCTCCATACTATAGCATATTGGCGAAAGAGATTTGGTGTTTGTGCACTTTAGAGTGTCAAAGGCTTCTATTTAAAATGTGTTTTTAAGCATTGAGCAATGTAGCCAAGTCAAACATATCTGTTCATTTCTTGAATGCAATGGCCAATTAGATGTGTTTAAGGGGCCGTTTACACGACACCATTTTCAACTAAAAGCGGAAACCTTTTCATGCATTTTGCACTTTTCATGCCATGACAATGGCCTGAAAATGCAAACTTTTGAAATCGGGTTTCAAAATGCAAGTTTTAAGTTTTTGTCCAGCGCTGAGTTCTGCATTCTTTCAAATCATCTCATTATAAGTTAATTTATAACAATTGTGCAAAACTTTATATTATTGCTGAACTTTGTGAGATCACAATGAAATGAGATGACTGAGAGCTATTTAATGATTATAAAGGGAGCTCTTTGTGCACTTTCTATGATACATTATATATATATATATATTATATATATATATATATATATATATATACACTGCGTTCCAAATTATTATGCAATTGACATATCAGTAAGATTTCAGTACAATAAACATTCAGATTTTAGTTTTTCTAAGAAAATGTTTGTTTGTTTGTTTATCCATGTCTTTTTAGATAACTGGTATCAATCTCAGACAAAATAATTCGCCAGATCTATGGAAACCCTACTTAGAGGTTGTTCCACATTATTAAGCAAGTCACAGTTCTCATGCAATATGGGGAGGAAGAAAGATCTTTCTGAAGATGAAAAGCATGAAATGGTGCAATGTTGTGCAAAAGGCATGAAAACAACTAATATTGTGTGAAACTGAATGGAGATTATCAAATTATCATAAGATTTGTGAGTGATTTAGAGCACAGCAGAACTCGGTCAGATAAAGGCTTATTGAGGAAAGTTCCTATCAAAAAAATGTATTGTATTAAAAAGGCAGCTATAAAAAAAGCCAATGTTGAGCAGTAAACGGGTATTTGAAGCTGCTGGTGTCTCTGGAGTCTTGAGAACCTCACTATGCAGGCTGGCCATTGTGCGTAAATATGCATTTTAGACACCACTAACCAAACCTAACAAAGAGAAACATTTACAGTGGTTTAGAAATACATTTTCAAACAGTTTTATTGCTGTGGTGTTTTTTTTGCAGCATGGGATAGTGCATAGTGCATTGTACAATAATGCACTGTACTATGCACTATCCTCGTTTTTATACCATAGCTGAAAATGGCCAGTTATGAACTCCACATATCTTGCAAAAGTCATTTAAATACCCTCCACCTCACTTCCCAGTATTCCAGCTCAAATCATCACCCGCCAGCTCCTTGCTGATGTCGCAGTCTTGTTGGAACGTTGTGGCCATTCACCAACCATCCAGAAATCCATCCATTTAGACCATCCATTGTAGTACGGCATTAGTCAGTGAATAAAACTATTTAAAAATGAGTCTTCATGTATTCTAAACCCACTGTAAATGTTTCTCTTTGTGAGGTTTAGTTTGGAGTGGCTGAAATGCATCTTTACGCACAACTGCCAGCCTGCATGGAGAGCTTCTTGAGACTCCAGAGACACCAGCAGCTTCAAATACCTGTTTACTGCTCAACATTGGCTTTTTTATAGCTGCCCTTTTAATGCAATTAATGTTTTTGACAGGAACTTTCATTAATAAGCCTTTATCTGACTGAGTTCTGCTGTGCTCTAAATCACTCACAAATCTTATGATAATTCGATAATCTCCATTCAGTTTCACACAGTATTAGTTGTTTCATGCCTTTTGCACAACATTGCACCATTTCATGCTTTTCATCTTCAGAAAGATCTTTCTTCCTCCCCATATTGCATGAGAACTGTGACTTGCTTAATAATGTGGAACAACCTCTAAGTAGGGTTTCCATAGACCTGGCAAATTATTTTGTCTGAGATTGATACCAGTTATCTAAAAAGACATGGATAAACAAACAAACAAACAAACATTTTCTTAGAAAAACTAAAATCTGAATGTTTATTGTACAGAAATCTTACTGATTTGTCTCTTGCATAATAATTTGGAACGCAGTGTATATATATATATATATATATATATATATGAAAAAATGAGTTAGCTGTTGGTAGCACATTCTCATTGGAGTATATTGCTGGTTAGGTTTGAAACCCGCCACAGGGTGTCCGGTAAGAGACGTAGGCAAAATGGTTGAAATATGGGAGTAACCCGTTTATTTGTCACCACAACAACTCAGTTATTAGTAGAAAGTTGAAGAGTTGTCTTAGTTGGGTGGTTTCAGTATTTGTGTGTGTGTGGTTTTTCTATAAAACAGAAAATACAGAGTAAAATAAATATACATAATATTAACATTGACTGTTCTAAACAAATAAACAATGTATATTTAGCAAAATACAGAATTAAAAGGATTAATAGTTGAAAGAAAACAAATTAGGTATGTCATGCACGTTAAGTTAAACAATAAAACAGCTTAATCTGTTCTATAGCGGTGCTTGGTCTGGACATGTTCTGCGCACATGCGCATTAAGTTGTCTTAGAATCTCTCGAAATCCACGTCAATCCGTGAGCGCTGATTGGCTGCTGTGCTGGATGCTGTGTGTCAATCATTCAATCTCGGCAAACAGAGAGAGAGAGATTTATATCACAAGGCATAATATTCTTATGAATATAATGGCCTTTTTAACAGCCGCCCCCAGATTCTGGAGACAGAATCTGTACAATTACAAAAAAGGCCTCTAAGTAACATATTGGTGTACAATCTTACATTACTCAGAAATGCTAGGTAACTGTATAATACGTGCTATTGGGCGTGTGTATGTCTTTTCGCCCACCTTAACATTAACTGTCCTCACTCTGCCATCAGCCCCAGGGAAGACTTCTGACACTCGTCCCACTGGCCAAAGTGCTCGAGGCAACTGTGGGTCAACGATCATCACTGTGGTGCCAACTTGAATGTCAGCTATGTCCCCTTGCCACTTCTGACGGGTTTGCAGACCAGGAAGGTAAAACCTCAGGAAGTGTCTCCAGAAGTGATCTGCAAGAACTTGGCTGTGGCGCCATCGCCGCCTGCTTATAAGCTCAGACTCTGGGTATACCACTGGAGGTAGAGTGGAATCCGGCCGCCCCATCAAGAGAGAGTTTGGAGTAATGGGTCTGGGTCCGCAATGTCAGAGGAAGTATAACCCAAGGGTTTTGAGTTTAGAATTCCCTCGATCTCCACTAACGCCGTTTGCAGCACTTCAAAGGTTACTGACTGAGCTCCGATGGTGGCTGTTAGTGCTTGCTTGAGAGAACGTATTTCTCGCTCCCAGCAACCTCCGAAGTGAGGAGCATTTGGGGGGTTGAAACGGAATTCGATCTGTTGTCTGGCTAGCTGTACTTGAAATTCAGGGGCAAGAGCTGCAAAGGCTTCTCTGAGTTCCCTTTCTCCTCCCTTAAAATTGGTACCCTGATCTGATATGAGTTCAAAGGGGTTCCGCGCCTGGCAGTGAAGCGTCGGAGGGCCATGAGGAAAGAGTCAGTATCAAGGTTATGTAGGACATCAATGTACACTGCTCGAGTGGTTAAGCACTTAAAAATTATACCCCATTTCTTTTCAGTCCTCCTACCAACCTTGACAGCATAAGGGCCGAAACAGTCCATACCTGTAGAATAGAATGCAGGCCGGAATAAGCGTAGTCTGGCTGGAGGCAGGTCTGCCATTTTGGGGATCTCTGGATTCTTCCTCCATTTCTGGCACTCTACACAGCTCCGTTGAAACCGCTTAACAGCTTCCCTACCACGGAGAATCCAGTACTTGCGTCGAAGTTCAGCAAATACTCTCTCATATCCTGGGTGGTGGAGTTTGGCATCATAACTTTGTATGATGAGCTGTGTGATTGGGTGCTTTGGATCAAGAACAATGGGGTGTACAGTGTCTCGCTCAAGGTAGGGACTGTGACGTAAGCGACCTCCAACTCGAATTAGCTGGGTCTCACTGTCAAGTTCAGGTGCCAACGCTTTTAAGCGACTGTTATGAGAGAGAGGTTTACCAGCCCTTAACTGTTCAAGGTCTAAGGGGAAAGACTCTTGTTGGGATTGTTGTAGAAGAGTGACTTCAGCATCTCTGTAGGCACTGGCTGTCAGGCTGCTGGTGGCCGCCCCGTGAGAAGCCGTGGACTCTATCAACTCTTGGAAAGTCTTTTGATGATCAGGGTTAGGGACTGATGTGCTGGTCGTGAAGCATGCAAGTGTGCACAAACCAGTCTTGCGCAGCTCATCTCCATTTACCTCCACAGGAGGTGGCGTTTCAGGCCACAAACTTGGAGAGCCTTTTAAGAATGATGGTCCCTGATACCAGTGGCTGTCTGGACCAAGCTCATTCAATGTTCGTCCCCACGTGATGTCATCAGCTGGGTTACTGGATGATGGCACAAATCTCCATGTGTGCTGATCCGTGAGATCTTGGATCTCTCCCACTCGGGTGCCGACAAAGACCTTAAATCTACAAGACTCAGACTTGCGCCAGATAAGGACGGTGGTTGAGTCAGTCCATAAAGTGATGTGATGAATGGGCAAGGTTAACTCAGAACTTACAACTTTGGCCAGTTGAGCACCAGTTAGCGCAGCGCATAGTTCTAGGCGGGGTATGGACTGCTGTTTTTTGGGCGCTACTTTTGATCTGGCTGTAAGGAAAGAGACCTCCACATCCCCCTGCTGGTCTTCTGTCCTTAAATAAGCAACTGAACCATATGCCCATTCAGAGGGGGACGAAACCTATAGGAAATGTTGTCTGTTTGATGGTTCCAAAGCAGTCCCAGAGCAGATTCTTGCGTATCTGTCTTGCCATGAGAAATCCAGAGCTCAGCACTGGCCGATTTCAACTCTGAGGGCAGGTGTTTTATGGTTGATGGCTGATTACTAGACCACTGTCTCAATTCAAAACCACCATCTGCCAGTAAGGTCCTGAGTTTGTCGACGAAGCTTTTAGCTTCTTCTGTCGTAGTGAAGCTTTGCAGGCAACTGTCGACGTAAAAGGACTTCAAGACTGAATGTCTGACGTCTTCTTCAGGTCTGCTGTGATCAAGGACATGCTTTTGAAGGGCGTACACTGCACAACAGGGACTGCAGGTGGTCCCAAAGGGAAGGACCTGCCACTCAAAAACATTAGGTTGTTCCTGTACCTTGAGATCTCGCCAGAGAAAACGCACCAGTGGTCTGTCTTCTGGGAGCAACCTGACCTGGTGGAACATCCCACGTATGTCACTGCTGACTGCAATGGAGTGTTCCCGGAATCGGAGCACAACAGCGAGTAGAGACGGTCCCAGTACTGGCCCTGGGAGCAACAGCTCATTGAGGTTTTGGCCCTGATAACTGAAGGAGCAATTAAAAACTACCCGGTTTTTCCCACTGTGGTGGACAATATGGTGTGGGATATACCATGAGTAGGCAGAGTCCTGTTCAGCATGCTGATCCAGCTTAACAGCATAGCCTGCTTGTTCCAGTTTGTGGATTTCTGCTGAGTAAGCAGCTGCTTGTTCTGGATTTTTAACCAGTCGCTTCTCTGTAGCTCTCAGCTGTGAGATCACTGCCTCTTTGGGAGCTTTCAGCTGTGGCATGTTTTTGACCCGTAATAGAGGAGTGCCATATCTCTTTACTCCATCTACTTCAACCCTGACCGTCTTAGCATTAAGGAGCTCGATTGCCTCATGGTCTTGTTTGGATCTGGTGCTGGTCTTCTCATTGCGCCAGGGTAGCGCATCCATCTGCCACAGTCTTTCAACATGCTTAAAGAGATCTTTCTCAGGAGATGAAGTTGAGGTAAAGAAACAGTGTTGTTCATTAGTTTCCCACTGGAGATGCTGCACGGGCCCCTGCAATGTCCATCCAAGCCGCGTCTTAACAGCAGGCCCCCCTGGTGGTCCAAGGCGGACCGGCTCGACTGGAGTAATCAGATGGGGGTAGTCAGACCCGATGAGCAGCACAGGACGCACAGTCTCTAGATGTCTTAGTGGAAGACCCCTCAGGTGGTGATATTTCTCCCTTAAAGCTTTGACTGGATGTGTATGTTCAGCCAGGCTAAGCTGCTGGGCTGTAAATGCACCTTTAATGTGGAACACCTTCTTGGGCTGTGAGAGGGGAGAGATAGAGAATGACACCATTGCACCACTGAGGACTTGGAGTTCTTGCCTGACTGTGCGGAGCGGTAGGTCTTCTGGTTTACCTTTGAGGCCAAGCTGTTGAGCAGCACTGTGAAGAAGGATGGTTCTTTCTGACCCGTCATCCTGGATGGCATAGGCAGTCATGTGGTGTTTTCCATTCCTGAGTATTACTTTACTTATCTTCAGCAGGACTTTTCGGCTGGCAGGAGGCTTTCGAATGAGAAGAATCTCATTCATGGTATTAAGAAGACAGGAGTTGGTTGCAGGAGTGGAAGCAGCTTCAGTTAGCACAGTCTGTGAGCTCTTAGCACTTTTCACTGTAATGTCGTGAAGAACAAGCAGATGTCGACCGTTACACTGCTTACAGCGCATTTTCAGACTGCACTCAGTTGCTTGATGGCTCCTGCCACAACGCCAACACCGATTGTTCTCCTTGACCCAGTTACGCTTCTGATCTGTAGTGAGTTGCTTGAAATTTGAGCAGTTATTCAAGGAGTGCTTAGTTTGATCGCAGTAGGGGCAGTAGGGTTTTGGAACAGTTTTCACAGTAGGAGCTGAGGTATTTGTGTCAAGCAGGGCTTTCTCGGTGTTCAGCAAAATGTTTGCATTCTTGTTAAAGGCCTTGTGTTCTTTGATTACCTCTCTGGTCCGTGCAGTGAGCCCTCTACGTTGGCTAGTTACAAATCTTGACGTGTCCTCCTGTACTTGGATTTTGTACTCCAACCATTCAGAAAGATCCAGAAGTGTTGGAATTGGAACACGGTGTGGATGTGCAAATCGGCGAAAAACTTGACCTGAGATCATGTGGTAATTTCCCCAATAATCTGGAGACATGGGAGCCACACTGCAATTCAAAGGTGCCCTTCTTTCCAAGTTGCCCCAGCATACCAACGAGCGACCGAACTTTAAGTGCAAACAGTCTGAATGCTTTTATGTCCCCACTGCTGATATTTGGGCCATCCATAAGTTCTGCTATTCGCTGTAATGCAAGCTGGTGTGGCTGACCATACTGCTGGTCAAGCGCGGCCATCGTTCTTGTAAAGGGGTATTGAGAATGGCTGTACGAATCAGCGATGAGTAACGCTTCTTCTAGCTTGAGATGGTCTGTAAGAATCTGAAATTTATACCTCTCCGTGGCACTAGCAGGAAGTGTGTTCTCTAAGGCGATCTTCAACCGTGAAAACTCTCTCGGGTTTGGATGTACAAAGTCTGGTATAAAGTAGGGCCTCTGTACATTGACTCTGGCTCAAACTGAGGCACTTGACTTGGAGAACTATGGGGCGTTTTGTGGCGCCAGGCAGAATCATAAGGTGAGGAGGTTTCATACTCCCGCTGGTATGAGGGATAATAATCACGGTCATGGTGGTAGCGTTCCTCTTCCTTTGGTGCCCCCCAAATGGTTGGCTGGGCACTTGGAATGTCATAGGGAGAGTACATTTTGTCTCTGGGAGCAGCCACCAAAGCTGGAGATTGTTCTTGACTTGAATAACTGTCTCGCCGGAAGCGTGGTGCTGGTACTGGCCCGAAGCTTCTGGCCGCAGGCTGCACGTGCTTAACATGGCGTGGTGCAGGAATAGGTTTGCTAGGATGAGGTTGTTGGGCAGGAATGGCAGATGAATGGGGCTGAGGTTGTTGATCAACCTGAATTTGTAGCTGCTGCATCTGCCGCTTAAGCTGTGAGAGCTCTTGAGCAAACTGCTGATTTGTCTGCTGCAATGCATCCTTTTCCTGTTGCATCATCTGTACAGTGTGACGCATGTTCTCATTTGCATGGCGGAGATTTCTTTTTCGTTGCTTAAGTATAGCATTCTCAGACCTGCCTGGGTCTGTGTCGGACCACTCTTCTGAACTGTGAGGGTCATCACCTGGAACCGCCGGAAGACTGAATGCTGTTGCACCCTCCTTTTGGTCTTCACCTTCTGACAGGTTGGAGGGTATCTGAGTGTGTGGTGACACGGGTTCTGGATACGACGTAGGCAGGGCAAAGCCAGTGAGATCATAATCCTCATATCGGGCGGGAAGGGCAGTCTTCCTTCTGACGCGCCCAGTTGGCTCATCTTCTGCATATGTTGACATCTTAAAAGCCTGCAGCAAGTCTCACTCCGGCTCGAAGGACCATGAAAAAATGAGTTAGCTGTTGGTAGCACATTCTCATTGGAGTATATTGCTGGTTAGGTTTGAAACCCGCCACAGGGTGTCCGGTAAGAGACGTAGGCAAAATGGTTGAAATATGGGAGTAACCCGTTTATTTGTCACCACAACAACTCAGTTATTAGTAGAAAGTTGAAGAGTTGTCTTAGTTGGGTGTTTTCAGTATTTGTGTGTGTGTTTTTTCTATAAAACAGAAAATACAGAGTAAAATAAATATACATAATATTAACATTGACTGTTCTAAACAAATAAACAATGTATATTTAGCAAAATACAGAATTAAAAGGATTAATAGTTGCAAGAAAACAAATTAGGTATGTCATGCACGTTAAGTTAAACAATAAAACAGCTTAATCTGTTCTATAGCGGTGCTTGGTCTGGACATGTTCTGCGCACATGCGCATTAAGTTGTTTATGACTTAGAATCTCTCGAAAACGGGCACTTAGACGAGTAAACTGCACCGAAATACAAATGAAATATACAAACACAACATCAGTGTAAGCAAGTATGATTAAAGGTAACTTATATACAGCGTAACATCGTGCTAAATACAATAATCTCTTATCATTAGCCATAGTGACGCACTTTATAAAAGCAAATAGAACAGCATAACATAACACACAAGCGATCCTACAAAGATCACATATAATACACTTACTTTCAATAGACGCACAACACCCGAACAATGAATAAAACTATATAATATATAAAACAGAAAAGTTCAGCATCTGCGTCAGCGCTCCGCCGGACTCGCTTTCAACTTTGCACTAAGCGCTATGGGCGGGATGATCGCCTGCACGTCAATCCGTGAGCGCTGATTGGCTGCTGTGCTGGATGCTGTGTGTCAATCATTCAATCTCGGCAAACAGAGAGAGAGAGATTTATATCACAAGGCATATTATTCTTATGAATATAATGGCCTTTTTAACAATATATATATATATATATATATAGAGAGAGAGAGAGAGAGAGAGAGAGAGAATACGATTCTGACGTCACGCCGCCTTGAGTTCTGGGTAACTTCTTTGTTTATCCACCTGTTTCCGCTGGGCGCTACTGTAAAAGAGAACGTGGGTACAACTTCCGGTGAGGCGGCGGAAGCAGCATACCAATGGTATTTTGTGTGCTAATTAGCGAAGAGGCTAAGTGTTTTTTGGATCATTGTTACTTTGTAAAGTTGCAAATCTTTATGAGAGATGTCGTTACGGTGCTCAGGGACAACATCTCAGTTTAGTACATTTATTAGTTAATAATATCACAATACAATAAACAGTTTTAGTGCCCTTAATTGCTCTTTACTTTACTGACCTTCCACAAAAGTGCTGCTGCATGACTAGAGCATCCTGACCCTGCAATACATGAACAACCCGCTGTCTGTACTTCACCTGTCACTGATGCAAGCACCAAAGCCTTATGATGTTATATTATTGACTCCTAACGTGTCGTGCGTGCCAGAGCCAGTCGCGTTTCCACTGTATGCGATGCTAAAGGCTACTTATGTTAACCATTGGGATAACAAATACACACGTTTATAGAAAATATCAGAGACTGCTTGAGGAACGAAGACAATTCTTATATGATTATAATCGTGTATTTATTTGGTTTAATGTTTTATCTCTCTTCCCTGTGCCTGTTGATTCCTGACAAATGCATATCTTTCACAGATTCACACACTCCGGTTAACTAACTCAACTCCTGTTGTCTTCTCATGAGCTCCCTCTGTTGCTCTGGCTGAAAGGATCATGATAGACGGAGAGATCGCGCAAACATCCTCGGATAGCAATCATCGCATAATTTAGAGGAAAATAAATAGAAAGGCTCAGAAAAGTGACGTAAACATAGGGTATGTTATCAATATATTTCTAAATGTGTAAGCCTTTGGATTTAAAAGCCTTAGTGGAGTTGTTTTTTGCGTTCTTGTGATCGCAAATAAATGGAAGCAGGCGCAACTGAATAGGTCTGTGTTTTCTTTTTATGTCAATATAAATATCAGTTAGATTTAGCATGATTGATGTGCACTCCTGACATAAATTAATACATTACTATTACTGTAACATTTTTTATTGTAAAACATTGTTCAAATATTGATGCTGGAATCTTAAATCTTTAAGTAAAAAACAAACGTTCGCAAGTTTGGATCGTTAAATCTTGAATGACTGTCAACTGTTGAATGAATGAGTGTCACGTCCAGGGGTGCGTTTCCCAAAGCGAACTATGGTCGCAAGTTCCGTCGTTATCAATAGAGTTCAATGGGACTTACGACCATGGTTCACCAACGATGCTTTCGGGAAACTCACCCCTGCTTGTTTACTTCGAACCGGCTCCCACGTTTGACGCAAGGCCTCATGGGGCGTAGGAAACTTGTGGATACGCCATCTTGACAGGATCGCGCAGCCTTTCCGTCATTGATTTTAGTTCAGTAATTTGTTTTCTGTCATGATTGTGAAAAATTTCACCATTGTATGTCATTAATGCTGCATCGATAATGGTGATAGTAACTCTGATAATCGTTCTGAGAGAGAACTGGACAATGAGCAACGTTTTTTGCCTTTTCTACGTGTAAAAACAGCAAGGGAAGCAGGTCTAGGAGATGACGAGAAGACGCCGGATGGCAAATCTTTTAGTAATGGCACCATAGACTGTAAAAAAATATGGACGTAGTGTCCGTGACGTTACCCGTAGGTTTCTGAAGAGCGTTTTTGATGCATAAATGGGGGCGCCGCCATCTTGGTAGTGCGTCACAGCGCGTCACTCCCGGATAACTGAAAATGGGCAAAGAGGCGGGACGTGTTGACGTGGGTGGAGCGGTATTAATCTGAAACCAGGCCTACCGAACTTGACCTGAATTGAAGTTGATATTGGCGGTTAATTTGAATTTACCATCGTACTATTGAGGTAAGTTTACCTGATCCTAGTACACAACAAAAATTGAAGTAACTATTTATTTATTTATCAACATGAACGTAACATTACTTAATAACTTGCATATCAAACAAATAATTTTAAGCAAATCACTTAAAATCAATTAACCCGAATTTATGTATATTTTGATGTCACCTGATTATAACGTTAACGTTCCTTGTCATAACGTTAATAAGCTAGGGTTAGTTTTCGTACAAATGTTATTACCACTTTACCACAGCTTTTTAACGGCTTATGTTAAATACTGTAATTCCCTACACTATATTGATTCACTGCTATCCAGTGCTTTGTGAGATCGTCTTGAATATGACTTTTGAGAAGGAAATGCACTTTATATTTTTTAACAAGATGTTTATTTTCTTTTAGTGACACTAACTTTAACATTATGGCCAAATCTACATCCACCACGCCTGCACCGTCAGCACACGGCTTAAACTGTAAGTACTAGTATTGGCTGCTTTACATTTGACAGCAATATTAAAGTGTCTTAAAAGGACAACACAAAATTACACTATATAATAATATATACTATAATATAATATATATATATATAATTGTCATCTATATTTTGAGGTTTTGCTATCTTGATCTACAGTATGTTCTCCCATACATGTGACAGCATTGTCAACATAAAAAAACTGAGCTACCTTTCATAGTTAAATTCTTCATTACCTAAAGCATTTACTAAACTCATTTATTTTCCTTCCATAGACACAGTGTGGATCATAGGTGACAGTTATGTCAGGCGTGGTGCCCAGAGAGCTGCAGAGACCATGGGAAGAGACCTCAGTCTGCCAGGCACCCGTGTCTGCTGGTTTGGCTGGGGTGGACTCCGTTGGAGAGGACTTCTCCCCTTCTTCTCCAACTCCCTGCGAGGAAGAGCAGCACCGGATGTCTTCCTCATCCACTGTGGCGGAAACGACCTGGGGGAGGTCAGCAGCGTGCAGCTGGTGAACGCCATGAAGGAGGACCTGCACCAGCTTAAACTCCGGCACCCTGGCATGAAGATCATGATGTCGGCTGTGACCCAGAGGTGCCGGTGGAAGGCTGGTGTGAATCCGGTAAAAATAGACAAAGCCAGGAAGTTCGTTAACAGTGTTATGGCTACATTTGTTCGTAGCTTAAATGGTGCCATGATTGAGCACCCTCACATTAGACATGACAGTCCTGGGCTATTTTTGAAAGATGGAGTTCATTTCACACCAAGGGGAAATGATATGTTTTTAAGTACAGTAGCTGACTGCCTTAAAGACCACATCCAATTGCAGTGAACTGTTTACAGTGGGCAGTGTCACTGCTTTTGAATTTGGTCTTTAGGGCCCATTTTGTTAAGCCCAAATATAGCCCTGACCATCAAGGCTAATGTTGAGTTTTTTTAATGCAACACCTGTAGCCATAACACTTACCAGCTCTGCTCTTCCTCAACCCTATTCCCATTCCCATTCCCACCATCCACCATCGCCTATCTTCCCATGGACTCTGCAGCAAAAACCCAAAGACTGAATTAACCCTGGCAGTCTTCTTTAGTTTAACTTAAAATAAATAGTTTGATCACTTTTTATGGCATGCATTGATTTTTTTGTTTTATTGCTTTATGAAGTTAATTTAGATTGTGATAAATGATTTTTCCCGCTTAAAGGGAATCATGTCATCATTTACTCACCCTCAAGTTGTTCCAAACCTCTTTGAACGTGTTTTGTTCTGCTGAACACAAAGGAAGATATTTGGATGAATGTTTGTAACAAAGCAGATCTCAGCAGCCACTGACTACCATAGTATTTTTTTCCTATGCACAAATAAATTCTTACAGGTTTGAAACAACTTGTGGTTGAGAAAATGATGACAGAATTTTCATTTTTGGGTGAACTATCCCTTTAAAGGATTAGTTCACTTTAAAAAAAAAAAAAAAAAAAATTCCTGATATTTTACTCACCTCCATGTCATCCAAGATGTTCGTGTCTTTCTTTCTTCAGCTGAAAAGAAATTAAGGTTTTTGATGAAAACATTCCAGGATTATTCTCCTTATAGTGGACTTCAATGGACTCCAAACGGTTGAAGGTCAAAATTAGTTACAAAGAGCTTTAAATGATACCAGATGAGGATTAAGGGTCGTATCTAGAGAAACCATCAGTCATTTATAAAAAAAAACAACAACTGTATATGCTTTATATAAACGAATGATCACCTTTGTAAGTGCTTCCGCCAAAACCGCATTTCCGTATTCTTCAAAAAGTTTACACTGTATGTCCTACGCCTTCCCTATTCTACTATTCTACGGAACGAACGCAGTGCCAGTTACATTTTTTCCGTAAGTAGAATAGGGGAGGCGTAGGACATACTGCATAAGCTTTTTGAAGAATACAGAAAATGGAAGAACTTACAAAGGCGATCATTTGTTTATATAAAGCATGTACATTTACATTTTTTTTTTTTTTTGAAAATGACCTATTGTTTCGATTTGTAAAGACCCTTATTCCTCGTCTGGTATCATTTAAAGCTCTTTGAAGCTGCACTGAAACTGTAATTTTGACACCGTTTGGTGTCCATTAAAGTCCACTTGGAGAAAAATCATAGGATAAGGTGGAGTACAAAAAAAAAACTAAGCAAAACAATAGTGTGACGACAGAAGATAAAGAGCTATGATGGAAGCTTGGATCAGAACGCTCCACATCTGGTGGCTGGATACTGCAATCAGCTCCTCTGTTATATCAACAGACAAATTGGTTATTGTTACTGACAAAGCACACACACAAGCACACCCTACTTGAGAGAAAGATGACAAGGTTAAAAAAACAATGGCAGAATTCAGTGTGGCCTGTCTTGGTTAAAAGCCCACTCACCACGACAAGGTGCAGGCCAGGAGTGGGAACATATAACACGTTACAAACATACAAGACACTACAAAACCACGGGACAAGACATGAAAGAAATAGAGAACATACAACCAATACAACACTGATAAAACAATATACAATGGTGAAAACATTGAGGGTGGGTGATAGGAACAACTGTAAATATAAACATTTCACCCAGCCCTTTTTATGACAACTTAAAAATACTATATTAATGTATTACTGTAACATTTCAGTAACTCAATATCTATAATATAAAATCCAACTAACCATGGATGTTAACTGTTTAACCATGTTGCAACTTAACATGTGAAAAATTTAATCTATAGATTAAAGAAACTAAAAGATCCAGAAACTATCCACATAAACATTGACCAGGGAGGTTGCATATGTATTTCACATAATAGATGGAAAAAGATCAATATCACCTTAGGTCCCGTTCATGCAGACTCTAAGAGATATTGAACAGTGCTTAATATGACACGGGAAAGCCCATACAAACTATGAGTTTAATCAGCGATATCTGTGTGGGTCAAGGAAGGCACCAAGTGTAAAGGCTCTATGTACAACTTACAACTTTGTCATTTTTGCATGTTACTGTAGCATTGTAGCATCCTATGAGATGTATATGAGTTGGGCCCCGTTCATGCGGACTCCAACTGAAAATCATTCTTGGAATTGGTAGGGTTGTCTGTATAGAAGTGTTTCATCAGTATGTGATAAGATAAGATGTTCCTTTATTAGTCCCCTGTAGATGTATGACATTCAAGTACAGGCACAGCAGCTTGGAAGAATGTTAAAAGAAGAACAGACTACAATAAAAGAATCACTTACTATAGTACGTGGGTTATATGTAGATGTATAAATATATACAGTACACATACAGACACTCAAGACAATACAGACATACACATGTATACTGACATACGTATTATATGTAGATGTATAAATATATACAGTACACATACAGACACTCAAGACAATACAGACATACACATGTATACTGACATACGTATTATATGTAGATGTATAAATATATACAGTACACATACAGACACTATATACAATCAATATTCAATTTATATTATATGTACATGTGTAAATATATACACACTGTATACACACTATACATATACAATATACAATAACATTAACATACAACAACAACGTACTATATGTACTATATATGTATGTACTATACATATATATATTGCCCCATTTATGCAGGCTCAAAGTTAATGTTCAACAACTGATTTGTCAGCAAGTTAAATCTGACATTGAAGTTAGTTTGAGACAACACATGTACGTACTTCTTTTACAGCCAACATTGAAAGTTACTCAGGCCCCTTTCATGCAGGCTCCAAGTAACATTTACAATGTTGTTCAAAGAGGGTTAGGCTCAGTACCATTTTCCATGTTCAATGTCTGATAACTACAAAGAAAGTTTTAATTGGCCACATGCTGACATACACATAGAAAAACATGCTGTACACACACACACACACACAGAGAAATGACCAACCACCTTTCCCTTAATCTCCATAAAAATGGATTAATTTTGTAAGTTTTTTGCGGACGACCTTGCCCGCCTTGCTATATGATTTAATCTAACTTTGCAGTACCACGCAGAAGCCATCTTCACCAGAACATGGACATGGTTAGCTTCAACACACATGTCAAACATGTGATTGTGCAACTGTGGGAAGAGATTCTTCTCAGAACAATCAGAAAGAACCTGGGTGACAATGGCTGCTGTTGTTCCTCTTCCCTGTGGAGCCCTTCCTGCATTGGTTTTCAGAAGCCGCTGAAAGCATCTTTCTGTAGCTTGGCAAACTGCAGTAATGCCTGGAGATGGTTTCTGTAGGCCACCTCTGTCCTTCAAAGTAATGAATCGATGCACCAAGTCATCTGAGGTCAGTGCTTGTGAGCAAGGCAAGCAAGTAACTTTCTCCTTCATCTTTTTCACAATGAAGCCTGTGATGTAACAGATTGCTGCTTCCTTGTACTCAGACAGATTGTCGACATCTGGAAGGTCAGAGAGGGAGTCATCCTCAGGCACAAGCACTTCCACAGGCTCCACATCCACCCGGCGAGCGATGTTCACAGTCGCAGTTGTTAAATCAAGGATGGTTGTGTTGTCACGAAGGAGACAGTTGCCTGTGCCCCTTTTCACCTGGTGCCTTACAAGAAGGCGCTTGTATGCCCCTCGGAACTGCCTTACATTGGGGTTGTTGTTGTAACCTCCACGTGCTCTGACTGCAGAGAAGAACAACTCCAAGTGGTCCTGACTGAGTTTGTAGGTCAGAAGGTATCGGCATGAGGCAGCTGGCTGCTCTACCAGGTCTTCGTAGATGCCCATCACACTTCTGCCACAAGCAATGAAACCATAGATGGGTGTCTTTTTCTGTGTGCAATGCACATGTACAAGTGTGTTGTCTCTTCCTTTCATTTTGAGCCCACGGAGAAGTGACTCTGTTTCTTGTAAAATACCCATAGCACGGTCTTTAGTTGTTGGCTTGATGGGTGCTTTGTGTCCTTTGCCAAGTGGGTTGCGGCTGTTTAGGACATCAAAGGCTGCGTCAATTGTGCGCAGGAATTGAACTGTGGCTGCACATCCACTAAACTGGGGATACTTCAGCTCCTGCTCACAATACTCAATGGCATCAGCCACACTGCTGCTGAAGAGCTGGGCTGCAAGATTGACTTTCATTTTCTGGTTTCGCCACTGAATGTGCTCCATTTTTAGTTTGTTACCAAGACGCAAGCCTTCCTTCTCCTGAAGCTTGTGGAGCTCCTCAATGTACCGCCACCTTATCTGCTGGCCATCTTCTCTTACCAGAACCTCAACTGTTGAGAACACATTCCGAAGAAGCTTGAGCATGTGGCATGGATCCAAGAGCACATGGACTTTTTGTGTGTGATCCTCAGGATGGAGAAAGTAAGGTCTCATGTCCATGATGCCCAAGTTAGCACCAAGCTCCCTGATCATTGCCAAGTTTTGGGAAGGTCCATCACACGTCAAGGAGACAACCCTAACTCCGATTGCATGAAGCCTAACAAGGCTCTCTCGAATGATGTTTGCTCTCTCCAGCCCTGTCATGCTGTTGATAAGAAAGTAAGCAATGGGAATCTTCCAAGACTCATTGATCGCAACAACCATGAGGACCAGTGCTTGTGTTGCCACAACATTTTCAATCTCACCACCACCAATGTCAACATAGCCATGAATTTGGTCCCCGCCAAACTCAGTTTGCTTATGAATATACATTTCATCCATCATCAATGAGCAAACTGTGTCTTTTCCAACTTTCTTCTGGTCAGCAACATGACTTTTTAAAGCTGTGAATGAAGCAACAGTAAATCCAGGATCTGCAGAGATGCTACTGTACCATTTCCGTATGGTCTGAGGATGAGGCAAAGCGGAGAGAAACTTCTCTCTCACATAGTCATAAGCCTTTGGAGAGTAGAAGTGCAGCGTGGTTGCGAATTGCTTTAAGTTTTCGCAAAACACTGACTTTTTCTTCTTTTGAATTCTCTGAAAGATCTCCCGGGGAACATCATCCAGACTTTCAAGAAGAGAGGCACATTCCGTTGAAATTATAAGTTTCTTCTGAAGCACTTTGATTATACCTTTCAAGGAAGAAACTCTTTCCTTTAGTCTCATCGACTGTTGCTTTCTCATCCTCAGTTTTTTGCGAACTACACGTAGATTGCCCTCTACTTTATGAGCTTTCCTTTTAATTGTTTTCGGAGATTCTGAAATATAGTAGCAGTGATCACTCAGAGAGCTGCTAGGCAGCTGTGCTGACATAATGTAAGAATGATCTGATGCTGAGTGTGCTTGTTTTCCACTCAGATTTGTGTGTTGAACGCTGCTACCCAAACCAACATCCTCACACACATTCGCTGTCAGAGCAATGTTATCATGCGCAACATCTTGAGCAACAAAGGCCTGGTCAGATGTTTCTTCCATCATCATGACATTGCTCTGATTGGCAGCAAGGCTGTTGGCACTACTCCCATTGTCTATATATGCAACCTCCTCATTACTATTTACATCAGAAATAGGGATGCCACTCACCACTTCATTAAAACTTACCAAGCGTCTTCTTTTTGGCTGTTGTTCTTCGCCCTTGGAGAAAGAGAAAATGGTAGGCACGGCGGTGTCCTTCAGGCATGTCCTTCCCTAATAAAAATTACAAAAAAACAAACAAAAACATATGACAGAGTAAATGGCTGTTGTTCATATTAGAGATGTGTGTGTTTATGTTTCATTATTCTGTCTATCACTAGTATGAATGTGATTACACATCAAAATTATTATTATATCACTATAGAATCATGCTGTGTTCTGCTGTCTCACGTGGAGTACAATTTGGTAACACTTTACAGTAAGGTTCATTAGTTAACTACATAAGTTACTACATGAACTAATAACTACATGAGCTAATGCACTTTAACAGCATTTATTAATCTTTGATATTATTAATTTCAACATTTACTAATACATTATTAAAATCTTATTAACATTAGTTAATGCACTGTGAACTAACATGAACAAAAATTGAACAACTCTATTTTCATTAAAAAACATTAATGAAGATTAGTAAATTGTAACGAATGTATTGGTCATGGTTTGTTCATGTTAGTTAACACATTAACTAATGAACCTTATTGTAAAGTGTTACTGATAATTTTTTCAACATGAATTTCAAAGAGAATTTTTTATTTTTTATTTTGGTAACACTTTACAATTAGGTTCATTAGTTAAACATTAGTTAATGTATTAACTAACATGAAATATCCATGAACAATACATTTGTTACTGTATTTGCTAATCTTCGTTAATGTTAGTTAATGAAAATACAGTTGTTCATTGTTTGTTCATGTTAGTTCACAGTGCATTAACTAATATTTTAATATTGTATTAGTAAATTATGAAATTAATATTAACAATTATTGTATTACTGTATAAGTGCAGTTCATTATTAGTTCATGTTAACTAATGAACCTTATTGTAAAGTGTTACCTTTATTTTATGGTATTTGCATTAAATGCACTGAAATGTAAAGGTTGGAAAAAAGAGATCTTGTTGCTTGATTGGTCAAATCTTCATTTGGATTTTTGTATCTGCGAAGCACTAAACTTCACTGGTGTGTCACTAGTTTAAAATGAACAATGATGTAATAAAATATTTTGGAATATAATGTAAATTCATGTATAACAGTCAGCACTACACCAATTTCAACCAATATGTTGCTTGACTCTATGTAAGGTATGAAACACAGTCTCTCTGTACCCTGGAGTCAGTGGTGAAGTGATGACTCTCAAAGTGTTCACTGCACAGACGAGACTCCTTGTTAGGTGTCCAATTCTGTCGTTTCATGTTGAGCATCCACTGGTCCAACCTGAGGTGGTCTTCATCACCTAGAGGAAAACTTTACACAGACGAATAGATAGACTACTTTACATACAGTTCAACTTAAATTACGACAGTGCCCAAAAGATCGTAATAAATGTATTTTATCTTTTTTTTTTAAAAAAGGTGGTGGACATCACAGTCCTTATTCTGTTCCACTGTACTGTCTAACGTAACGTTATGCTTGAGTAATTAGGTAATTACAGGCCTGTTTTTTTAAACAATTTTTTAGGACATGTCTACAATTAAAACATTACGTTACTTCCAATATAGTCTGTGATAGTATGTTATTTGTAATGCTATTTATGAAATACTGGCATACCATTATATGACAACATTTCATACTGTTTTATAGTTTATGGTTTCAGCTTACAGCTAACCACAGTCTGTCGGAATCTGCTGTGTAATGTTAATAACGTTTCAAATAAAAGTATTAATACTTAATAAATCATTTGTCATAAAATAAACAAATTAATGAATAAAATTATTATAATTTCACTCACCGGAAAAAATGGAGCGCAGAATTCTTGGACGGTCTGTTAGTACAATTAACCCCGTAACAAGACATATTATACTTTTTTACAGTCTATGATTATAATTGTAAAATAATCGCGAATAAAGCACAAACACGGCAGAGGTGCCAAGTTTAATGGCTGAAATTATTTTTTACAGTCGATTGAATTAGCTAAGGTGACGTGACGGCTAACAGACATCAGACGGCTAATGACTAATAATAACCTATGACAGCAGCGCGGGAAGCATGGCGGGAACCCACCTGTCACTCAAAGTGGCCACGCCCTTAATTATGCAGAAATTTATGGCTTAATATAATTTAAACGAATGAGTTATAAAAAAATTCACCCCCCTCAGAGTTGTCATGAAGGGCAACATTTGCTGTATAGACCAAAACCACAATATGAACCAGACTGTAAACATGTTTTTTTCTGCTGTAAACTTGGCTAATTTAACATTATGGTCAATGAGATTCTGCTCCCTTTTGCAGCCTGTCCCTAGCGGCCAGTCGATGAATTGCAGTTTAAGTCACTTCCGTATTGGCCTCACGAGAAACTGGGGGAGGTTGCCGCTTGAATGGCACTGATTAAACCCACTGCATATCACTCAATAAAAGAATCACATTGCTGAGTGTTTTTTGAAATTTTTGGTTTAATAATTAACATTACCTTTTGCGAGTCTGACTTTCACTCCGCTCGTGAATTAGTAGAACTTGAACGGGGACATTCAAATGCTTTTAAGAATGAAGAAACGCTTAATGCACCGAGACAAACACAAGATTCTGTACATATCTGTTAAAGCATACTGTGTGGAAAACGCGTTGTGTTCATATTCAGGGCTCGTCTGCACCTCTTTTAATATAATGTCATCATAATACACTAAGCCAGCGTTTTTAAAATGTGCCCTTGCAAGGACTCACTACTAAACTGTTGACAAGCTCCTAGGGTTTTGATTTTGTTTGTCATCTGTTGAAATAAATATAAAAATACAGTGTGTTCGTGTCCGTCTGTCCGCTGACTGACCCATAATCTCTGATTCTCTGGGATCGTGGAAAGGAATATTTACAATGACAACAGTTGTAGGCCTACTCAGTATGCTCGTTTAAGCATCATTTAAACGTTTCCAACAAATAAATGAATCGATTTTTCTCAGCGTGTTGAACACATACTTTTATTTGGATATTCATATGATAGCTGAAGCAGCAGCGAGCGTCCAGTGTGCGACACGGTAAACAGATGAACATTGTAAACGAAATTCTACACAACTTCAGTGAAAAAATAAAAAATAAATAAAATTATCATGCGATGCTATAAAATAGCTTCTGTTCCCTGCAAACGATACCCTTAAAAATGTGAATGTTCCACTTAATGGCAGAAACAAAACAAAAGGTAAGCAAGTATCTGTATTCATTTCAGTGCAAGTAGTAGGGGGCGATCCTGTCAAAATGGCGGCGCCGCCCCGGCATGCAACACGGCATGACGTCGGTTCGTATTCTCTATATACATATGTTGTTGCTAGGTGACACATAACTTGAAACTATTTCATGGACATTCTATTTTTAAAGAGGAAGTGCATCTGGTCAGCCCCTCAGCCCCCCCCCCCCCCCCTCCACACACACACCCCTTCTGTTGGTTGTGAAAGTGTCATGATTGTGTTTCTTCTGTACTATTATCTGACGTCACCTTCCTCTTGTCTTTTGTGAATTATAAACAGCATCCCACACAAAAGGGAGAAAAACATCTAAATGGAAAATCAGTCAATTTATAGTTTATATACAGGACTATATGCATTACACACACATACCGTTTTGAAGTAAAGGCTGGCCACCATAGAGCTTATATATGCCATAAAATAAATACTTTTGATGTGTATTTTCATGTTTTTATAATATAGAAAATGTCTGAAAAGATGTGTGTGTGTGTGTGTGTGTGTGTGTGTGTGTGTGTGTGTGTGTGTGTGTGTGTGTGTGTGTGTGTTAAAAAAAATATGTATTATTCAAAAGAATTTTGAAAATATTTTACTGATTTATTTTGTTAAGAAATATGTGTTGGCAATTATTTTTTATAGTTAAAATCAAAATGTATAAATATTGTCCAAAATCTCACTCCTGCAGTCATGCTCTGTGGTTGCTTGAATCATCAGCTTTATTCACAATGGTGCTGTGGTGTTTGATTGTAAATGTTGCAAACATCATAAGTGACAAATTTGTCATCTGGTTGAGAAGTCTAAAATAATTTATTTTGAATAAGAATTATTTGCAATGCAGTCAAAGTCAAAGCGGCTCCCTCTGGTGTTACTGTCTAGTATTGTCATGTTCCCTTTTCCAGTTCTCATTTTACAATTATATTTAGGACTACTGCAGAAATTGGTTATTTTGGGTCTGTTTTGTAATTTTAAGTTTTGTAAAATACATGTAAGCAAAGAAATAGCCTATAGGACCTGTCCAAAAAAAAAAAAAAAACCTCTAGAATCTCCACACTAGGGTGGTATGATGATATTTATGGCAAAGAAACATGCATAAATAACTTTTTAAAGTGTGGGCGTGCTTTTGGTTAAAATGAGTTATTGAGTACAATAAGCCTCAAAAAACAACACAACATGGTAGTCATGTAGTCATGTCATCCCCTGACACACAAAGTGTGCACAAAGTTCTCCTGTGCTTGAACTGTCAAATGCCAGTGTTGTGTACTCAAGTCTGAGTCCACTGGACAAATACCCACACTTGCAGTTTGGCCAAAGTGTTCAAGTGCGCATGAAGACCGCAATAGTTTTTTTGTTTACTGGGACACACTTAAAGGGTTAGTTCACCCAGAAATGAAAATTCTGTCATTAATTACTCACCCTCATGCAGTTCCACACCCGTAAGACCTTCATTAGTGAGGCCTGCATATGGAGCAATGACATTTCCTCTCTCAAGATCCATAAAGGTACTAAAAACATATCTAAATTAGTTCATGTGAGTACAGTGGTTCAATATTAATATTATAAAGTGACGGGAATATTTTTAGCAAAACCGCTGGAATCCACACCTCCAGATACCCATAATGCCTGTGAGAATAAATAATATAAATGTTTATATTATAAATGCATACAAAATTATTACTGTTATTGCAGTTATTATGACAATAGTATTATTGCAGAAACTTAATTTACCGTGGTGCATTTTTCCAAGCCATTTTTCATTTGAACATTTTCATTAGTTGTAGTGAACTTTACATCACTCAATCACAAACATTTTACTTCTTCAGTTCTGTTGACATTTATTTTGTGACTGTTGCATCAGTTCTGATGACATCACTTGATATTTAGTTCAAAATGCTGTAATTATTCTTGGTCAATTATATTTATTTATTTATTTATTTATTTAAATTTACTTTACCTGCTCCAGTATATCTCTTCAATTAAAGGTGCTACAGAGGATCTTTTCTTCGACTGAGAAACCAAAGACTGTTAGTGAGTTTTTGAAATGAGCGCATGCGTAAGAACAACCCCCCTCCTTCACAGATCATTTCGAGGGAACGCCTCCCAAAACTCGTGCACGAGTATTGGAACACGAGTGTTTGTTTACCACCCTCATTCGCTGTGACGTGTTAGTGGATTCATTATGTCGGACTCACCGCAGGTAACTCATAATCTGCAGTTGTTACTCCTGTCTCCTGACAAAAACATTGCATGCAGTGCCTGTGGAGTGTGGAAAGTTACTGGAGCACGCAGCCACGCACGTCTCTCACAAGGAATGTAATGGCAGTGATTGACAAGCCAGAGGGCCAATCGTTTACGCGATGATTGGCTGATGTTTTTAAGGCCCTACCTCGTGCACAGATGATGTATATTAATATTATTCCTTTCAGTGCACCTAATAAATAGTCTTTTATCAGTTAGTAAAGACAGTTTCAAGCAATATTGCAAAAATGTATAAAACAAAACATCCTCTGTAGCACCTTTAATGTCTGGAATGCATTGAGCTGTTTAAATGCACTTAAAGGGACAGTTCACCAAAAAATTAAAATTTTTCATTTACTCAGCATCAAGTTGTTTTAAATCTATATGAATTTATTTTTTTCTTTCTTTAATAGTATTAAAAAAAAAAAAAAAAGGGGGGGGGGTTCATCAACTATTTGGTTACAGACATTCTTTAAAATATCTTCTTTTGTGAACAAAGAAATTCATACAGATTTGGAACAACTTGAGGGTGAATAAATGATGACTTTAACAACCATTTGTTGTAGTTTTACACCATTTCACACGGCACATTGCAATTCCAGGAAAACTAAAAAAGAAACAGTGTATGAAAATAAGGATGACCTCACTGATGCAGCTGACTCACTTACTGTATAACACCAGTACATGAAATGAACCATCCAGAATCACTGAGTCTCAGTCCAGTCATCAGCACAGTGAAGGAGCTTCTCCCATCATCACTGATCTGGACTGATGGATTCTGGGATGTGTCAGTCATGGTGTAACAGCTCTGATCTTTATATCTGCACCACTGTTTGAGTTTATACTTATATCCAGAACTGTAGAAACACTGGACACTGACATTACCACCTTCATGTCCAGATACACTGCTGCTCACCACAGACACATCAGGAGCTGAACACACAGAGACAAGTCTTTTGAGATTGTGATTTAACAGGAACCAGAATCTGAATTATTCATTTAAATGTGAAACTCATCTCACACCTGATTGAACATTGAAATAGCTGATTGGTTTCATCAACTTGAAATCTTGCTCCAATCTCCACAACTCACCAGTAAGATCCAGTGTCTTCATGCTGCAGGTTTCTCATAGTCACAGTAAGTCACACTCTGATCTGGATGATCAGTTACTGACACTTTTCCTTTGGTACCTCACGCACCGGATGCCGTGCCTGCGCTCAAGGCAGTTAGACATAGTGGTGTATTAGAGGTAAAAAATGATATAAATACTGTTTCGGTTTCTCGCACAAACCGATTGTTTCGTGTCTTAGGACATCAATGTGTCGTCACGAGCCACAGGGTTTAATTTGGATTTGTCTGTGCATGTTTTTTTTTAATCTTATAGATTGTGTTCCCATTGACATGCATTATACGACTGACAGACTGCAACAGTTGGAGTTAAAAATCATCATTTGTGTTCTACTGAAGAAACAAAGTCACCTACATCTTGGATGCCCTGGGGGTAAGCAGATAAACATCAAATTTTCATTTTTGGTGAACTATCCCTTTAAATTTGTGCGAAAGAATTGAAATCCCAGCAGAGTGATTAGAACCATGGCTACAACTGATTTTTCCAACTCACAGGAATGTGTTTCCTGAAGGAAGCTTTTACAAAATAAAAAATAGCTTTCCTCTTTACCACATCGCACATGCCTCTTACATTAAAAGACATTACAGAGAATGAACTAAACTAGAAATCCATAACAAGTAGAGAAAGACAAAAGAAAATATAAAATATGTACCAACACCTGAAGAAATTACAGAAACTTTAATTTAAAGGAAGGAATGATATACAACCAACCGAGGTCATAGAACAAATAAAGTGACCTATGTATAATAATATTGAACCTAGATAATCACTTCTTAAATATGGCTAAAAATAAAGGAAAAAAAAAATAAAGAAGAAAAATACCCAAAACTGACTGGCAAAGTGTGTAAATAAATGAATCCGTGATAAAAATCAAGTATACGATTCAACATAAGAGTCAAGTTCAGCAATAAACTCTAAAGATTGGATCATTGAAAAATCAGTCTGTGCTCAAATATAAAGCACTTATTAACCAGGCAAATCAGCTAAAACAAAAAAGCTGAATATTAAAACCATCTAAACCCAGAAAGAACAGAAGAATGCATAAGCCAAATATATCCTACTTCACACTGGTGAAATCAAATCTCTTCCCGTCAATCAGAGCAAACGATCCACAGAAAGAATTTCCCTTCAACTCGGGCCTTCTTGATCAATGGCCAAAGCTTTTCTCTTGCCACCCTGTCCTCTGGGGATAAGGCCTCAGTGAGTCATAGCTTGTTTTCACACAGGAACTTAAACCTCTGGCAGCTTGCCAGACAGTATCTCGGTAAGACGAAGAGCAAACAGGATATAATTATAGACCTATATGTACCATCCTTTTTCCGCGGGCCGAGACGATGGGCGATATCCACCTCATCCTCCATCCTCTCACTGATGCCAGGAACCACATTGCCAAGAATATTGATTGCAACACGCTGGACATCTTCTCCATCCTTTTCATGTACAACGTGCAGCTTCAGAGTCCACCTCCAACTGTACCGCTTTCATCTGTTTACGATCCTGGATCTAAGCAGACACGACTTTCATCACCTCCTTGTGAGTAGTCACCTCAGTAACAAGCTGATGTACTGTACTGTAGAAGACAAGCTTTCAATTTGCTGTGCTGTAATGGCAGTTGTCTTGTCAATAGTTCAAATTTTCTGGAACATCTCGAAAATCACGAATGGCCACCAACAATTTCAGAGGACGTGTCATCACGCTCACTGTACTCTCTCTTAGACTTTTTTTGACTGGGTTTTAAGGGGGTGTCGGGAAGAGGTGTAGCTAGGAGGTCACAAATTTTGGGTTGAGAGTCAAACCAGTTGTTTGGTGTCTCTTCGCTCTTCCATGCATCGATGCGTTCTTGGATGAAAATGTACATGCACTTTGAACAGGATCCATCTGTGACTCAGGTGCAGACATGGTAGCAACTGGAGCTTGTTTGTTTTTTCATCTGCCCATAAATTTGGCTCAAAATGAGAGATTAATCAACAATCTCATTTATTTGTTCATTCATATAAAAAAATATATAAACATATAAAAAAAATATATGAGCTATGTTGGTTGTAATCCCGTCCAACCTAAAAACTTTCCCGACAACACTTCAGAAACACCACCTCCTATCTTGCTTCCATCTTGGCCTGTTTGGCTCTCTCCTCTGCGCCTCTGCGTGTGTCATTGCGTCATCACGTCAGGTCAAAGGTTGCTCTTCCGTCCACATTGACATGCACAGCACACGTACGGTCGTCCGCCGGAAGCTCGTTATTTGAATGTATAAAGTTTTAAATATAGATATTTTTCTTACAAAAACACATCCCTTCGCTTCAAAAGGCCTTTATTAACCCTCCTGAGTTGTATGGATTCATTTTTTTATGGATGGATGCATTTTTTCTGTCTTCAAAATTTGGCCTACCATTCACAACCTGATATAAAACTTGGAGGACTAAGGATATTCTTAAATATATATTTGATTGTGTTCATCTGAAAGAAGATGGTCATATACACCTAGGATGGCTTGAGGGTAAATCATGGGATAATTTTCATTTTTGGGTGAACTATCCCTTTAGAGTGTTAAGTGTTAAGAACCTGAGTGAAGAAAAGATCAACTTCAGTTTGACTTGTCAGTGGTAATGACAGATCATATTTATACCTCTACACACACTAGAATTATATATGATTTCTTTCATGCACCAGTAAATGTATAAAAGAATTAGCCCAAAGCATGCCATACAGCAGGATATGTCAACTACTCGTATGAGTAAAATGAATTATACACAAACAGAGAACAATACCTGTATGAGCCAAAGGAAAATACAATGAACTTCTTTAAACTGACAGTCGGTTTGTCAGAAAGTTGTAATGTTTCTTTTTGTCTTTATCTTCATCATTTATGCAATTTTCATTTGTAGGTTAATACTAGAAACAGCTTCTCACTCAAGGAGACCTGCATGAAGTCTAAAGTCATCATACATTTCTACCGTCTTTCTCACTTCCTGTGTTCGTTCTCTCTTGTTGCTTGTGTCAAACAGCCTCCCTGTAACTTGATTGTGAATGTTGCATCACCAGGTACAAATATGTGAACCGGGTTGAGTGAAGGTAATTCTCAAAGTGAAAATTAAGAGAAATTTAAAATAATTTGTTTACATTTTGAATGAGAAATGTTTATTTTATGTGCAAAGCAGTGCCAAAACTGTTCTGCTCTGGTGTTCACATGTTTCCTTTCTAGTACTCATTTTACAATTATAGGACTACCGGAGTACATCACCTCAGAAACTGGTTATTTTTAGCCTCTTTTGTGGTCAAAATATTTAAGAAAAAATACATGTGACAAAAATTTTACAAAATTTATTATGACTTGATGTGAAACATGATGTGAAAGTATATCAATGGAGCATTTTCCTGTACAGAAGTTATTAATGGAAAATAGCATTTCATTGTTTATGTAAGCTGATTAAATGCATGACAAAACAGCCTCAAATATGTAAAAGGAAAAACAAGGGAATATTCTCAGTGTCTGTATGTTTTTGTAAACATTCACACATTTTTCACACATATTCTGTGTTTATTGAAAATAACCTTCCATGAGTGGAAACACATCCAACAAGGCTTGTACTTACAGTATATAGGCGGATAGACAGGATATATGGCATAAAATATTCATTATAGCTGACAAAAGTGGGCCTTTAAAAATTGTTTTTTTGACTAATGAATATGATAGACCTAAGGTTATCTCTAAGCTAGTGTGTTCAAAACAATACCAAAATTCACATTTGGAAGATATGTGTATTTAAAATTGTATAATCTCTCTCTACCACCAATGTTCATCTTCTCATCAGATTTACTGTCCAATCAAATGCTCTCTAGAATCTGAAGTGTCCCGCCCCCTTCATCATAAAAGACACTGAAGCTGTGGTTGAAATCAGTCACTTTTTCACACATTTACTATGTTCAATATGGCGAATGAATGGCACATAGTGCTCTATGTCTGTGAGGTCTGTATATCATATTGATATAAAAAATGATGGCTAAATTGAAAAACTTTTTTTAAAATGAAGTTTTATTTGGTATATTCCTCATTTGTTAGTCACTTACAAACATATTTGAAGAAAATGTGTGAGAAAAAATACATTTCAGACATTAAGGCATTTAGGCATTTAGCAAATGTAGACGTCTAATACATCAAAAAGCAGAAAAAGCAGTTTATTATCATCTGATCTTTCTGGTCGATGTGGAGAAATCTCTAGTTCTGTGACAGACAGAAACGCCATCTGAAAGATAAAAGACAATAACACACTATTAAATATTACAACTGAACATGTTTCTCTGTCACATTATGTATATTTTCAAGAAACACTTGAAGAATTGTTTTATAACATTAAAGACATGCAAAGTTTAGATGTTGCTAAAGAATAAATAACAAAATCAAGAATTTGCTAATACTTACTTCGTCCTTCTCAGTGTCGGTCACACTTACTGTCAAAATAACAGCAAAAACGTTATAGTATTGATTATGGACTGAGTTTTATCTTTTTATTCAGTTTTTAAATACAGTATTAAATAGGTTTTACCTGGATCTACCTCAACAGTGAGTTGAACAGGGTTCATTGCCTCTCCTACTGAGCAGAAGTACCATCCAGAATCACTGAGTCTCAGTCCAGTCATCAGCACAGTGAAGGATCTTCTCCCAACATCATCACTGATCTGGACTGATGAATTCTGGGATGTGTCAGTCCTCCCCACTGTGTAACAGCTCTCATCTTTATATCTGCACCACTGTTTGAGTTCATACTTATATCCAAAACTGTAGAAACACTGGACACTGACATTATCACCTTCATGTCCAGATACACTGCTGCTCACCACAGACACATCAGGAGCTGAACACACAGAGTCATTTGAGATTATTAAATACATGTGTGTGAAGTCAGAGAATTAGACATTAGAATGTGATTAAATTAAATTACAAAATCTCATACCAGGCTGAACCCTAAGATGAAGCTCGTATGTAATAGTCGACAGTCCGTCAGTCTCCACAACACAAGAATAATCTCCAGTGTGTTTGTTCTGCAGGTTTCTCATAGTCACAGTAAAGAGACTCTGATCAGGATGATCAATTACTGACAGATTCTCCTCTGATGTGTTTGTGTATATTTTAGATTGATCAATTTCTGAGAACCAGTATTTCTTCTGCGGAGGGTTTTTCTCATCATAATGACATGGGATGGTGACAGATCCTCCAGACTTAATAGTTAAAACATGATGAAACCCACCAATGAAGCATTCAACACCTAAACACACACACAAGCTATTATTACGTCCAGGATTATCAATAATCACTGAATCAGTTTTGTCCATCACATAAACCACATTAAACACAACAGTAACAGCTGAGCATAAAATCTGTCAAAATGATAAACAAGATCCATTAGAGACAAACACAGAACAACATTTAGTACTCACCTAAAATGAGCCAAAACCTGATTAAAATGTACAATACTTTTGTGTCTGCGGCCATTGTGTAAGTTTCTCTTCCTGTATCTTGAGCTGTTTATGTGTGTTTGTAGTAACTGCTGCACTTCCTTGGCTTTCCCCCTCATAACACTGAAATGTCTTGCAACATCTGGCTAAATGCAGTTAGGATAGAGTCTAAATTTCAAGTTATGATCTAGTCACACTTTTATTTAGATCTGTTTCAGTAGTAGGGAGTCTGGGGGCAATTGTGACATACAAAATTGTGTTCATTACATACATGTTCTAAAATCATTTTGCTAATGTTCCCATATTAAGTTATGAAAATGTTATTTCTGAATGTTCTCTCAACTGTCAAAATGTTTTTTTAAGAGTTTGATTTTTTTTTTTTTTTCTTGGTTATATGAATGTTTAGTGAACATTCCATTTAATAGTTTTGCAAAAATGATGGAAACTTAACTTTTGAATGTTCTCTAAACCCGATTGAAATGTAGAATATTTTGTGTACGTGGCCGTTGTGTTTTAGCCTACAACTGGTCAGCTTCCTTTGTTCTGTCTTCATGTTGTCTTATATGTAAAACGTCCTTAGAAGTCTTGCGCCACCCAGCTAAGGGGTGTGTAGACTATATAGGGTACACATATGAATAAAATAAAACAAATAAATATTTGAATTTATCCTTTAATGGGTTTTTCAGTAAGGTTTCAATTTGGTAACATTATTAATGTTTCATAAAGAATAACATGCATTTAGATTAATGTTAATTTCTATATACCATTAAATTGTTAACATTTCAAGCCTATATAAAGTAACATTAAAGGCACAATTGTAATGTTATCCACTGGCAGAGAGATTGAAGAACCCAATTTTGGGGGAGGGATGGAGGGCCAGGCCCGTGAAGGGAGCCGGGACCAGGACAATGCCATGGCAATAGCGGGTCTGGGTCGTGGAGCTGTCACTTTTCTCACTCAAATCACTGACTGTTGCTGCTTGGTTGCTTTTAGAGGGAAAAGATGATCATAACTGCTGGTCTAGGATCAGGTTTCTCCATAATATAGCATATTGGTCGAAAGAGATTTGGTGTTTGCGCTCTTTAGAGTGTCTTTGATCGCCCCCTGGAGGCTGGATGCAGTACAGGTCATAAACCTCGCCCGCTCAATGCAGACGAATGAGACTTAAGTTAAAATATAAAAATAAATTATGCTTCAAATAAAATTTTCTGAAAGATGGTTTTGGTCATTTAAGGTAGTTGTTATCACACTGATTTATATTCAATTGTTCGTTTTTGTGATAAGTTTGATTTTGAATTTGATGCTATAAAAACGGGGCGTGTCATCGTGATTCACAGTTGATTGACAGCTTCTCTGAGGACTGTCGGAGCTTCGAGGGGAGATTGAAGATAAATAAATAACTATTAATTTTCAATTTCTGTGTTATTTCACACTGACAAAATGAGCTGTTCAGCAGTAAACTGTACTAACTGACCTACAGGATCTGACGGATATCTGAGCTTTTCTCGGTAAGGTTAAATGTGGACTTCATAAGCTAATTAATAAACGTTATTAGTTAAGATAACACACGTTAGCCATGACGGAAAAAAAGCAGGTGATCGTTATCTGGCAGTTATAATTATTTTTATGGGTATAAAATAATAATTAGCAGGATAAAACTAATGATAGCCTACTCTAATTAATTATAGAGCACTGTCTACAGCAATCGATCTCCTGTAACGTTAGTTTAAACATTTTATTTAAAATGGCAAGACCGTTTCTGACATTTTAGAGTTTCTAGAGGTATATTATATTGAGTTCATCTACTGAATTTGCTGTTTCAAAAATATTATTGCTCTAGAAACAGAATAGCCTATTATTTTATAGGTAGAATTTTAAATTACGTTTAATTTATATAGCCTATTATTTAAAATACATCAATGATGACGCAGCCGTCTGGGCGGAAGTTTGATATCGCGACTCCGCCTCCGGGCTCCACTGACGAGTCTTTCTGCGCATGCCCAGGTTCCAAACTTTTTTTTTTTTTTTTTTTTTGACGTTTTTGCGTAACGTGTCAGCGCCCATCGCGTCCGTTTTGGCTTCAGTTCAATACAATAGCTGCATTCACATCACCTTGTATTTACCGGAATCTTGAAATGACAACACGTGACGTTATATTCAGAGCTGTTCACGTCCTTTTGGTCCTTGGACTGGGAATTATGCGTTTCCATGGCACCACTCTCAACGCCTAATAAATCAATCTACAGCGGTCAGGTGGTACAGCGGCCACGTGGTACATGTGGGAGCTTTCAGAAAACTCCCAGCTTACAAGCTGTAATTACGAGCTCTACGAGGACGTGAACGCTTTTTACAAGCAGGAATCTCGTAACAACAGGAATTACGAGGCCGCGTGAACGCACCTAATGGAAGGAAGCGGCATCACGTTGCCCATCTTTTTTTACAGTCTATGGCGCGGATTGGCCCTCTGGCTTGTCAATCACTGCCATGACGTTCCTTGTGCGAGATGTGCGCGGCTGCACACTCCAGTAACTTTCCACACTACAGGCGCCGCATGCAATGTTTTTGTCAGGAGACAGGAGTAGCAACTGCAGATTATGAGTTCCCTGCGGTGAGTCCGACATAATGAATCCACTAACACGACACAGCGAATGCCGGTGGTAAACACTCGCGTTCCCTCGAAATGAGCTGTGAAGGAGGGGGGTTGTTCTTACTCATGCGCTCATTTCAAAAACTCACTAACAGTCTTTGGTTTCTCAGTCGACGAAAAGATCCTCTTTAGCACCTTTAAGGGGCCGTTTACATGACACTGTTTTCAACTAAAAGCAGAAAACTTTTCATACGTTTTGGGGATTCATTTATACGATAACAGCCTGAAAATTGAAACTTTTGAAAACTGGTTTCAAAGTGCACGTTTTTTAGTTAGATTCGCCAGAGTTTTTGTCCAGTGCTCACAAATCATCTCATTATAAGTTAATTTATTTGTGCAGAACTTTATATTATAGCAGAACTTTGAGAGATCACAATGAATTGAGATGACTGACTGCTTTTTAATGAATATATATATATAAATATTTTAGTGATTTGTTTTGTTCTGAAATATGTGTTGAATATTATGTTTTATACTTTAAAATCAAAATGTATAAATATTTTCCAAAATCTCACTCCTGCAGTCATGCTCTGTGGTTGCTTGAATCATCAGCTTTATTCACAATGGTGCTGTGGTGTTTGATTGTAAATGTTGCAAACATCATAAGTGACAAATGTGTCATCTGGTTGAGAAGTCTAAAATAATTTATTTTGAATGAGAATTATTTGAAATGCAGTCAAAGTCAAAGCGGTTCCCTCTGATGTTACTGTCTAGTATTGTCATGTTCCCTTTTCCAGTTCTCATTTTACAATTATATTTAGGACTACTGCAGAAATTGGTTATTTGGGGTCTGTTTTGTGTAAAATACATGTAAGCAAAGAAATAGGCTATATGCCTGTCCAAAAAAAAAAAAAAAACTCTAAAATCGGTTATTAATCTACACACTACGGTGGTATGACGATATTTATGGCAATGAAACATGCATAAATAACTTATTAAAGTGCAGAACATGCTTTAGGTTAAAAGGGAAAAAAAACGCAACATGATATTCATGTCATCCCAACACACACACGAAATTCGCACACAAAAAGCAGCTGAACTCTTTCAGTTCTCCTATGCTTGATTGTCAAATGCCAGTGTTGTGTACTCAAGTCTGAGTCCACTGGACAAATACCCACACTTGCAGTTTGGCCAAAGTGTTCAAGTGCATGTGAAGACCGCAAAAGTGTTTTGTTTACTCAATGGGACACACTTAATCACATCTTGATTGTGCGGTTTCATTTTCAAACATTTTACAAAATACTGTATAATCTCTTTTACAACCAAATTGTATGTAACATATTTAATTTAACTTACACTGGAAAGTTTTCCTAGACATGATGCAAAATTGGGTCACGTAAGTTCTTCAGTATGATGAATTAGACATAGTGTGAATTTAGAATGTTCATTGTCTCGTCATATTTTCTGGTGCTCTCTAGAATCTGAAGTGTCCCGCCCCCTACATCATAAAAGACACTGAAGCTGTGGCTGAAATCAGTCACTTTTTTCACACATTTACTATGTTCTATATGGGGAATGGCACATAATGCTCGAAGTCTGTGAGGTCTGTATATCATAATGATTATATAAAATTATGGCTAAATTGAAAAATAAATAAATAAATAACGTTGTTTTATTTGGTATGTTCCTCATTTGTAAGTCACTTTTAATAAAAGAAAAAATATATTTGAAAAAAAATGGTAAAAATACATTACAGACATTTAGGCATTTAGCAAATGTAGATGTGTAATATATTCTTCACACAGATCTTTAGTCTGACTGAGTGTAAAGCAAAAGCAGAATCAGCAGTTTATCATCATCATTATTATTATTATTATCATCATATTTTAGATTGATCAATGTCTTAGAACCAGTATTTCTGACTGGAGGGTTTTTCTCATCATAATGACAAGGTATGGTGACAGATCCTCCAGACTTAATAGTTGATGAACATGATGAAACTCACCAATGAAGCATTCAATACCTAAACACACACACACACACACACACACACACACACACATACACACACACACAGTTTTAATGACTAGGATTAACAATAAATCACTTCTTAATTTGTTCAGTCTTCACATAAAACACATTAAAAGCATCATGAACAGTTGAGCATAAAATGTAATTTTAAAATCTTAAACAGGATACATTAGATACAAACACAGAACAACATTTAATACTCTCACCTAAAATGAGCCAAAACCAGATTGAAGTGTAGAATATTTTTGTCTTAGCATACACAGCCATTGTGTTTGCTCTTGCTTGTGTTTCCTGTATGAGGTCTTCACTGGAGTACAACTGGTCAACTTCTTCTTTCTACCCTCATATTATCACAGACAAGAAAAAATGTTTTTAGATGCAACCTGGCTAAAGGGTGCACAGACTGTACATATATTCATAAAATAAAGTGTAATCAATAGTTTTTTCCATTGTTTGATGGGTGTTCAGTATCAGTTATCAAAATTGTGAACATTGTTGTGAACATTAATACACAGGAATCACCAGCTGATGGATTTCTGTTCTGAAAACTTTGTGGGAACAGTGATTTAATGAGTCACTCTGTTGTGATTGGAATGTTATTTAAAGGCCAATTCACACCGCACCGACAAACGCCAACAAACGCCAACAAACGCCAACGAACAAGTTGGCCGTTGGATTTAGAATTCTATGAGAAAAAACTGTCATGTTCACACCGCCCCAACAAACACAGACAAACGAGTGACGTCTGACTGGGAAAATTCCACAACTACACAAGTAACCATGTTAACAATATTGTCAGGTTAGTTTATCATATATATTTTCATTGTATTAAAGTATTGAGGCAAAACAAAAATACTAACCTGAAATCCGAAGCGCTGTAGCCATCGATCTGATCGTAGCCTATTGCGCTGCGATTGGGTAGACCAGGTACAGTTGGTACACTTTTTGCTTTCACCGTTACCACACCAAAATTATGGGACTGAAAAGAAGTGAAACAAAGTGATTTTTCATATGACATTTCTTTTACTTGTCTACTAAAATATTATTAATAATTAACATCCATAAGTAGGTCATATTTTTCACAATTAGCTCATAAACACAAGACGCTTTTTTGTTCCAACTGTACCCATGTCGAAAACAGTCAGGTACAGTTGAAACAGTACCCTAGTAGCTACAGTTGAGACACCCATTCGGAATGCTGTAAAGCTGCCTAACCAATTCACTACAAATGTAAAATACCTTTAAAAATGAGAATTTAACCGTTTTTATTTCCATTTAGTATTTTATTTTATTATTTTGTTTAGTTAAAAGTAGTCCATTTGTAAAACATTGTGCAGTAATGGCAAACAGTGATACAATATTTAATTTTAGGCCATAAATTTAATATTAACAGTTGAAAAGTTGAGTAACAGTAAAAAACATTGAACAATTGCAAACAGCAATAATAAAACAGATGAAATCTATTAATTTTAATAGATTAATAGATCTTAATAGAACTTACATCGTGCAACTAAACTGCATGGGCCGCAATAGGATTCTATGGTGTGGGTATGTGTCTCAACTGTACCCCGCTGACCACCTCGAACATTTCTCTAGATTTTATGATGACCTTGTATGACACAAAGTCATGCAATATGTCAGTGTTTAGAACACAAAATAAGGTTTACGAAAATGTAAGTTAACTTTAACGGTCATGTAAGGATGAGAAGCTATTCAATGTGGAAGCGACGTGGTGAAGTGAAAAAATTACCTTAGAAAAAAACTTTCGCCGATATCTTCGTACTGGAAAAGCACATGTACTTCAAATTTCACACAATTGAAGAGGACGCTAATATGCATGTGCTAAGAAAATTTCACAGATCAGACTTGTTGTGAACGCAAGTTATTTAAGGTGTTTCAACTGTACCCTATAACCAACTGTACCTGGTCTACCCGGTTTTTAAACTTTTTTTTAGCGCGACCCTTTTTATTAACGAGACCCATAAGCATATACAACCATGTAGCTAAACAAGTCAAAACGAATTATTAAAAAACGAAACTGAAGGTAAACCTGCGTTGCTCTCATGGTGGTTATAACGTTACCACTCTCTTTCGGTGAAGTGGAGCAGCTGCTCTTGCTGAATGGCACGGATTGCACTATGGACTATTGTACCTTTTGTGTATATATTAACTGTATTTTATTTTTTATAACGAACAAGCTGCGATGTCACGTTTCCAGTGCTTTGTTGTGTGTGCTTGAGGCGCGGGCGCGATCAAATAGCTGTCTTTGCAGGGGACTTCCCTCATCGTCATGGCAACGGTTCGTGAACAGGTCAGATTACGTCAGAGTTGGTTGCAGTCTGTTGGAAAACTGTTCACACCGCGCAGACATTCCACGACCCGACAAACGCCGATTAAACATGTTCAGTCGGGTGAAAACCGACTCCGACCAACGCCAACAAACGCCAACAGACGCCAACAAACGCCAACAGACGCCAACAGGGGTTTCACACCGATCCAACAAACTCCAACAGACGAGTTTGTTGGCGTTTGTTGGCTGTTGTCGGTGCGGTGTGAATTGGCCTTTAGGTTACAATAATTATAGTACAACACTCTCATAACCTTATTTTTACTCACAATATAATATTGAAATTGAACATTTATTTGTAATATTCCAAGAACATTAACATGAAGATTCATCAAACATGACATTGCAAGAATGTTGTTCTAATGGCATTTTCTCTCAACATTATGAGAACATTCCTCAAGTACAAATATATCATAAGGATGCTCTGAAAATGTTGTTCTCAAAACATTTTGTCTCACTGTTATGAAAACTTCACATTCCAAGAAGGTTGTTTTCAAAGTTTTCTTTTTACATTGTGAGTATGTAGCTTATAAAGTGCATGACGAAGGAACTGGTTGTAAACAAACAGTCTTTAATGAACGACGAACACAGAGAATAATAATAATAATAATAATAATAATAATAATGCATTTTATTAATAGCACCTTTCATAACACTCAAGGTCACCTCACAAGCAAGCAGAAATAAAAAAAAAAAAAAACAAATAAGTATATAAGTAATAATAAAAATAAGTAAGGGAGCATTAGTAACAAACATTAACCGACAAAGGACTGAACCATACAGGGAGTAAAAATATACATGGATAATGAGGGAACTAAACAGGCATGGCTGGACAGAATACTAATTAGACACCATAGCAACAAATGAGAACTAATGCCGAACAAGACAGAAAGTGAACAAAATAATGTACTGTTTTGTACTGCAAACAAAATAATGAATGCTTTTATGTTTCTATGATGTGAGTCTGTCGTGCTACTATTTAATTATTGCGGTAAGTGATTTCCGATAACCCCGCCCCTAAATGACACTTGAAAACAAGCTGAACTCTGATTGGTCACTTTATATGTCAATCAGACTGTCACTTCCTGTCTGTGTGGGTGGTTCCTGACTAGAATAAACTGCAATGAGGACTTCCTACTGCAAAACAAAAGTTTGCTAACTGCTAACCTTAACAGTAACAAATACAAATCTGAAGGGTTTTTCACTGAACCTGTTATTTATCTAGACACAAAAGTCCTTCAGATCAATGTGGAGAACAGCCTGTGATCTCTAATTCTGTGACAGACAGAAACACTCCATCATGTGGCATCTGAAAGAGAGAATAGATAGAAAGATATGAAAACAGCTCAAAGATGCACATATGAGTGCTGAACAAGTCACATCTGTTGATTTAGGTCACATAAAAAAAAAAAAAGTAACCGTGAAACTGTGATAATACTAACGTGTTCTTCTCAGTGCCGGTGTCTGTTCTCACAGTTGCTGTCAGAAATGGAAAACAATTTTTAAAAAGTGAGAATAAAACTTAATTTTATTAATTATTTGAAGCACTTATATTACCTGGTTTTGGAAACCTAAAGAAAAGACAACACCAAAAATAGACAAAATGTTTAGAAAGACAATGAATTCAACTTTATTATACAGATATAAACTGGTTAAACTTTATTTCGACAGTCCACTTTAGACATACTAACTATGAGTAACTTTGCAACTGTATGTCAACTAGCACTCATTGGAGTATTTAGTTAGATTGTAAGGTTAGGGTTATGATTAGGATTAGAGGGGAGTTGAATAAGTTTACATGTAGTTGCAAAGTTACTTATAGTCCGTAGAATGTCTGATGGGGGAAAATAAAGTGTTATCAGATATTAAGCGGACAGTATACAAATACTCTAATGACTGCTAGTTCACATGTTGCAAAATTAGAGTTAGAATGTCTAAACTGGACTATCAAAATAAAGTATTACCAGTAAATTTACAGTATAAGCATCTAATCAAGCCTATGACAGAAAATATTTGCCTACTAACCTGTTTCTCTCAAAAGCTTTAGTGGTCACAACTGCTGATAAAGAAGAAAAGATTAAAATGATTTATTAAGAGTTTGTCATAATAACAACCAATAAGAGTCTGTATTACCTGGTTTTGGTTCAGTGACAGAAACAGGAACATGAGGATCTTCAAGAGAGACATCAGGAACTGAACACAGAAAAAGATGCAAACTTATTTTAGCCTAGAAACCTAGAAAAGCAAGAAACCCATGTAGATTTGATCAGTGAATGAGTTTTACCACACTGTAAAAAAAATCCCGTTGTTTCTACGGAAAAATACCGGCAGCTGTGGTTACCAGAACAATACTGTAAAAATGACATCAAACCGTAAACATACTTACGGAGTTACATGTGAATTTTACATTTTAAATATGTATATTTAACATTGGATTTCAGTAATATTAACATCATTGTTACACACTGTAAAAAAAAATCCCAGTAAAATTTACGGTAAAATAACGTATTTCATTAACTGATATAATGTTCATTTACCAACCTAATGAAGTACTAATATCTGTTTTGTACCTTTATAATACACTGACAGTCACCAAACACAGTGGTGATAAGAGTCACATGATGAATCAAAGTTCATCACAAGCAGCTTTTCCACAAGCTGAGAAGGACAATACTAATATATAGAAGGTGCACACAGTGTCATTCACACACACACTAAACACCATCATGGTAACATGCATGAAATTTTAAAAATGCAATAAACATTAATTTAACAACATTAGATGTAACATAAAACCCTAATGTACATAACTGATTAGAAAAAAATGAGAAAAACTAAGAAGAAACAGAGTTATTTCAACGAAAATATATCAAATGTGAAGTGTCACGCAGGGAATTGTGGGAATGTCAATTTACGGTTTTTCACTGTAAATTTTACAATGAATTGTTATTTTTCACTTCCAAAAACTGTGAATTTAACGGTATTTTACTGTAAAATTACATTAAATGTACCGTTAGATCTATTACAGTTATTCACCGTATATAGTACAGAAACTTTCTGTAAACCAATTGACAGTTTTTCACCGCAGCATTTTTACAGTCTTTTACTGTTAAAACCACGGTCATTTTTTACAGTGCAGTGACTGTGAGTTGAACAGGAACCTGTTGATCTCCAGCAGAGCAGAAGAACCATCCAGAATCACTGAGTCTCAGTCTAGTCATCAGCACAGTGAAGGATCTTCTCCTAACATTATCACTGATCTGGACTGATGAATTCTGGGATGTGTCAGTCCTCCCCACTGTGTAACAGCTCTGATCTTTATATCTGCACCACTGTTTGAGTTTATTCTGATATCCAGAACTGTAGAAACACTGGACACTGACATTACCACCTTCATGTCTAGATACACTGCTGCTCACCACAGACACATCAGGAGCTGAACACACAGAGGCATTTGAGATTGTGATTTAATAGGAATCAGGATCAGAATGATTCATATGAATGTGAAACTCATCTCATACCTGATTGAACTGTGAGATGAAGCTGCTCTGTTTCATCCACTTGAAATATTCCTCCGATCTTCACAGCACACCAGTAAGATCCAGTGTCTTTATTCTGCAGGTTTCTCATGCTCACAGTAAAGAAACTCTGATCTGGATGATCAGTTCCAACGCCGTAAAGTCTATGGGTTTTTTGAATGGGTTTTTGCTAAATCGCCTGAAATAAGGTCTGTGGTTAACCAAGCCTCTAAATACTTTCACGTTTTGATCTATGACATAAAACACACCAGTTATAACCCACTTGTGATTTTTTAAAACTTTTACTGCGTCTTCAAATCGGCGGTTGCTAACAAATTGCTAAAAGGGACTACTTCCTTTGGCGGGGACTTTAGACGTCATCATTAAAAACGGGACATTTGGACAGCATTTCTCATGAAAAAGTGGATAAGTATTCATACACAGCACAGATCATAATCAGTGAGCATGTTTTTAAATAGAGTTATTTTCTAAATAAAGTTTGAGGACGCTTGGTGGTGGTGACGTTGATCCGCAACCATGGTGTGCTGTAGTCCGTTTATAGCCTACTGTTAGCCTTTTATATCTGACGACTTTATTTAGGCTACAAAATCTACAAATGTTGTGTTAACTTGTAAAGATTATCTTGATAGACAAAACGTGTAAGTGTCATAACCCTTTGTTAAACACAGAGCTTATTTTCTGCGATTTTCCAAAAGTCTATGGGAAAAATGAATAGGCTTTCAGTCGAGGGGAACCCGTGCGCCGCTAACTTCCAGGTTGGCCTACAAAAACGCGTCATCCCTGGGGCACTCTATTGATGGCATATGTTTCAATAAAACTGTTTGTGTGTGTCCTCACTCACTTTCCTGACAAGTGTGACGGACGCACTGCACTGGAGAGAATTTATGTTTCTGCTTGTCTTCAGCACAAATGGACTCCTGTGTTTTATAAAACATTCGCAGCAGATAGACGCTAGTGTCGTTATGTGACGCTTTGAAAACAAAACCAAAGGTTCAAAAATCGAGATATAAAAGTGAGGTGAGCATCGCTATGAATTTTGCCACCTTCTCCTGCTTCATCGTTACCAAGCAACAGGGGTAAACAGCTGCTGCTTTAATGATACAAACGCACTGCGGTTCATACCCAATTAAAGCGGAACTCAGTAAGATTTGTGAAGCTCCCCCTACAGGTTCCTTCAGTGAATCACACGGTCGTAAATACTCCAAGCGCAGCTCTGGACTACAATGACTACAACGCTCACCAGCGCAGTAGTTTTGCAAATACAGTACAAGAAAGAGGAGGTGGGTAATTTGCAAATACAGTACACTCGATGGATGTGGGTAATTTTCAAAATTGTCTTATAAAGTCATAATATATACATTGTTTTTGAATTACCGTAAAGCATTTTGTCACTCTCGCGTGAACATGAACATGAGGCGAGATTGTGTCGGGTCGATGCAGCTCAACTTGCAAGTGCTGTTTTCTGGCGTAGACGTGCCAGAGGGGGGTTAGTGCTCGCCTCAAACACACCACTACAAGTCAATTAACCATCGTAAGGACTTAGAAAACTATTTATGAAGGTAAAAAAAGTTACTTAGTTCTGCTTTAATGTAATGTGAACACAAACTGGCAGGGGGAGCAATCGCACTCGGGTTCGGACCAGGCAATAGAACCAAGTGTGACAGCACCCTAAATGATTGATCAAATATGCTATAGATTAAGAAAAGTCATCAATACTGACCAAGCTTATTTCTCAATATTATGGCTGACAGAACCACAGCCACCATCAGCAGCAACAGAACAACCACCGAAATCCACACCTCCAGATGCCCATGATGCCTGTGATCATGAACAAATAAAGAAATCATTAAAAAGGTATACAGTTCATCCTATAATTTGACCACATTTTATACTCTATCATAGCTGCTATATATATATATATATATATATATATATATATATATATATGATAGCATATACATGTGGGGACATTCCGTAGCCGTAATGGTTTTTATACTGTACAAACTGTATTTTTTATCTGCCTACATTACCCATCACAGGAAACTGTGCACATTTTTACTTTCTCACAAAAACTCATTCTGTATGATTTATAAGCCTTTTGAAAAATGGAGACATGGGGTAATATCCTCATAAGTCACCCTCTCCTTGTAATACCTATGTCATACCCATGTCATTATACACATTTGTGTCCTGATATGTCACAAAAACACTCTCTCACACACACACACACACACACACACACACGTACACACACAATCTATTTTAATGCACTGTATTGAAAATGTTTGATTGGTACTATTGATTTACATCATTGCTATTTGCTATCTCTAAATTAAATATCTGAATTGCTTTGAGCTGACGACCTGAACAACCACTTGTAGTTCTAAAGTTCAACCATTTCACGCCTGACACATGCAGTTCTGCGAAAACTAAAATAGATATAGGCAACAGCATATGCAAAAGAAGATGATGGCCTCACTGATGTAGCTACTGTTTTACTGTAGTGTAGCCTATTATTTGCTACACCAATTAATCAAAAAAAAAAAATCCTGTAGTCCTGAGACTTCCACAGAAGATATATGTATATTTTTTTAATATTTAGGCCACTTCTATTATTGATTGCTATCAAGATTTTCAACCAGAATAACAAAAAGTGTTTATGAAAAAAAATTGCCCTACCTTTAACCCAAGACCAAACCCCGGTTAAACAGAATACTGAGTTATTTTCCTTCACGTTTCACACTGCTCGTAATTTATCCATGGTTAACAATTAAATGGGTATTTGTGAACTGTTGTTTAACACTGTACATTCCTAAACCCTGGGTTAACGTCTTTATTTGCATATTTGCGGTGTCAGTGTCACTGATTGGAAGAAATATGCATGGTATATGTTTGCATAAATGTTCTAGCAATGCGCATCCTGATATTATATCTATATGCACTGGTCTATTGGAAATGTTTTTTGTACTACTGATTTACATCATTTGCTACACTGCATTTCTTAACTTAAATATCTGAAGTGCTTTGAGCTGTTCAAACGAGATTGTGATCTTAACAACTAATTGTTGTAGTCACTTCACGCCTGCCACATTGCAGTTCTGCAAAAACTAAAATAAATATAGGCTACAGCATATGCAAATAAGAACGATGGCCTCACAGATGTAGATACTGGGTTGTTGGGCCGCCATTTACTGTTAATAAAAATAAAACATCTATTAATTTATGTAAAAATGTCTAATTAAATATAATAATTCAATATATAATGAAATAACAAAAAATAAATATTAAACTGTTACTTGTGTATTCACTATTGAAGCTTGCGATATAACCCTGATTGTATTTGTCTGAAAGAAGAGAGTCATAAACACCTAGGATGGCTTGATCATTTTCATTTTTGGGTGAATTATCCCTTTAACATCGCAAACACTTTTACAAGTATTAAACATTCTTTTAACCGGTGTTAAAAGTAACATTTAGAACGAGCATGTTCTAAAATCAGCTGAAGTTCATCCTCATCCTCCAACTAAATGGAGAATATTCCATCTTTAATAAAGTTACAATAGCATAATTAATAAATTAATTTCTGTATGGTTAATTTTAAAAGTTTTTGCATGTTTTAATTTAAGCAATGAACATGCTATTTCAGTACTCATTGTGCTGCTCTTCACTGTTCACTGTAGATTCGTTGTTTGGTGTTGTAGATGAGAGAGCTGCAACTCTGCTAAGAAACAGCAAAGAGAAATTAACCAAAATAAAAACAGAAAAAAGAAGCAAAGACACAGCAAAAAACAAAAAAACAAAAAAAAAAACAACAGTAAATTCAACTCTGTTATAAGCATCTAATCAAGCCCATGACAGAAAATATAAATCTTAAATTTAATTAGTTACTAACCCGTTTCTCTCAAATGCTTCTGTGGTCACAACTGCTGTCAAAAAGAAATTAAGAAAGATTCAAATAATTTATAACTGTCGTAACCACCAATAAGAGTCTGTATTACCTGGTTTTGGTTCAGTGACAGAAACAGGAACATGTGGATCTTCAAGAGAGACATCAGGAACTGAACACAGAAAAAGATGCAAACTTATTTTAGCCTTTTTCCAGAGCAGGAAACACATGTAGATTTGATCAGTGAATGAGTTTTACCAGTGACTGTGAGTTGAACAGAAGTCTGCTGATCTCCAGCAGAGCAGAAGAACCATCCAGAATCACTGAGTCTCAGTCCAGTCATCAGCACAGTGAAGGATCTTCTCCTAACATTATCACTGATCTGGACTGATGAACTCTGGGATGTATCAGTCCTCCCCACTGTGTAACATCTCTGATCTTTATATCTGCACCACTGTTTGAGTTTATTCTGATATCCAGAACTGTAGAAACACTGGACACTGACATTACCACCTTCATGTCCAGATACACTGCTGCTCACCACAGACACATCAGGAGCTGAACACACAGAGTCATTCGAGATTGTGATTTAACAGGAATCAGGACCTGAATGATTCATTTAAATGTGAAACTCATTTCATACCTGACTGAACTGTGAGATGAAGCTGCTCTGTTTTATCTATCCATACTCCTTCAATCTCCACAGCACACCAGTAAGATCCAGTGTCTTTATTCTGCAGGTTTCTCATGCTCACAGTAAAGAAACTCTGATCTGGATGATCAGTTACTGACACTTTCCCTTTGGTTTCATTAGCATATGCCAGTATGTTGCAGTAATTGTATGCTCCATAGGCATCAAAGCACCAGTATTTCTTGTGTTTTGTGTATTTCCTGTCATAATAACATGGAATAATGACCGATCCTCCAGACTGAACTGTTAACAATCTGCTGGCTGATCCTGTTGCGCATTCAGGACCTGAGTGAAGAAAAGATCAATTTCAGTTTCACTCATCTGTCAGTGTTAATGACAGAACAATCATATTTAAGTATCACTAAGTGTTTTTTCATAGTAGTCAACACAAAACAGGTGCTTAGACTTTTTTTAAATTCAAAACCAAGTTAAAATCTATATGAAGACACTTTTTACCTTCACTAGTTTCATCTTAAATAGTCCAGTGGCATGACAAATTAATTTCTCTGATAATAAAAGTCTTTAATTATAAAATAATTAAAATCACATTCACTGTTTAAAGTACAGTAGTCAACATTTGAAGTGGATCAAAAACTTTTATCAAAGTTGTCCTAAAACCTTCTTCTTAGGACAACTTTAATGACCTTTTTTTGATCCAGTTCAAATGTTGACTACTGTAGTTTTAGATGGAGTACAGCACATCATGCAGCACAACATGCCAACTAACCGTATGAATAAACTGAACACTTGCCTGTTATGAACCAAAGGAAAAACACAATGAACTTCTTCAAACTGACATTCCTTCTGGCAAAAAGTTGCAGTGTTTCTTCTCTCTGCATCTTTATTGTGTACGTCTTCTTTTTCCTTTTGTTAATACAGAAACAGCTTATCACTTGAGAAGGTGTGCCTATGATCTGATGCTCGAACTGCATTACTCTCACTTCCTGCATCCATGCACTTTAGTTGCTTGTGTCATAAAGACTTAATTTACAATACAATGTCAAAATGCTTGATGGCAAAGTTACAGAAATCACTAATGCATCACTTGGGTGAGAAGTCTAAAATTATTCTGAATAAGAATTTTATGCTTTATGTGCAATATGGTCGACATTTACTTCTGGTATTACTGCGTAGTAGCAAGGTTTCCTTATCTAGTTCTCATTTTACAATTATAGAACGACTGCAGTGGGTCACTGTGGAAACTGGTTATTTTTGGTCTGTTTTGTGGTCAACACATTTAAGCAAAAGAATCTACAGCAGGTGACAAACAACCTCAAATAGCGATTTTAATACACCTTGAAACGTGAATAAAGCAGTTTTTCTGTACAGAAGTTAACAAAGGACAAAAGCTTTTCATCATTTATATGATAAAAAAACATGAGGAGACAAAAATAACAAGAGTGAGACTCAGTACTTCCGTTGGTAAGAACACATCCACACTGCACGACTCAGTCATAACAAGCCTTGTACAAATGCTGCGTTCACGCCCTGTCGTAATTATCATAATTACGAGATGACAATCTGTGACGCTCTACTCAAAGCTGTTCTCAGACTCAGAATTATGCGTTTCCATGGCAACACTATCAACACTAAAATGAATCTGCAGCAGTCAGGTGGTACAGCGGACATGTGGTGAAAGTCGGAGTTCTCCAAAAATTCTGAGTTTACAAGTTGTAATTACGAATTCTACGCTTATTACAAGTTGGAATCTCGTAACGTCCATAATTCCAACATGGCGTGAATCCACCTTTACTTACAGATAAATGTGAAATGCATAACAAAATGCATTAAAATGAAAGATTATATTCCATTTAACTGTTAAATGTGAAACCCCAGTCTGCAGTTTCTCCATTCTGCAGGACTTGTTAAAAACACTTAAAGAGTCATAGTGTCCATCAGTTCACTTTAAATTCTCCTTCATCATCAGAATGTCCATGAGTTTGGTGTTTCCCATCATGAGGCTCCTCTGTTAGAGCATTTGGAGCTGCTGAGCTGGAGTGTTCAGGAAAATCACTGAGGTGTTCTTATAGTCTCCTTCTCTCCATGGACACATCTGCAAACAAGTCAAATACTGTCAAATACAGCATCCAGAATAACATTTTCATCATCAAACCTACACTGATCACCACAAGAGCTTTATAACCTCCTCTACACCAGTGTAGCTGTGATCAGGGAGCAGTCGAGTGTTCTGATTGGTGATGGAGGAGTGGGCGGAACAAATTTAAACATGCTTTATTCATAAACAAGCATTTCATGCTGATAAATGGAGGGAAAAACATGCTCCATTAGATGCCTACATAGATGAGAGATTGTGCGAAAAGGTTAGAACATACCCTCATTTCTACAACTCTAGCATGAAAAAATACAAAGATGTTTACATTGGTTGTAACTCGTGGCGAGAGATTGCTCAAAACTGCGCATGCGTCGAACACCTGTGTGTGTGCGAGTCAAATGAAGTATACTTTGCAAGGCTGTGCGTTCAACTGAGTGCATACACTAGCAAACGTGTCAAAAAATGAAGTTAAGGCTTAAGATAACAGAGACAAATTGCACTGACTGTGATATTATCGTTCATTTCATTTGTCCTTTGATGTTTCGGCTTTTTCTCTGCAAAATGAAACAAAAAAAAATAATAGTGAAGCATTCTGCACAGAAAAATAAGAACAATCTTTTTCTCAAGCTAAATGAGGTTAAATTAAAGAAAACTGGTAGCCTACAAATCCAGAGACATTCAAGCTAGATATCAGAATGGATAAAGTTCCAGACTAGTTTGTAACAATAACTCATTCATTAATGCAACGACTTTTTAAGCCACCAAAAACACACACAAATAAAACTTACTACACTGTTTCCGCAACTTCCAAACTGCCAGAAACGCAATCATGACCAGCAGTACGACCCCACCCACCACGAGAGGAGACTCCCAAACAGGACGACTGAAACAAAGATGATGTGTTAGATTGAATACCAATATAAGTCTTAGTTAAATATTAACTATTAACACTCTTAAAAATAAAGGTTACAATTTCTTTTCTTTTTTTTTTGCAGCAATGCCATAGAAGAACCATTTTTGTGCCACTGAAGAACCTTTCAGTACGAAAGAGGATTAGGGCCAAGCAATAATAAAAAAATAAAACCATCTCGAGATTAAACTCGTTAAATTACGAGAAAAAACTCATTAAATTTCTAGAAAAAAAGTCGAAATAAAATGTTGAGAATAAACTCATTAAATTACGAGAAAAAACTTGTTAAATTACGAGAACAAAATCGTTAAATTATGAGAAAAATGTCATTAAATTTTGAGAAAAAAAAGTTGAGATAAAATGTTGAGAATAAACTCATTAAATTACGAGAAAAAAGTTGTTAAATTACGAGAACAAAATCGTTAAATTATGAGAAAAATGTCATTAAATTTTGAGAAAAAAAAGTTGAGATAAAATGTTGAGAATAAACTCATTAAATTACGAGAAAAAAACTCGTTAAATTTCAAGAAAAAAGTTGAGATAAAATGTTGAGAATAAAGTCATTAAATTACGAGAAAAAAGTTGTTAAATTACGAGAACAAAATCGTTAAATTATGAGAAAAATGTCATTAAATTTCGAGAAAAAAAAGTTGAGATAAAATGTTGAGAATAAACTCATTAAATTACGAGAAAAAAACTTGTTAAATTTCAAGAAAAAAGTTGAGATAAAATGTTGAGAATAAAGTCATTAAATTACGAGAAAAAAGTTGTTAAATTACGAGAACAAATTCGTTAAATTATGAGAAAAATGTCATTAAATTATGAGAAAAATGTCGTTACATTTCGAGAAAAAAATCGAGATAAAATGTTGAGAATAAAGTTGTTAAATTACGAGAACAAATGTCGATAAATTATGAGAAAAATGTCGATAAATTATGAGAAAAGTCGTTAAATTATGAGAAAAATGTCGTTAAATTTCGAGAAAAAAAAGTTGAGATAAAATGTTGAGAATAAACTCATTAAATTACGAGAAAAAACTCATTAAATTTCGAGAAAAAGGTTCGAGATAAAATGTTGAGAATAAACTCATTAAATTACGAGAAAAAAACTTGTTAAATTTCAAGAAAAAAGTTGAGATAAAATGTTGAGAATAAAGTCATTAAATTACGAGAAAAAAGTTGTTAAATTACGAGAACAAATTCGTTAAATTATGAGAAAAATGTCATTAAATTATGAGAAAAATGTCGTTACATTTCGAGAAAAAAATCGAGATAAAATGTTGAGAATAAAGTTGTTAAATTACGAGAACAAATGTCGATAAATTATGAGAAAAATGTCGATAAATTATGAGAAAAGTCGTTAAATTATGAGAAAAATGTCGTTAAATTTCGAGAAAAAAAAGGCGAGATAAAATGTTGAGAATAAACTCATTAAATTATGAGAAATTTGTTCTCATAATCGAACGACTTTTTTCTCGTAATTTCATGACTTTATTCTCAACATTTTATCTCAACTTTTTTCTTGAAATTTAACGAGTTTTTTCTCGAAATGTAACAACTTTAATCTCGAGATGGTTTTATTTTTTTATTATTGCTTGGCCCTAATCCTCTTCTGTATTTTAAGTGATCAGTTCTTAAAGAAAACATTAATTTTCTTAATGTGAAGAACATTTTAAAAATCTAACGAACCTTTTTCCACTGTAAAGAAACTTTTGAGCATTCGAAAGTTTCCATGGATTTAAACGGTTCTTCATGGAACCATCAATGCCAATAGAGAAGCGTTATTTTTAAGAGTTTATGTGACATGGATCTCAGTTCACATTGCTGAAATGAGACATCAGCCATGAGGAAATATATTGAGGTCACCTGTGAGGGTCACTTGAGCTCATTACAGATGAAGTAATGATTGTTGTCTTCAGATTCTGGATGGGAGACGTTGTGACCTCTGGCACAAGGACAAGATCAAATGTGACAAAACTGAGCAGCAGAGTTTAACTTCAGATCAGTGATGAATGGAAGATTGTTTCCACCACAATGACGAGTTTATATCTTGCAATTCTGAGTTTATATCTAAACTTGGAATTGTGATAAAGTCAGAGTTGTGAAATATTAACTTGAAATTGCAATAAAATCAGAATTGTGAGGAAAAAAGTCAGAATTGCAAGATATAAACAGAATTCTGGCTTTCTACTTGCAATTACAATGTTTATATCTCACCAGTTTGATGTCTTCAAAATTCTGACATAATTTCTTGCAATTCTGAATTTATATTTAAATTTCATATTGCGATAAATATCAGAATTGCGATAAAATCAGAACCGCAAAAAAATCAGAATTATATATTCAAACAAAATAAATGCGATAAATAATGTCTGAATTGCAATGAAGTTGAAATTGAGAAAAACTCAGAGTACAAAAATTCTTAATTTATATCTAAACTTGAAATTAAGAGAAAAAAGCCAGAATTGCGAGTTATAAACAAAGAATTGCAAGATAAAAAGCTCTTCAGAATTAAAAAATTATTTAGAAAGACAGATTTGCAATGTAAACTCGTATATCTTCTAATTTCAAATTTATTTCTCGCAATTGCAAGTTTATATCTTGTGATTCTGAATTTATATCTAAACTTGAAATTGCGATAAATAATGTTAGAATTGAAATAAATTAAGTCAGAATTGCGGGGAAAAAAGTCAGAATTACAAGATATAAGCTCACAATTGCGAGAAATGTCAGAATTGCGAGTAATAAACTCAGAATTGCAAGAAGTAAAGTCATAATTGTGAGATAAAAAGCTCATTAAAGTTATTTAAAAAGTCAGAAGTGCAAGATATAAACTCGGAATTCTGACTTCTTGCAAATGCAAGTTTATATCTCATAATTTTGATTCTCAGAATTCTCAGAGTTTATATCTTGCAATTCTGAATTTATATCTAAACTCGCAATTGTAAGAAAGTCAAAATTGCGAGATATAAACTTGGAATTGCGATAAAATCAGAATTGCAAGATATAAGTGTGGAATTCAGAGAAATAAAGTCACAATTACCTTTTTTTATTCCATTGTGGAAACAAGCTTCCATAGTGATGCAGTGTGGCAGAAACCATACAGCACTTAAAACATTTAACTGCATTCCAACACCCTGACATTGTGGCAGCGAGTTTTGCATGTGTAACCATCATTCATGTTTCTACAGAAAATGTAAGAATGCAGTTTGTGATGCTTGGCTATAAGCTCTGTGTAACACACCTGTTGTGGCTTCTGTTGTGGCTTGTGGTGTGACTGACACATGAACTGCCACATGCTGCTGACCGGCTCCACACCAGTACCAGCCCGAGTCTCTCATCTCCAGCTGCATGAGTGTCACAGTGAACAAGCTGTTCTTGTCATCATGGATGAGCACGTTTCTGCTGCTGAACGTTCCTTCAGAATCCGTCGACACGCAGGAGTTCCAATTCCCACTGCGACACCACCGCTTCTCACTGGACCTGCAGGGAAAACAGTAATACAAGGATTTTAAAAAATGCAATCAGAAAAAATTTTCGCATAGGCAAGTTCATTCCTTACTTTTTTTTTATTTTGGAGTGAAATATGAAATGGACATGTTCATCACAGGTTATGTTATGTGTCATATCTTAGATTTGTCTGTTGATGATGTGTAATATGTTACCTGAGGTTCTTACTGTAGCGACACTGAACACTGACGCTGCTGCGTTCATCTGCACTCACCATACTGCTCACCACTGACACTCCTGCAGCAAAACAACCATGAGTTACGCTGACTAACACCTCTATGACACCTTCACAAATGCTTCAGAAGAGGAAGAGTTGTTGTAGTAGAGTGTTGTTGACATGCCGTCATTTTATGCCAGACTGATTCACAAACAAGGATCAATTCAACGCTGGATTTGCACTAAAGATTAACATGACGGCACATGCTAGTCGATGAGTTGAATCAACTCCACAGCAACTACATAAATTTATCCACTAACCATTCAGAAACGTCCAGTTTCATTCTAAAAGTTGTAACTTCTTCCTGAGTCTCTCCATCAGTGTCGACTCCGGTTTGAACAATGTAAGGCTGAACACCGTTACTGACAATCCTCATTTTGGCTGCGTGCGATTCTCCAGCTTTGTTGTTGTTGAGCAACCGAAGCGTGAGCTGTTAAAGCTCCGCCCTCTTCTGGAAAGGAGGCCGGGAGCAGCAGCTCATTTGCATTTAAAGGGACACACACAAAAATGCGTGTTTTTGCTCACACCCAAATAGGGGCAAATTTGACAAGCTATAATAAATGACCTGTGGGGTATTTTGAGCTGAAACTTCACAGACACATTCTGGGGACGCCAGAGACTTATATTACATCTTGTGTTTTTGAAATAAGTCTCTTCTGCTCACCAAGGCTGCATTTATTTGATAAAAAAATACTTATTTGAATATATTGTAAAAAGTAATTTATTATAATAATTTTTTTATATTTTATTTTAAATTTATTATAATTTATGATGCAAAGTTGAATTTTCAGCATCATTACTCCAGTCTTCAGTGTCACATGATCCTTTAGAAATCATTCTAATATGCTGATTTGCTGCTCAAGAAACATTTTCTGATTATTATCAAAAAAAAGCTGTGCTGCTTCATATTTGTGTATACATACAATCGTGGGAATATTTTAATTCTCATATTTTAGCTTATTTTAAATCAGCTTAAATTAAAGGATGTACAAGAATGATGAATTTGATACATTTTAAATGTATCATTTTATTCTTTCACACTGCAGTAATGTGAATGAGATTTTCTGCATTATAGTAATACAAATAAGGGAGGAAATGTAATTGTCAATAATCATAATGCAAAACTCTAAATGAAAAATAAAATAGTTATTTTTTCTGAATATTGTGCAGTTTTGTTGAATTCATATAGCGATAGCATTCAAATAATTATCAGGCAAAGTTTTATATAAGTTTAACACCCAGTAGTGTGCAGGATTTATATTTTCTAATTTGTAAATGTGTTGTATTTACAATAAATGAGTTTCTTAACTCACCTTGAATGACACTGATATAAAGGGAGGCAGTGCTGTCAGCAACCCACATCCCTCCGAGCTCCACCCCACACCAGTACCACCCCGAATCCTCCACCGTCAGGTTCTGCATGCTCACGGTAAACACATGCTGAGTGGGGTCATCAGCGATCGTCACCCTTCCCTTGCTTTGAGGTGTTGATTTGGGGTCATCAGTGCGTGCCAGGCTGGAGCAGAAGTCTATCATCCTGCCGTGGCACCAGTACTTCACGTGGCTGATGTACTGCGGGTTGTAGTGACACGGGACAGTGACGGACTGACCCTCCAGCACAGCCAGATCTCCTACAGTGGTCACTGTGCTGTGGGAACCTAAAAACAAAACAAGATAACAGGCAGATAATGAAAAGCTCCCAGGTACCACTTTTTTAACATTGGTTAATACAATAACTAACACGAACTAACAATGAGCAATACATTTTTACATAAATTATTAACCTTTGTAAATTATTATTATATTATTTTTTTTAAAACCTTAGTTCACATTCAGTTCATTAAAGGATACTTTTGGCCCTCTAGTGGTTAATAAACATGCTTTGGCTCTACATGACTGTGTGGATGAATATGACCCTTCACAGTAGATAATGCTTTACATATATATGAAATTTTTCCTTTTCATAAAATACCTTACTTGCATGTTCACATTTATATTTCAAATCCATCAGTTTAGCAATCTCCGAAAAGCCAAGCCAATGTGATTCTTGTTTAATTATGAACCGTCACATTCTCTCTTTGCCAGCAGACTCTTTTCTGTTTGCCGTTTAAAACAGGTAAATCTCAGATGTTGGAGATTTTGTGTAACCACAGTTTAACTACAAGTACCCTGGTTAAACTATGGTTAGTAAAAACAAAACCATGGTTAATCTGTGGTTACCATGGTTTAATAATCATGTTTTTTTGTTTTATTTGTAGTAAAACCAGGGCCAGATTATCCATAGACGGGATTGGGCGAGTGCCCTGGGGCACCAGCCAATAGGGGGGCACCAAGTGATTAAGATAATGATTTTTTTTTTTTTTTTTTAATCATGTTTTGTATATATTTAGCTGGAAAGATACGAATACAAAATTAACACTTAATGATACAATATATACAGAGAGAATATAAAGAGCCCTGCCCCTTTGATCGCGAAAGTGAAAGTGCCCAGTTTGCGGTCGCATCGCGGTAGAGATCCGCGGGACCCAACGCAACAGAGTGCGGCGCGGGACAAGATTTGTTGGGCGCGGGCGGTGAGACACTACTCGTGTGCAGGTTGCGGGAGAATCAAATGATTCCTGCGGGAAGCGGGCGGGCAGGAGCGGGACTGAAAAATCCGTCCCATCCGATTTTTCAGTCCTACATCGCGGTGCCCCCGCGTTCCCATTTCTGTGCATGCCGCTGCATGGAGGACACCAGGTTTATTCTTGCCTATTTATTGGGAAAATCTTATTAAAACCAAAATTATAGGCCTATGTGGTGTATCATGCGCTGACAACCATATAAACATTAACAGTGCTATCTAGGTAGCCCGGTCACGGTGGCTGACGATTCTGTTATTTCGGTCAAATGCAGGCACATTCCGCTGTGTATAAAACATACAATACGCTTCAAATGACTATATGTAAATGTTCATGTACAATTTATTTTACCTAGGAAGCTTGTAATTATGATAATTCCAATGGCAAGTGAAGGCAGAATTAATTAACGATTTTGCATGCACAAATTCTAGAAAAAAAAAGATTTTCTGCTTATAAGGCTTATTTACTATTATTCACTTTAAATGTGGTCACCCTAAAATTAACCATGGTTAACCATTAACCATGGTTAATTTTAGTAAGAGAACCTTTCTTGCTTGTTGTAACAACAAACCTATGCCACTCCCACACCATATACACATCAAAGTAGACAGAGCAACTTTTCTCTATTTATGACTTGATGTTCGGCAATATTATTGACTTGAATGCAAAGACACTATAGGATGAAAGCTGAACTGAGCTGGCATCACTGTTTTCTCTGCTTTATAGATAAATTGAACCAAACTGATTTAACACTGAACTGTACTAATTTTTTATTTTTTTATTTTTTTTTTTACACAAATGCATCACTTCGCTTCAGAAGGCCTTTATTAACACTCCGGAGCCATATGGAGTATGTTTATGACGGATGTGGATGGAGACACTTTTTTTCAGATCAGTCATTTGGTAGCACATTACTTCCATTATAAAGCTCGAATGCATCCGGATATTTATTAGTATTTATTTTACTCAAAGAAATTGTCAGCTTTACATGAATTTCTTTTGTTCATACAACTAAATTGTTATTTGTACAAATTACTCGATATAGTGGCGTGGAACCACTGATTTTTTTAAGTAAATCCAACAATTCATTTTCAACTGAATGACTGTTTACTGTTGAATTTACAGCAGAATTTAACTCTGTTTGCATCATTGAATCATTATATTCCTGTTTATCACTGTAAAGCTGCTTTGAAACAATCTGTATTGTATAAGGCGCTATATAAACAAATGACAAGACACACGGGCGAGTGACAGATGTGTGCAATTTCCAGTGAAAGCCATCCGGAGAGGTCTAAAATATAAAAACTTACATAGACTCATTACTTACATTTTGCTTAACATATTGAATCAGGGTAAGACAAAAACACGTTTTGGAAGAAGAATCAAATGATGCATTGACTCATTATTTACATTTTGTTCATTTTGAACAAAAAAAAAAAAAAAAAAATCGCCTTGAAAGGTACACTGTACCTTTAAATAATGTTTTAGTAAATGCTGAGACTAACTAAGCTTAATTAATGCTGTAGATGTATTGTTTATTGTTATGCTAATTAATGTAGTTAACATGGGGGTGAGTAAATTTATCAGGAAAAGTGTATTTAAAAGTGGACTAATCCTTTAACAAATGAAACCTTATTGTAAAGTGTTACCAATAGAACAAATAGCAGTATTATTATATATAACCAGGAATAAAGTGCAATCAGTTGCAGCATTCAAATATATATTCTTAAATAAAAATATATCATAAATTCAAGTGTAAGAATTTTTGTTTCTTGACCTCAAAAGATTGTCTCTCCATTGATAAACTTACAATACTTTCTCTGTCTATGAATGCAGTGAATCATATTAGAATGACTTTTGTTTATTTAGTGATTTATATAATTAGTTGCATTAGTGGATTACACAATGATGCCTGGAAAAATCCATTGGTTTATTCAAACATTAATCATAATGTCAGAATGCCTGGAAAAATCCATTGGTTTATTCAAACATTAATCATAATGTCAGAATGCCTCGTTTTTTTTTTAACTCACAATGACTTTACGAAATGGCCGAATGTCACTGTGGCCAATAGGCCTGTTTTCAGTGTCCAGTTACTTTCATTTCCTAACTAATGAAATTCAAAAAAAAAAAAAAAAAAAAAAAAAATCCACAAGCTGTTGTCCAACAATCTTCCAAAAACTACAATCAAGCATAAAAGGGCAAATAACACAATATTACATTTTCACACATACCTTTATTTTCAGACTCTTTTGAAAATTAAAACTTAATGAAAAACATTATGTGTTTGGAAAAGCTAATAGACGGCACTCCAAAATACTTTGAGGAATTTGGGTCACAGCTTTTTCCTTCATATGAACACTCACGCAACTAGCTGCTGCTTGAAACAATTTTCCATTTTGGGTTTTAAAAATGCAAACAGCTCAATATAATTTTCAAAAGAGAGGAAGTTTTAACCCATGACCAATTTTAGCTAAAGAACGGCTCTCTAAATATGTTTGCAAGTGCCCTTCCATAAAACACAGATTTGGAGAGTGTCTTCAATGCCTTTTCAACATCTGTTTTTGTAAAAGGAATGATAAAAGCTCACCTGGCAGAACACCAAAAACAAGAATGATCAGAAGTAGCGGAAGAGTCATCGCTGAGCTCGAGTGTGATAAACCATCAGAGTCCCTCTTTCCTAATGACAGCTGCTGCGAGAATGAATATTTCTGCGTTCACTCTCACTTCCTTCTGCCTAAACCATGTCCAGATGTGGGAGTTTAACCATTTGTGCTTCACATTGGAATTGTGTTCAGTGCAATGCTAAAATATAGATTAACCATAATCTACCATTTGGTTTCATTTACACTCAAAATAAAAAATAAAATAGAAAATAGGCAATTGTTCAATGTTTTCATTTTAATATATATTTTTAATTACATCTTAAACACAAAGATAACAGTTACGTCAGATGTGATTACCTATCCATGTCACATGGAATAAAACACCACGGGATCATTGAATTGTTTGATAGGCATTTATTTTCTTTCAATAACTTTCAGAAAGTTTTACAAAAGTAGAAAAATTAAGGAACAAGACAAGAACTGATCATAAGTGACAATTCTGTCAAAACATATATTAACATTGAGAGATCCACAGACTGTTTGTAGTTGTTCTACAGCATTTGGTCTTCATATCTGTGGAAAACAAATAATTCATTACAGGTGGTTGCAAACTAGTTAATCTTGAGAAAATAAAAAGAAAAAAATTGCCTAATGCTCCAGTAATTCATCCTATCATGACCTTAAGATTATGGTAAAAGACAATATTTCTGCAATATTGACAGTCATGCAAACATGTCTGTCTTTTGCAGTGATTTAACAGGGTTATTGGAAATTGCATAATGACTTTCCATTTCGTATGGTAACTGAAAGCCTTAAAAGCCATTTTCTGAGAGCCCGTTCAGCGGTGTGTTGGGGTAAGTGGGGTGGCTTTACACGTTGGTTTCATTCTTACCTAGAGGGTAGGACTTTCACTGTAAAGATTGGGAATAATTGTCCTTCTGCTGCCCTGTAAGTTATGGGGTACCTCAGGGCTCTATTTTAGGCCCGTTGCTTTTTTCTTTATACATGATTCCACTGGACTCTATATTTAATAAATTTGGCATTTCATATCATAGTTATGACACACAGTTGTAGCTGCCTTTCAAAGCAGGAAATAATGCAGCTGAAAAGTCTTTGCTAAATTGCCTTAAAGGTGTTAAAGAGGATGTTTTGTTTTATACATTTTTGCAATATTACTTGAAACTGTCTTTACTAACTGATAAAAGACTATTTTTTAGGTGCACTGAAAGGAATAATATTAATATACATCATCTGTGCACGAGGTAGGGCCTTAAAGGGATAGTTCACCCAAAAATGAAAATTTGATGTTTATCTGCTTACCCCCAGAGCATCCAAGATGTAGGTGACTTTGTTTCTTCAATAGAACACAAATGATGATTTTTAACTGCAACCGTTGCAGTCTGTCAGTGGTATAATGCAAGTCAGCGGGAACTTGGACTATAAGAGTAAATAAAACACGACAGACAAATCCAAATTAAACCCTGCGGCTCGTGATGACACATTGATGTCCTAAGACACGAAACGATCGGTTTGTGCAAGAAACCGAACAGTATTTATATCATTTTTTACCTCTAATACACCACTATGTCCAACTGCATTCATCACTCGATTCGTTTGGTCTGATCGCGCTCTGACAGCGGCAGTGATGTCTCGCGCATATACTTCAATGAGAACGAGACATCACTGCCGTTGTCAGAGTGCGATCAGACCAAATGAATCGAGTGATGAATGCCGTTGGACATAGTGGTGTATTAGAGGTAAAAAATTATATAAATACTGTTCGGTTTCTCGCACAAACCGATCGTTTCGTGTCTTAGGACATCAATGTGTCGTCACGAGCCGCAGGGTTTAATTTGGATTTGTCTGTTGTGTTTTATTTACTCTTATAGTCCAAGTTCCCGCTGACTTGCATTATACCACTGACAGACGGCAGCGGTTGAAGGAGGGGGGTTGTTTTTTATGCATGCGCTCATTTCAAAAACTCACTAACAGTCTTTGGTTTCTCAGTTGACGAAAATATCCTCTTTAGCACCTTTAAGGATGTGAAATGTTGGATGGACTCAAATTTTTTAATGTTAAATGATAAAAAGACTGAAATTGTACTTTTGGGCAAAGCATATTGTTTACATCAAAAACAAAAACAAAAAAAAACGAGTCTGGGACAGTTCTATCCTGTGTAAAAAGTAATGCCACTAACAATTCTGAGCTCAAATTCGATCGAAATTTTAACAGAGTACTAAAAAATAGTTTCTTTCAATTGAGGAGCATTGCAAAATTGAAGTCAGTTTTATCAAAGAATGATCTTCACAAAAGTTATACATGCTTTTATTTTTTTTCACGCTTGGATTACTGTAATGCGTTATATGCTGGGGTTTGTCAGTCGTCCCTGTCGAGGTTAACAACTGGTTTAAAATGCTGCAGCCAGACTGCTGACAAATACTAAGGAGAGAGACCATTAAACTCCAAGTTTGGCCTCTCTACACAGGCTACCAGTTAAACAATCAACTGTCTTCAAAATTCTGTTATTCATTTTTTAAAGCCATTCATGGTTTGGCCCCAGAATACAGTCTTGGGTTGTGCTTAAGGTTCTACGTACACGTTTAAGGTTAGAGGAGATCGAGCATTCTCAGTTGTGGCCCCTTTTTTTACAGCACTTTGGTATGCTTTTATGTTTTTTTTAAGTGCTTTATAAATAAATAAATGATTGATTATCAAACAAACATGAACACAAAATGTTGTAACATGAAATGAAAGATGGAATAAAGCAATGAATGTTAAGGCACTTCTGTGCAACTACATATTTCATTGCACAAAAATAAATGTATGACACAAAAAAGGAAGCATGTACTGCTGTATCAGGTCACTTTTCTATATTAGGCAACAGAGGGTTTATTATCGGTCAGCTAGAAGGTTTTTAGAGAAATTGGCTTTTGGAGAAAAAAGGATCAGGATACATATCTGCTATTTTGTGGCTTTTTTTCATGTCTGAGCTATGAGACAGTGTATCTGTGGACAACAGAACCTCATATACCAATGGAACTGAATCACACACAGATTTTAAATAGATTGTCTAACAAATTACACATATGAAAAGTGATTTGGAGCCATTCGTAAGGTGTTACTGGCACACAATCATCTGCTGAAGACGCACCTGCTGTAAGAATCTCTCATTCAGCCAACAAAATTGACAACCACTAGATGCAGAACAGTGTGAGCGAAGAGGAAGTCAGCGAACGCTCTCTCAGGAGAGACCGTCAGGAAATCTCCTTTGTTCTGAGGGTTGATCTGGATACGAAGACAGACTGAAGACAGAAGAACATAAAGACACTAATTATCAACTTGTTCATTATTACTCTGACTACAGTACACATATACAAGACCTGGATATATGAACATTGTTTGGTGTAAGTGGTTAAGGATTAAAAAACATGGGATGTTTTAATTTTTTTTAACTCATACCAATTTTTATTTGTTTATCTGATTGTCTAAATGCAGATATAATATTTAAATAATCACAGTAAATAAAGATTATATATATATATATATATATATATATATATATATATATATATATAATATGTATATATACACACACACATACATATTTTTTTAATACATTTTAAAATATATTTAAAAAAGAAAACTTTTTTAAATTGTATTCATATTTCACAATTTTTACTGTATTTTTGATCAATAAATGCATGAATAATGATGAATAAATGCAGCCTTGGTGAGCATTACATACTTATTTCAGTGTATGTATGTGCGTATATATTATATTGTATACTGAAATTATAAAGAATAAAGTTTTACATGACCGTTTGCATTTGGTGCAAAAAAAAAAAAAAAACCTTAATTAGCATTATAAACAGACATTATAAACACATCAATTTGACATGCATACATGATTAATAACTATAGATTCTAGTTATATATGATTAAATATGTAAATACCAGCCAGTATGAAGGATCCCACACACGCAATGAATCCAGATAAGAAGCTGTTGAAGGGAAACGTTCCCACCAGAACACAGTACAGGAACTGAAACACTCCTGTCAGTAAAATATACAGCAGATAAGCGTCGATCATCTTCAGCTTATTCGGTGTGCTGCTCCTGTACTCCTCCACAAAACGCGATAAGACAGAAAACACCGAGTTAGACATGATTTCTGCTCGAAATGTGCACAGAAATCCTAGAAATCAAGCAGCAAGGAAATGAATGACGTGTAAGCAAGAGAGACAGAAGTGCGTCCACTAAACCTTCCCTACTGGAACCGCAGGTGAATTTTAGTTCCGATGCACGTGTTTCAAAGACATGAAAGAGAGAAAGTAATAAGTAGCCTACATATTAGGTTTTCAACAGCTGTTAAATATATGTTCTGATTATGGGATCAAATATGATGTGCAATATAATACAAAAAAGAGTGCTGTCATGCTATGTAGAACAAATATGGATCTTAATTTTCCAGATTTTTATCTGGCAGGGCAGGGCAAGTACTAAATATATGCACTAAAATAAAATATTTGGGACATATCATTGATGATGAAATGGGTGATGATGAGGATATGTAGAGACAGCGCATGCCCAAGCCAATATGTTGGTAAGAAAATATGATATGTGTTCAGATCAGATTAAGATAAACCTTTTTAGAACATTTTGTACCTCTTTTTATACTGCTCCTTTATGGGTCAAGTTTAAAAAAGTGAGCTTATGTAAGCTTCAGACTGCTTACAATGACTGTATGAGAATTCTCTTGAAAAAACCGAGGTGGGGCAGTGCAAGTAATCTGTTTTGTATGTCAAGAGTAAGAACTTTTATGGCTTTAATGAGAAATCTGATGTATAAATTTATTAAATTTATTTATTTTTATTTATAAATTTGTCTGTATGTTGTATGTTTCTTTCTTTTCTAATGGACCTTTAGTCTGGAAATAAAAGTTGAATGAATGATTGAATGAATGAATTATATGATCATATTAATTAACAACAATGTATTATTAACATTGCTGTAGAATAAAGAAAATAATGACGTTAAAACCAATTCCTTTAACATTAAATGTGTTATATTTTTTAGACATTTGTAACTTATTTGACATATGATTTGATACCCACATTTATATATATATATATATATATATATATATATATATATATATATATATATATATATATATATTACATTTTAATTAGAAATATTAATTTTTGAATATAAAGCATAATAAAATTTAGCCAAATGATTAGCTATACAATAGACTGCAAAATATATGTCTAAAAAAGACACAACCCAATTTTCTCTCAGTATAATTTTCCAAATTCACTCAGAATAACCATAGACAATTGTGAAACGGATGAATTATGTAATATGAAGTGTGAGATAAAAAAGACCATTATCCAGTTATTGATACGAAATAAGACTATCTTGCTACAGGAAATAGATCAGAGAGATTATTCCTTATCTTATAGCCTTATCACTACAGTGATGTTTTGAAACATTAACATTTCCAATATAAATATGTTCACGAATTAAGACAATAGTGCGTTTCATGCCATTTCACCCACTTATTTTATTTCTGTGACGCGGCTCCTTTAAATCAGCTGACGTCAGCGTTACAAAACACAAACACGGGCCTTTAAAGTGACCGTGTGTGACAGATCCCGGTAGCGGACATCCAAATCTAAAATATGACAGTCTGAGGTCGTGGCTTTTTCTTATATTATGCTTCATAATGTCTCCTGCAAACGCCGCAATGCAAGACGAGACTGACACAGAGTGAGTACTGTAATATTTTATAAACAATTGATATTACACACTTATGCCAGTCGCTCATATAACGTGAACTTTCCTTCTATTATGTAACACTGTATGTTCAACATTTGACTATTTCAGGATCCCTGCCGTGAATATTTGAAATGAAGTTATAGAATAATTCATACATGGTCTGTTATGACTTGTCTTGGATGATTTCATATCGTTGTGCAATGTCATGCTGAGCTGTTACATCACAGCAGTTGTGTCTCGTTTTTCAACCAAATAACGATATAGAATAATTTACAGCTTTACTTTTCTGCCTTATTATATCACAGGCATATTCATTTTTAAGATTAAGACTTAAAATGTAAATGTTAGCTGTGGCGATTTTTATTCATGATGTACAATGCAGATTGTAAATAAATAAATATTTATGATGCTCCTAACATAATTCACATCTTAACTTTTCTGTCTTATTTGCTCATAGGAGTATTATTTTTAAATATAAATAATAACATTTAAATGACACATTTTATTCATATGATGTATAGAACATAAATTAAAATTTTTATAATCATGTAATGCTCCTAAAATAATTTACTTCTAAAGTTTTATTATTTCTTATGGGAGTATTAATGTTTAAATGTAAGATGAAAATGTAAATCTAAATGTTAACGGGACCTTTTATTCATATGATGTACAGTGCAGAGTAGACCATAAATAAAAAAATTGAATAATAAATACTCCTAACATAATATACATCTTAAATGTCTTTTATTAATTATTGCTCGTATGAGTATTATTATTTTTATTATTATTTATTATATATTCATATATATATATATATATATATATATATATATATATATATATATATATATATATATATATATTATTCACATATATATATATATATATATATATATATAAGACTAATATTTAAATTGAACTGCTAATGACAGCTTCCATTCAAATGCTGTACAGTACAGACCATAAAAAAAAAAAAAAAAAATATATATATATATATATATATATATATATATATATATATAATAAAGTGAAGCTTTTATATATATATAAAATAAAGTTGTTGTTTTTTTTTTTTTCTTTAGTGTGCTTGCAAATGAATCATGCCCAGTAAGCATTATTAATACTCAGTTTATTGCCAGCAGGTGACAGGCTTGTACTGTGTATAAAGGCAGATGACGTAACGCAGTATGTACACAGACGGGTGACATGGACAGTCTCATAGACCTTCCATTACTCTCACCCTTTCAGTGACTTTATATTTATCTGTCTTTTTAGGCCGACCTCTGGAAACTGGTCCTGGTGGCCCTCTTGGAGACCAACATCCATGTCCTTACTGAAATGTGCTGAGGCTAAAATTCTTGCCTGTAAGATCCTCACTGTTCCCTTTTAGTATTTAGAATTTGTATAGGATAACGGTTTTATTCAATTTAATATGTCCATGCATATGTCCAGGTATCCAGAATAACATTTGGTCCAGATTTGTGACTTTGCCAAATCAGAACAGAATATGGACCCTTAAAGTCACCAATAAGACAGCACTCAAATATAAAGACCAAGGTAGAGTTTCTAATCTTCTTCTACAGTAGCTGCAATTGTATGTAGCACACTTAAAAAAGTCTGACCGTCTCCCCTTCTCTTTCTAGCCGCTCAGACGCCCCTAGTGATGATCCACGGGTTTGGAGGGGGTGTCGGCCTCTGGATCCGTAACTTGGACGCTTTGAGTCATTCTCGACCCGTCTACGTCTTTGACCTGCTGGGCTTCGGGCGCAGCTCTCGCCCGTCGTTCCCATCTGACTCCTCGTTGGCCGAAGAGCAGTTTGTTAGTTCAATAGAGCAATGGAGACAATCACTGGGCCTGGAACGCATGATCCTATTGGGCCACAGCCTGGGTGGTTACCTAGCAACGTCCTATACCATTCAATATCCTGAAAGGTATTAAGAAAGCTTATGTAGTCAATTATAGCACAATAATAGTAATAGTTTACAATAAGAGCTGTCATCTACTCACCCTGATTTAATTTTAAACCCATATCATTATATTGAATGCAATGCTTTTTATAGTTGCTTTAAAATATTTATACATGTTATGCATTTACATTTAATAATTTAGAAGACGCTTTTATCCAAATGCGTTTAACCCATCCAAGTTAATGCACACACATTAGGAGTAATGAGTAGTGACACACACACACACACACACACTGCAAACTGTGGCTGGAATGAGAGGTAGAGTTTCTGAATGAAAGATCCTAGTGATGACATGTAGATGGAGAATTGAAGGGGTCCAAGCACTGAGCCCTGAGGCACCCCAGTAATTAGACCACACCCCTCCACGACACCCTGAAGGACCTTCCTTTTATTATGCAAAATAAAATTTTGTGTAAAAAAAAAAATAAAAAAAATTATATATATATATATATATCTTAACTTTTGGCTATCTGATCAAATAATGGGACAAAAAGAGGTTAAACATCTTATATTACTGATGTTGAAAGGTCAATTTAAGGGCTTTGCAAAGTATTTAGACACTTAAAGGGTTAGTTCACCCAAAAATGAAATTTCTATTATTAATTACTCACCCTCATGTCGTTCCACATCCGTAAAACCTTCTTCTTTGGAACACAAATTAAGATATTTTTAATAAAATCCGATGGCCTCCATTGACAGCAAGATAATTAACACTTTCAGTGCCCAGAAATGTACTGAAAACACATTTAAAACAGTTCATGTGACTACAGTGGTTCAACCTTAATGTTATAAAGCATTGAGAATACTTTTTGTGCGCCAAAATAATGACTTTATTCAACAATATCTAGTGATGGGCGATTTCAAAACACTGCTTCATGAAGCTTCGAAGCTTTACAAATCTTTTGTTTTGAATCAGTTGTTCGGAGAGTGTATCAGACTGCTAAAATCACATGATTTCAGTAAATGAGGCTTTGTTACGTCATAAGTGTTTCGATATTTCAATGGTTCACCACTGGGGGGCATGACTTTGGCAGTTTTATTCACACTCCAAATCCACTGATTCGAAACAAAAAATTCATAAAGCTTCGAGTCTTAATGAAGCAGTGTTTTGAAATCGCCATCACTAGATATTATTGTTGAATAAAGTCGTTATTTTGGCGCACAAAAAGTATTCTCGTTGCTTCACAACATTAAGGTTGAACCACTGTAGTCACATGATATGTTTTAAATATGTCTTTAGTACCTTTCTGGGCGATGGAATGTGTTAATTATCAATCCATCGGATTTTATCAAAAATATCTTAATTTGTGTTCTGAAGATGAACGTACAGGTGTGGAACGACATGAGGGTGAGTAATTAATGACAGAATTTTCATTTTTGGGTGAACTAACCCTTTAAGCCACAAGTGAAAATGTATGAATGTATAATTTGCAAATGTAAAGTAAAATATAAATAAATACAACAATATAAATAAAAAATCCAATACAAAAAAAATCATACAAACAAAAATAAAAATGTAAATAAATTAAAAATGTTTACAAAAAATCAATTAAAAAAAATTGATTATACTCCTCTGTTAAATGCATAAATGTAAATAAATAAATAATTATATATCAAAAAAACAACATATAAATGAATAACAAAATATCAACTCTTGTGACAATTATTTTATATAAATATTGCAAAAGCACACTTTGCATTCAAAGTATTTTGTGCATTTAATTTTGTAAGTTTCAAAATATGAAAAAATATATTGTTCAAAATGAAGTCCTGAACATTTTTTTTTTTGGTTGTCAAACTTTGTGGAACATGTTAAATGTTAATATAATAAACTACACGACCTTGAGACCAGTTGTGTTTTTGCCCTCTAGAGTCAGTCATCTCATCCTGGTGGATGCGTGGGGTTTCCCTGAGCGACCTCAGCCTCAGTTACAGGAGTCAGGAGATCAAGGGTCACAGCTTAAAAGGGTGTCGCCGCCTCGCTGGGTGAAAGCTCTTGCTTCAGTGTTCAGCCTGTTCAACCCACTGGCCGTCATCAGAGCAGCTGGACCGTGGGGTGAGTGTGAGCACCATGATGACTGCGGCTCAGCTCCAAAGCCTTTGAGCCTAGAGACTTTGACCTTAACTAGGTATCTAATGCCTCCGTGCTTAAAATGCTGTCTAGGTAGGCCGCATAACTAGGTTTTTGAGAAGAGGAAAGTTGCTTTGATTCAAGTTGATCTGTTATTCAAGAAAACAGTAAAGCACTTAATTTCCACTTCCTTAAAAAGGTCACCAAAACATTTGATCACATCACGTCTTCACCTGCAGGTCCAGGGCTGGTGAACAGATTCCGTCCTGACTTCAAGAGGAAGTTTGAGGATCTGTTTGAGGACGACACCATGACACAATACATCTACCACTGTAACGCCCAGAGCCCAAGGTACAGTCGTATTAAAGAGGGCCTGTTATGCTTTATTACATGTTAAACTTCCTTTTAGTGTGTAATGTTGCTGTTTGAGCATGAAAAAGGTCTGCAAAGTTACAAAGTCCTTTCAGCGGGTGTTATTCTCTATATCAGTGTCACTGTTTCTGAACTCCTTGAAACGCCTCCATTGTAGTCTTGAGTTTTCTTCCAGGAACGAACACGTCACAATATTCCTCATTTAAATAATTCCCGCCCAAGGCATATGCAAAATAAAGGGGCGGGGCCTGGTTGAGTTAGTAGTGTGTTGAAACTCGTGGTTATATAAGGGGTGGGACATTTCCCAAACATGCTCGAAGTGCTTGACCAATCACAACACACTGATCCAGCCAACCAATCAGAGCACATTGTGCTTTTCAGAAGGAGGGGCTTCATAGAGACAGGAACTAAACAGGGGTGCGTTTCCCGAAAACATCGTTAGCCAACTATGGTCGTAAGTCCCAATGAACTCTATTGGTAACGACGGAACTTGCGACCATAGTTCACTTTGGGAAACGCACCCCAGAGCGTTACTGACAGACTGGGAAGCGAGGTGATGCAAAAATGTCGAAAAATAATGCTTTTGAACATTCAAGCATGAAAACCTGTTCTAGTAGAGCCCAAAAACAAAATCAAGACTTTGTAAAAGCCTCTTTCTAGAGATTCTTTCCTTTACAGATGTATAAGCCATTGTGTATTTTATTCTCTTTTCCTCTCAGCGGTGAGGTGGGTTTCAAAGCCATGTCTGAGTCTCTTCGGCTGGGCCAAAAGGCCAATGGTTCAGCGCGTGAACCTGCTGCCGCCGTCGACGCCTGTCAGCATGTTGTACGGCTCGCTCTCATGGGTGGACAGCTCTACTGGACACACAGTCATTCAGATCAGAGGCAAAAGCCCCACCAGTGTCACGGTGAGTAAGAAATGACAGCGTTTGCACTTTTTGAATTCATGGTAGAGATTGGAAAAACAAAAATGTGTAAATGGCACTGTTTTTTTTTTTTTTGCTCACTACAGCTGATTGAAGATGCTTCCCATCATGTCTACGCCGACCAGCCGGAAGAGTTCAACCGAGTGGTTGAGAGTATCTGTAATACAGTAGACTAAATATATATAAAAATCAGAGAGAATGTACATTGATTTGTGTGTGGGCATTTCTATCTTTGAAATAGGTCTGTCCTGTGTTTGTGGGATGATTGGATTGATAGAAACATTTAAAGGCAAAGCTGTTCTCAGACCTTGTCACTTCATAATCAGATTTTATTGTTTGTGGCCTTTAATGTGGAGAAGCTCAATGACTGTACTGCAGAATTTAATGGAAGCTAGTTGTATTTGTATTTTGTAACCTATATTTTATTCAGATTTCTTTTTAAGCATGCACTGAGAGAAGTTGTTAAACCTGTGTCATAAATGCATTGACAATGTTTGGACAGTCATATTGACTAAAAGAAGAGATGTTTAATAATTATTTCATTAAAAGCATTATAAACGATTGTCTGTATTTTATAACGTGCATATATCAATACAGTGCTGTACCTTTAATACAGTGTGTCTGCATTTATTTCTATTTATGTTTTTAATGTTTCTGGAAGCTGTTCTCATTCCTCTTGTGATTACAATTAAGTAACACTAAGAGGTTGCTAGATGCAACATTTTGCTTTTTTGGGTAGAATAATTCAGCTGATTTCATCAGAGCGTTCCCATTGACACTAGCTCATTGCATACTACAGTATATACTGTATAATTCCTGCTATTGTAAAAAATGGCATGTGAATCAGTATGCTGTATGACAACAATAAATGCTTCAAACGGCGGTATGCTTGTAGCATGATCTCACTGACTCACAAAAATGATTAATTACTTTGTATTTTAATCCAATATACAATAAATAAATAGCCTACCATGTCACGCTCAAAGTCACTTAAATCATCTTTCCCATTCTGATGCTCAGTTTGAACTTCAGCAGATCATTTATATGCCAAATGCATTGAGTTTCTGCCCTGAGATTGCTTGATTAGATATTTGCGTTAAAGGGTTAGTTCACCCAAAAATGAAAATTTTGTAATTTATTACTTACCCTCATGCCGTTCCACACCCGCAAGACCTTCGTTAATCTTCGGAACAAAAATTAAGATATTTTAGTTAAAAATCCGATGGCTCCATGAGGCCTTCATAGGGACCAATGACATTTCCTCTCTCAAGATCCATAAAGGTACTAAAAACATATTTAAATCAGTTCATGTGAGTACAGTGGTTCAATATTAATATTATAAAGCGACGAGAATACTTTTGGTGCGCCAAAAAAAACAAAATAACGACTTATTTAGTGATGGCCGATTTCAAAACAATGTTTCAGGAAGCATCTGATCATAAATTAATCAATACATCGAATCTACTGTTTGGAGCGCCAAAGTCACATGATTTCAGCCGTTGGCAGTTTGACACGCGATCTGAATCATGATTCGATACACTGATTCATTTACGCTCCGAATCTTCCTGAAGCAGCGTTTTGAAATTTGCCATCACTTTATAAGTCGTTATTTTTATTTTTTTTTTTTTTTTGGCGCACCAAAAATATTCTCATCGCTTTATACTATTAATGCTGAACCACTGTACTCACATGAACTGATTTAAATATGTTTTTAGTACCTTTATGGATCTTGAGAGAGGAAATGTCATTGCTCCCTATGCAGACCTCACGGAGCCATCGGATTTCAGCTAAAATATCTTAATTTGTGTCCCAAAGATTAACGAAGGTCTTACGGGTGTGGAACGGCATGAGGGTAAGTAATAAATGACAGAATTTTCATTTTTGGGTGAACTAACCCTTTAACAAACAGGTGAACTTAATGAAGTTGCCGGTGATTGTTTATACTCAACATTTCACTATGGTATCCATAAGTTAATTTGTGATAAACAGTGTTGAGGGTAACGCTTTACTAGTACAGTAAATTTAGTTAGGTAATTAGATAACAAGTAACTAGTAAAGTAACGCATTACTTTAATTTACAACAAAATATCTAAGTTACTTTTCCACATGTATTGACTGAAAGCTCTCCTGTCTTCATGTTGAGAGAAATAAAGTGCAGAGATGTTGTGTGGGCTGTGTGAACATGATGGTTCTTAGTTCTAGACTAAATGTGAACATGCATTTACTCATCATCTCACTTGCATGAAAACATTCAGTATTCCTTAAAATGAAAAAAAAAATTACCTTCTCCTTTATCCTATTCTTCTTTGATCCAGAATGGCAAGCACAGCTGAAAGGTTTGAGCTGCGCCCTCTACTGTACAGGCAAAAAATATGTGTTTCCTTCAGCCTGAGGCTTATTTATTTCATTTTTGGTGTGAAAGGGCCTTAATATGGAGTCAAATTAATGCCTTAAAGTTTTGCACAAAAATAAAGTTTTGCAAAACACAAAAAAGAATTGAGCAATAAAAAAATGTTTTGCCAACAAAAATAAAGAATTGCAAAGGAAAAATAAAGTATTGAGTGGGAAAAAATAAGTTTTGCAAACAAAAATAATAAATTGCAAAATAAAATAAAGTATAAAAAATATAATCAATTACAAAAATCAATGACAGCTGTTATCCTATTTTATCTTTGCCACATATTTTTCATGCTCAAACCTACTAAATCATTTGCAACGCTCATTTTATTCTGCGTTTCAGTCAAGCGTGCGCTCACGATACCGGTTTTCCTTTGCGCTGCACTTTTCTGGGCAGTTCTCTTTATGGCACTGGTTTGACGTGGGGGTGGAGTCAAGAAACGGGGGCACGCCTCCGCGAAATGTATTGGAGGGAAACGTAATCGGCGACAGGTGAAATAATTCTTTGACATGGTTAAAAATAATGAATGGTTTGTTTTTGTTGGTTTGTTTAGCATATATTGTCGCCGATTACGACCCCCTCCAATGCATTTCTTATAGTAATATGACCCGTTGTGCTCTGTCTCACTGCCTGTATCCACTTTTGTGTCCTTAAACATTAGTTTTTTGGGGTCGACAGCTTATAAAAACTTATTTCTGGGTTTTTTAGCTTGTTAGCTGTACACCTTGTCACACAGCAGCTTTTAGGCATTGTTCTGTTTTTTATAATGAGTCAGAAAAGACGAGAAGGCAGCCTCACGCAATACAAAGTCAATGGAGACAGTTGGATTGTTTTCCCCCTGGTGGGCGTGGTTTTCAGATTATAATAAATACGTTGTCTCTATGCTTGATCTGTTCTGTTCCGATCTGCGTCTCCTGCCGATGACGTGTTTCGCGGGGGCGTGCCCCCGTTTCTTGACTCCACCCCCACGTCAAACCAGTGCAATAAAGAGAACCGCACAGAAAAGTGCAGCGCAAAGGAAAACCGGTATCGTGAGCGCACGCTTGACTGAAACGCAGAATAAAATGAGCGTTGCAAATGATTTAGTAGGTATGAGCATGAAAAATATGTGGCAAAGATAAAATAGGATTACAGCTGTCATTGATTTTTGTAATTGATTATATTTTTATTTTTGCACTACGTTATTTTATTTTGCAATTTATTATTTTTGTTTGCAAAACTTATTTTTTTCTGCTCAATACTTTATTTTTCCTTTGCAATTCTTTATTTTTGTTTGCAAAACATTTTTTTTATAGCTCAATTCTTTTTTTTTGTTTTGCAAAACTTTGTGCAAAATTTAAGGCACTAATTTGACTCCATACCTTAACATTTGCCAAAAATAGAACTTTTTTGTTGTTATTAAAAAACAAGCAAGCCCAGCAAAGCCCTAACACATTACTTTTCATAAAAAGTAACTAAGTAACGCAATTAGTTATTTTTTTAGGGAATAATGAAATATTGTAATTCATTACTTTTAAAAGTAACTTTCCCCAACACTGCTGATAAACAATGCAATTTGTAATGCAACACTCTTAATTAGCAAGGAATGCACAGGTGTTTGGTGTGATTGGATTGTTTAATAAACCTTTTCAACAGGTTAATAAGACGAGAAGACAGATGACATGTTCAAATGCAAACACTCCCTGTTTTACTTTATCTTTCCAAATCAAACACACAAGTCTTTTCTTGTTAAGGCAGGCAAAACATGTTCAAAAACAACTACAGATAACAAAATATGCTGTTAATAAAATATCATTTGATAAAGAGAAATACATTACATAGATAAATAATATAAACATACATAAAACATTTATATCCTTCATAAAAATCTAATATGTCATGAAGTGACTTCAATATGTATTCATAGTTTAAGTGTTCAGGAATAGTGTTAGTTTACAGTTTTTGCAGTAGCAAATTAAGTGAAGATACAACAGCATTTTGCATCAGACCAATGCAATTCAATATTAACTCACTTCCTTGAAGGCACATTAAATGAATTCATAATAGTCATTATTGTGAACAATATGCAATATAAGGCAGCAGAGAAGTTGGGAAATGAAACTACATGTGTTTAGCAAATATATATTAGATTAGCATTCATTAAGTAAAATAATACGCATATATGGTACTCATATAATATCCCAGGCCTTAGTTTTTTAGTGGTGAACAATCATCAGCTAAACTAAACCAACAAACAATAAACCATTTTTAGAACTGTTAACCGATAAACCATTTTTAAAATAAATAATGTGTAAAATGAAATAGAATCAGGCACATACAGTAGGTATTTTATAAAATAGTGTGTGAAAAAGATTATTTCTTTAAGATGTCTTTAAAGAACTTTGAAGAAATAACCACATGGCTCAGTGAAACCCATTTAAAGGGATAATTTACCCAAAAATGAAAGTTCTGTCATCATTTCCTCACCCTCAAGTTGTTCCAAACCTGTATGAGTTTTTTCTTCTGCTGAACACAAAAGAAGATATTTTGAAGAATGTTGGTGATCAGACAGTTGACTATGGAGGTCAATGGCTACCGTCAACTCTTTGATTACCTACATTCTTTAAAATATCTTCTTTTGTGTTCAACAGAAGAAAGAAACTCATACAGGTTTGGAACAACTTGAGGGTGAGTAAATGACAAAAATGTCATTTTTTGGTGAACTATTCCTTTAACAGGCAGTTACGAATACAGGATCTAATGATACTGAAATAACACTGTGAAGGGATACAGTCCATAACAGCAGACTGAATTTACTGGCTTTCGTGAACGTTGATGTCAGCCACGCCGTGCACCTGTGTGAGCTGTTTGCAGTCCAGAGACGCCACAAGCTTCCTCTGGCCAGCTATCGTAGGGATGAAGTGCTCCGTCACAGTTACATTGGCATGCTTGCCTACATCACTGAAAAACATAAAAGAGAGAGATAAATGCAACACATTCATTAGTAGGAGAAAAGTGAGGACTTTCATTTAACTCTCCCAAAAGTCTGTTTGGAGATTTGCAGCTCAATTCACCTGGAATTGATAAGATAAATGACATCTTAGAGAGTTGGCTTAGCCTTCCCCTGGCCACGGATTTAAAATATCATGGAATTTTCTCACACAATCCATTGACTGCTACATCTTCTGGTTGCTTTTAGAGGGAAAAGCTGTCCATAACTGCTGGTCTAGGATCAGTTTTCTTCATAATATAGCATATTGACGAAAGAGATTTAGTGTTTGTGCTCTTGAGAGCATCAAAGGTTTCTATTTACAATGTGTTTTTGCAGCATTGGGCAATGAATCCAATCACAAATATATCTGTTGATTTCTTGAATGCAATGGCCAATCAGATGTGCTTAAATCCACTCACCAGTCCTGAGTTCTGCACAAATCCTCTCATTATAAGTTAACATAACAAACAACGTGTAGACATTATGTAGGCTAAATAAGAGATTCATTGTGCAGACTGCTTCATTGATTATAGCAGAACTTTGTGAGATCGCGATGATTTGAGATGATTTTTAGTGATTATAAAGGAAGCGATATATAAGAATTTGAATACAACTTTTGTTTTGC